>NC_083638.1:6018521-6330187 GCF_963576545.1 Limanda limanda | reverse complement strand
ATATTGAACAAACAATCAAAGAGAAGTCAGATTAATAATAAATAATAATGTAAATTATAGTGATAGTGTTACAATGTGGTAGTTACTTGGTAGTGTTGTTAACACAGGGACATGCAGAGTAAAGCATCTGTGGCAAAAAACCCAATCTTCTTCATTTTATTTTATTAATTGTTATTCTAATTGAAGGTTCCAGGCACAAAGAAGAACACTTCTAGTGCCAGAAGGAACTCCTTCTTCTTTAGTGGGTGAATTCCCATCATGCAGTTCTCATTATGTGGGCGGGGCGTCCCAGTGGATCAGTGTTTTTCACCTTGCAGCAGGTCTATGGATGTAATGATGACTAATGCAGGTTTACGTTTGTTTGCCTGAAGCTTGTGTTTTAACATCGAGTGCACATCATGGTTACTGCTCTTGTGTTATTAGCTGCTGGCTCCTCTTTGTGTATTTGTTATGTGCATGCAGGGACATTTCTGGGGACATTCCAGGTCTCCTAGTTGATTAGCTCATTAACGCGGTATTTGCTGACTGGCTTTCTGAGGTGAGAGACGCTTTATGGGAGAAATGGCGCGTGGGTGTTGCACGCCGACCCCCCCCCCCCACAGTCCCTGTAAACACACACAGGGAGCTGAGGGCGTGAAGAAGAGCGATTTAGAAAAGATGAATTCAAAGCAGCAGCTGGTCAGCGACTGAATCACTGCTGCTAGAATATCTCCTCACACATTCTTACACATTTACACTCTCCTGCATTATGTTCTCCATCCATATCTGTTTTCATCACCGGCAAATTAGGTTTGTATGCTGACTTCTTCTCTCAGGTACGTGATTGGAAACATAACCGCTGCCTGGATTGTGTTCAAATCCTTTTTTTTTTTAAGGCAATGGGAGTGAAACGGTAGAGAGGATGCTGCGGCGCTCACGCTGGAAATACAAAGTGCAGCACTCTGACTCCCGGGAGCTGAGTTAGTGCTGAAATGAACAAACGACTCACTTCCACCGGTTGTCCGACACGACTACAATCTCCCAGCCGGCGCTCGTGCAGACTCGCTGCCCTCAACGCTACACGGGTCCGTGCCCGACAGAAGCCGCTACGAGAAGAAAACTGATGAGGAGAATTCTTTGGGAGCTTCAGGGTCCGACAGAAAGGTTGAGATAAGAGAGTCGGACATCGGGACTCGGTGCTTGTTGGCCTCTTGGCCTTTTAGCTTGTGGGAGTTATTCCTGAATCCTCCTGTTTGTAGACTTTGGGACGGGTTGGTTCAGTCACATTTTTGTTAAATGACTGTAGACGTGTGCTAGCATCAAAATAATTATCATATTAAGTTGAGTAAAACACGTCTAGATTCCAGAAGTATCATCTTTGGACATTTGAGAGGATAATTGTTCTATTTCCTCTCAACAGTTTGTGTAGTTTCTAAAGATGCGCAACACTTGAAACTCAATTAAATAGGAAATGCGCCCACTAATAATCATAAACACTTCAACATCCCGACATTAGTTGAGCATGGAAAGCACTGTGGTTAAAGTCAGGAAAATTACCATAGGGTTAACACTTCCTCTTTCAAATCCCTGTTGACTTGTTCTGCATTAAACCGAGTCCAAGAGCTGAGAGTCTTTTAATATAAAAGTAAAATGAGAAGGTTGAAACTACACTCAAATCTGTATGATGAACGTGACCTTACTAAAACTAGTCTGCTGTTAAATATAAACTATATTGATGCTATTTTATGAATTCATGTTAATAAACCATCCTGGCTCCTAAGTGGCACGTACAAAATCAGCTGCATGAAGTTGGCCTCCTCAATTTTACAATAGTTTATGGATTTTAACATTATTTCAGCTCAGAAATATATAATTTCGGACTCGGACACAAATAACCTAAATGCCCGTCGGGCTCAGCTCAGGCTCGTTTAGTTTCCTAAGTTTTAAGAAAATCGGTTGAGTAGCTTTTTGCATAATTCCTTCTAACAAGCAGCAATGAAAAAAAAAATAACCCTCCTTGATGGAAGTAATAATATTCACGACATGTTTTGATCAGTTTTACGTTCAGATCTAGGTCACAGTTTGATGTTGACTTAATAAACCCCCGTGTTGTTTTGGGGGGGGGTGGATTAGAGTCACATCCTGTGCCAGTTGAGTTTTCTCACTTTCACTCAGATAACTTCCCCTCTGGTCTTCAGCAAATATCTGTTGAATGTAAAACTGTGCGATTCATCGAGCGCGTGACCGTTTCCCTCAGTGGGTCATTGAGGCCTCACTATACCCCTCTCACACACACACACACACACACACACACACACACACACACACACACACACACACGCACACACACACACACACACACACACACACACACACACACACACACACACACACACACACACTCTGTTTACACACAGCACTCCACTGGCTTCTCCCCCCCAGCTTCTCTTTTTTTCCCCCTCCTTTCGATTTCATTTCCTTACGCAGGTCGGCTTTAATTTATTTACGCCACTTTACCTCTCATTCAGATCCTTTGTTCTCCGGCCTCTCGGCTCCGTGTCTCTGCCGCTGCTCATTCTATCCACTTTGGCTCCAATTAGTGTTTTTCTCCGTGGCTCTTTTTGAGGTGCAAACTGTGGTCATTTTGATTTTCTGTGCCGAGATGTATGTAGATGAGGTTTAAACGTGGGCTGAATTGGCTTCAGAGGACCAGGCTGTTGTTAGATGTAGTTTTTAAAATGTGCGAATATGTTTTAAGGAGAGCAGTGAATCGTGTTTTTGCAGATTGACATGTGAACTGTTCTGACGAAGCTGAGAAAGTTCCATTTTTTTCGTGGGATGAAATCATAATTTTGCTGAACTTTCGTTGTGTTTGTTTTTCTCTCATGGATCCGATATCAGTTAATGATACGCCTGGATGCCAACACTGCTGGTCCAGTTTTTTCTAAGGAGCTAGTAGTTGATTTCATGGCATGACATGTTGTGGAAATTATTCCCCCTGTGGACGAGTGTTACCAGCTCTGGCTTCGCTCGTACCTCAGAGGGTGAAAAACGCCTTAATGTTCAAGGGACTTTGCAGCTTCATTTTCCTTGGGCCAGGTCCACGCAGCTATTTTGGATTCGCTTCCACTGACGTCTGTTGGATTATGCAGCGAAACCACAGCGTCCTCTTTTAGGATTTTTTTGTTTTACTTCTCAGGCCACTAACAGTAAATCCTTTCTCCCTGCAGCCAACTCCTGGTTTTATACAGTCACGGTTTTCTGCCTCTTCGTTAGAACGCTGGACTTTGCAGTTGGCAGATTCAAATTGCTGCCACAGCACTGATGGAAAATTCCATTTAATTTTTTTGCTGTTGACAAACGGTTGATTTGTTGATTTTCCTGAAGCTGCCTCGTCTCCTTGTGTGGGCTCGACAGCGTCTGAATCAAAAACATGAAAGTAGACTGTGTATTTCTTTACTTCAGCAATACTCAGAGAACAAGTTTGGGGCAGTAATATATATTTTAAACCATTGCTATCACTTTAATATTGTTCCACTATCTCCACCAGCCCATGTTTTATCACATACTTAAGATAATTCAGGATTTTATAGCCAGTAGCCGCATTAAGCCCATTCACTGCCTTTTAACTGCATCTTTAACCGTGACTGAGACAGTTCAGTAAATCTGTCACCTCTGCAGATGATATCACACCTACACTTCCATCTCCTCTTCCACACCATCGTTAATCATTAACAATCGTAGCTGTGTTACAGAGGCAGCGTTTATTAGAGAAATATTCCCCAAAAAATCTCACTCAAAAGTTTCAGGTTTGTCAGAAGTGGAAACTACAGTTTAATTGAAGTCAGTGAAGTTAATTAGCAGCTTGAACTGGAGCAGCTACAATACCTTTTCAGTTGTATATTTTTATATCATGTACTTAGGCACTTAAAATCCCAGAGACAAAAGTGACTCACAATAAAAACTATTTATCTAACATCTCTCAAAAGGAAAAATGCTCCTTGTCATAATAATAATTTTCAGTTTCTAATATTTCCATGTGACAATTTGATAGGAGGTTAAATCTCTTTTTGTTTATAATTTGTTATCATTGATCTTATTTATTGGATTCTCTGAAGATTTCCGTTAAGATAAGATTTCTCTGATGGACTTTGGTTTCCTAACTAAATTGATTTATGAAAGATTGATTGAATGGTGACAGGTGAATGAGTGAGTCAGTCTGTGAATAAACGATTGAATTAATTCATCTTTAGAGCTCAAGTATGTATAATGAGTGAGTGACTGATAATTCAATCATCTGCTTATTAACGGAAGAACGATCATGTGGGTGAGAATTAAGGAATCAATGAATGAATGAGTTGATGCATGGATGACACTCGGTGATTGAATGAAAGAAATGGTGAAATGAGAAAGATTGTGGAAGAATGAACGAGTGGATGAGTCAAACAATGTTGTGTGATTTAAACAATGAAAGAAAACAGGATTTTGAAGATCAATGTATATTCGTGAGGTTTTTTGAGTCTAAACAAGATTTCGAAGTGATTTAATCCGAACTATTGAAACTACATAGATTCTTAAATATCACATTGTATATTTTGCTCCTAAATAGAATGAAATGTGGATTTTCCTAACGTTAACGTGCAACAATAAAAACCAAACCCGTCTCATCCTCTCGTGCTGGTGCCGTATGTCAGTCAGCTTCTGCACGGGGAAAGACGTATTACTCTCAGTTATCTCAGTGTTTGCCTCTGTGGTTTTCCTGTGAGCTAATTGGAGCCCTCCCATGTGTCCCAGCTGAGAAACTGCATGTTTGTGGTTAAAAATAGGTACAGCACTTCCTGCTGTGCCAGGATCAGGACTCGTTTCAGAAAGACCCCTCCTCGCCTCTTCTTGTTAATATCTCATCCTCGCTGCTGCCTCTGAAATCCAGAAATGATGCAGGCCTGCAAATGTGAACAAAATACTGTAGCATTTGAAGTCATTATAGTAACAGTGGGATTTAACTCTATACACACCATGGTTTTCTGACAGTACATATAGATATCTCATGTATTTGGCTCAGATTGGTCAGGAGCTGTTCATCTCATTGGCTTCAATAAGAGAGAGGAGGTGCAGTGTTGAATTTAGTGCGATCTGGACATTTAATAGTTTCATTATCATTAAACTTTGAACTAGAATGGCAGTAAGTAGAGGCCATACCTCTGCTAATGCCCAATAGTTCCCCAAATCTCAGATATCAGTTCCCTAAATATGCCAGATTTCTGATCTGATCTGTAAATTATTCTCTGGAACTCAGTGAAAATGTCAAAATAACAAACAATCTCTTTAGGTTAAAGGAAGGTGTTTGAAAGCCCCGGATCCTCGACCCTGATCTGCACCGACATTTTGTGGTGAACTAGTTTCAGAAAGAAAAAAAGCTGCAACCAGCATTACCACAAAACAAGAAATCAGCCACCAGTTACCAAAAAAAAACAGTGTCACTGTTTGATCACATATAAATCTGTCAGTGTGATTTTTTAAAAAGACTCCTAACATGATAATTATATCAGCATCAGTGTGATAGATCCTCATTCATATAAACTGGCAAATTTACTGTGACTGCAGATCCAAGTTCTTTTTGGGAAAATGTACAGTAGATGTAAATTTGAATTACAGTCCAGGCCCCAAAGCCTGACTCAGCAGAAGAAGTTCCACTGCAGATTATTTGATCTTGATTAATATATGAGATGTGGATGTTCGTAGGTTTACGCAGGTTTAATATTTTCAGCTCAACCACAAACTTTATTATAAACAACTAAATAAAAAGAAAACTCAAATATAACCAAATCTGTGGAGCTTGACTTAAGAAAATTCAATCTTGTTTTAATGTAAAATCAAAAACACTTATTATGTTTGCATTGTTTAATCAGTAAAAGATTTCATATCAGCAAACATTAAACGCTGACACTGGAAAAAAGACTCTAAATTGGCTGATGTGATCTTATTATCATCTCTACTGAATATATTATTATGCTTTTGGTTTCCTTTACTTTTGAGACTGAACACAAACATATATCTGATAGAGTTAAAGGTTGAACCGTGGAAAACGTTGACAAAAAGCTCACTGCTGTGCAAACGTTTTAGGCTATTGACAAAGCATGAATATATATATATATTTTTTAAATCATTTAAATTGACATAAAGAGCAGTAGAAAGAAAAATTTAAATCAGTATTTAATGCGACCACCCTCTAATTTGTTTGAATGAACTTGGCAGGTGGGCTGTTCTGTGGTTTCCTTCTGTCTCAATGTTTTCTTGTGATCCCACTTTGACTCTGTGCTGTTTAGATCCGGACTCTGTCGGGGGCACAGCCATGACTTTTCCCTTTTTCCTCTCGTTGAAGATTGTACTTCATGACTCTGACTTTGTGTTTGGGGTCGATGTCGTGCTGCTGAATCAATTGTGGAGCGGCAGACGCCTCCCTGATGATATTTGCATCGTACAAATCTAAACGTCTAAAGTTGTGAGTTGTTCTTCGATAATATTTCATCTCCACAGAACCACTGATCCTTCTGCTCTCACATATCTGCTTTCACAAAAGGAAAACTGAAATTTACATTGGTGGAGAGTTTAATCTGAGGTTTTTTATCTCTTGCAATGGTAGAGAGGTTTTAGTTTATGTATAAGAGTCGTTGGGCAAGACATTGAACCCCCCCGATTGCTGCTGACAGCTGTTCTTCCGGTGTGCGAACGAAAAATCACTGCATATAGAAGCATTGAGTGAGTGAGTGTGTGAATGAGTGAATGTGACTTGTGGTGTGAACCACTTTGAGGGGTTGCAAGAAAAACACTATATAGTCCATGAAAACCTTTTTTGAGATGTTTTCCATAACTGTTCATGATGTTATATGACAACTCGGTCGCACATATATTTAAACTGCTCTGGTGATGCTGACAATAACAATGTTTCACGCTAATACGTTGCAGTACTGACGTCTTACAGACTTTTTAGCTGAGGCGGCAGTAACAGGAAAACAATGACCCGAAGGTTTGTGCATCTTCTGTTGCAGAGATCCACAGATATTTGTATACAGTTGCAGATTTAAACAAAATTTCAGGAGTAAATTAGGGCTGGATATCAAGATAAAACTGTTCAACAGGATAAATGTCACATTATTCTTTGTTTTGAGTTTAAGGACTTGAAAGATTTTGCTCCTGAGTAAAGGTTGTGGTTTTAAACTCTTCTTTATGAGCAGAGAATGACAAACACTTGATAAACAGCAAAATATTTTACTAATCTGAGGTAGATCCTTTAAGCGTTGTGTCCTCTCCATGCTTACACAATGCATTAGCAATATATTGACTGAAAATTATATTGCGATGATATAATTCTATTCCCCTGCCCTTTGCTAAACACTTTATATTTGTTCCTGGAGGTTTTGCCCTTTTCCCCCCGGTCATTTAAACTCAAACAGCCCAAACAAACAAGGAGCATTTGATCAATGTGTTGTGCTACTTGTACAAAACACCGACCGGGGGTTTACCAAACTACAGGAAGGATTTTCCACCCCTGGAAGTATTTATTCTATCCCTCATTTTAAATGGCCGTGAGATAAACGGTACAATTACCCTCATGTCATTACCGAGCGCAGGATGTTGCCCGGATGACAGAACATTGCATTTGAGTCAGTTTGACTTGATTATCAGCAGCATATCTCCCAAAAAGATACAGAACCAATTTCCTTTCATTCTAGTGGACAGACAGACGTCCCTTTTCTGTCTGCTGCTCGATGCAATTAAGAAGACGTGAGTGTGGACATGTATCGGGTCAGACAAACAGACACAAAGCACGTTTTAAATCTAAATATAATAAATGCACGTCCAGGGAATATTCACATGCAAGTGACTGGTGAGAGTTCTTTTCAGTTAGATTTATACTTGTGCTTTCATTCTTTTTTAAAAATCATGTGTTATCTCCCTGTGCACACCAGCCCCCTTGTGAAGAAAACACTCATCCCGAGGTGGAGGGCACCATAAGTCAGTACAAAAAGAAACCACTGTTTGGGGTAAATGTGGTCATCGTCTTGGCAACAAGGACTGGAATATCTGATTGGGCCAATGTGTCTATGGAAAACACTGTCCCCAAGTGTGTGTGTGTGTGTGTGTGTGTGTGTGTGTGTGTGTGTGTGTGTGTTTCTGTGTGAACATTTGCACTTTCTGTAACTCTGCACTTTTCTTTTTTCTCACCTTTTGTTTGGAAAATGTGAGATTTCTTTCCAAAAAGAGAACTGGCAAATCTCTCTCTCTCTCTCTATATGAGTGACTTTCAATCAGCCACAGATTCTGGAGAGAAGTTCCTCAGCTGAAGAGAAGCCGTGTGATATCAGGAGCAGTTCAGGGTGTTGGCAGCTTGTTTTTAAGTGTCTCTGTGTAACAGCTGGGGAGCAGGTTTTTAATCCACAGTGTGCGGCTGAATTCTGATTCGACTGTGAACGTTACACCATGTCTATTCAAATGCAGAGCTTGTCCTGTCGTCAAGGCCCACACTGGTTTCTGCAGCAGCTCATCTGTGGCTCCACATGAAGAGAGAGAGAGAGAGGAGGGAAAATCACAATAGCTACCACATTAGAATTTGCAGCATTTTTTACTGTATGATTATATATTTTTATTGTTTTCAAGGTTAGTGTTAGTACGTTGGGGCTGCAATGCAGATTTTGTAAACGCCTGAGATGCCCAGAATTTGTCGGTTTTATTTCACATTTCATATTTCCGGGTCTGTGAGCTTGTTGAGAGTAATACATTTCTTTTAATGACCAGTAACTCTCTGGGTGGCACTAGGGAATAGGCTTGTCTTTACCTAGCCAACCTATCTTTTACTGTTCAACTTTTTTTTAGCCAAGTCTATATATTACTGCAATGGCATTCAGTGGAGTCGAACCTCCACCAAGGTCCGACAGTCGCCTTTAGTTCTGCACCATATCCATCCTGTTCTTTTGGACAAAGACATAGAACTGTTGAAGATACATAAAACTGTCGATCCTTTACAGAATCCACATTATCTAAGCTACACATTGGTGGTAGATACAGGTGTGTGAAAACATGCCAACACATTTAAATTGAAAAGATACACATTTTTCCACTTTTTATAGTCAATAAATCCATCATCTTCTTGTCTCATGTCTCATCTTTCCACCAAGGTTTGTGGAAACACATTCAGAGGTCTTTGCGTAATCCTCCTGACAAACAAACAAGTGGACAAAGGCGGAAATTAGGCAGAATTAATAATGGCTCTTCCTTTGTTGTGCTTCCGATCTCATTGTTAATGGATATGATATTGATAGCATAGCACATCTGAAGCATTTTGGCTCTGTGCAGCTTGTAATTAGCATCATATGTGTCACTAATGTGCCTCTGAAAGATTGCAGCAAAATTAGGCAGCAGGCAGCTCCCTGTTTGCTGCTGATTTACGACGCACCCTGACAAACGTTAAGTGTTGAGTTGAAAACAGCTTTCGGTCATTTGTAATGTTTGACAGCTGACGTCAGCCGGCTTGACGGCCGTCTTCTTAAATTCCACATAGTGAGGTTTCATTACCAGTACACAGAAGGCAGATGACAGGAAGTCACAGAGTCGCTGCCAGGTGGGGTTTGTGTAATCTGAGGTGTTAATCTGAAGAAGTTATCCAGTTACAGATCCAATTTATGAAGCCGGACATTGACCAACTGATCCGGTCCTGTTTTTTATCATCAGACAACAACAGCAGCAAACATAATTAGGGTTGTGTAGTTGGATGCAGTCGGATCTGTTTTGTCTGACCAACACAAAACCCCGAAGATATTCAGTTTACTCTCCAATAAACAAACCTGACCAGAGAAGTTTTTGCAATTTTTCCTTCAAATGACTCAAAACTTTTGCAGGTTCATGAATTAATTAGTTTAATATCATGCCCGATATAATGATCTCATAGTCAGAGTGAGAAGTGGTTTGTTTGGAGAACGTGAAATTCCCATTTGAGTTCCATGGATTCCCTTCTCAAACTGAATTCTGTTTTATTTCCCCTTAATTAGGAGCCTGTCTTAAATCTCCAAACCACATGAAAGTATCACATACACACACACACACACACACACACACACACACACAGATGTAATTTAGAGCATGTCACTTGACAGTCGCAGCAGACTTTGGAAGTACCGACTCGAGCGAATAGTTTCCACTCGGTAGTGTTCAGAGTGAAGAGCAGAGCTACACGCTACGTTAGCCTATAAATAATCACAATGCTATTTCTCTTGACAGGTATCCTCATCCTCTTTAATATTTTTCCGCCATGATTCAGATTTCCCAGTCCCGGGAGGATCAGAGGCGAAGGAAACAAACTTTTCCACCTTTTGACAAGCGTAACTTTTCAGTTTAACTGGGGGGGAAAGCGGAAAAGCTGCTCTGTTTATTGCAAATAAAAAGTTCTGTTCTGCCAAAGTAGATCTCTGGTGTGAAAACCTGCTACACACAGAAGAAATTACAGAGAAATACAGTGGATGAGGTCGTTTATACACAACGCAGGAAGTGTTTATGTTGCCCTGAAGGAACTCTGAAAGAAATCGATATTAAAAAAAAAAAAGAGGAAAAGATAGAAATGGAAACTGCGTTTATTTCTGAGAATATTCCGATGTGTTAACAGCAATTCTCAAGTGCAGGATTCGCTTTGTGTCCAGATTGAGGTTTTAATGACAATCCCTGGAAGCCGGCCCCCAGTCAACCCAGTAATCATGACCGTTACACCCCTGCAATTAACCACAAGTGTCTAATCAAGCAGCACAGAGGGGAAAACAAAACCCTTTCTCAGTCGTCCACATCAGCTGTTTGCAGAACCCGTCTTTTCATATATTCATATATTTGACACTAGAATGACTTTCAGTAGAGCGAGTACCTCCATCAACAGATTTCCACTTTTAAATTCACCGAAATACGCAATTTCATTTGGATCTGCACAAATTGTACATTCATCCATATTTGTAAATGTGTCTTAGAGGAATTAATGGAAATGTTGAATCTAAAATCACTAAAATTCCTGGATCCACACCAAAGTTTAACTTTCTGACTTTCTGACATCCTTCCACCAAGTTTCATGGTTCATCCGTCCAGTAGTTTTTTGCATAATCCGTTCATCAGAAAAACAAACAAACACAGACGGAGACACAACCTCTTAGTGGCCGTAAAAATCCTCACAGTAAAAACAAATTCTGTCAACTTGTTATGTTTTGACAGAAGTAGAAACATGTAAAGTTTCTCTGCTCCACACTCGTGATTCGTGGTTTCACTAATGTCACTGCAACTTGCGGCTGTGACATATAAACCTAGAGCCTGACTCTTGTCCACAGAGGAGCAGCTGCTGTGTGTGTTTACAGTGCAAACAAACAAACTCATGTTGTTTTAATAAAGAAGTCAGTCAATAATTTTTTCCACAATGCCACGAGCAACCAAAATCTGAAGTAGTTTTCCACACAGCATCGGGACGGATGAGAGGTTGATGCTGTAGCACATGTATGATCAGTTCCTGTGAATCCACATTGGTTTAAAGATTTAAATACAGAATATAGATCTTTTAGTAAAACACAAGCTGATTGGATAATCAACAACTTTGGTATCATATATGTATTATGTTTGAATAAATTTGAACCATAGACTGCATATAAAGTGAAGCAAAACTTTCATAGATACGAATTATGCCATTTTGTGTTGATGACTTCATTTGTTGCCCAATTTTTGTGATGGAGCCACAGTATCGAGGTTGTGATCAAACATGTGCTCGACCAACCACAACCTAGTCTCATCTGTCAATCATGACATTTCACGTTTTACGATGAAAAATACCTAAAATTACAAAAAAACTTCTTTGAGAAACATTTATTTAACATGTTCTTTGACTTTTCAATCTGGTCCATGTCCCAGCCACTAACCTGGTGGAGGTGGGGTTTATAAGCTATACTGCAACCAGCCACCAGGGGGCTATCAAGGCACTTGACTTTCTCTCGTGGGGAGCAGTGTCGTCCATCTTTTTAAAAAGCTGTAAGGTTTGAACAAATGATTGGTCAGGTCAGATTTGTTCAATCCTGAGTTTTTTATTTTAAAGTAACCACCCTAGTTCAGACTATTGGATTATTCAGATTATCTCAATGCAGGGCACGGTGGTGCAGTGGTGAGCACCGTCACCTCTGGCATCGAACCTGACGTCCAGCCAGGGATTGTTTGTTTGGAGTTTGCACGTTCTCCTCATGTCGACGTGTGTGACCTGCTCAGTCTGAGGTTAATTGGAGATTCTTAATTGGAGAGATGTGAATGTGAGTGAGTCCAGAGTGAACCCTCACCCAGGCCCAGCAGGGACCGGCTCCCCCCACAGGATAAGAGCTATAGATAATAGTTATTGTCCCAGGCAGACTGAACACCTTGAAGGAGGGTTCTCAGTACAGAATGAGGTGGGAAAAGAAGCAGCACAGTTTCCAGGGGAAAAATAAACCTGTAAGAGAGCAGGAGGATATCTGCAAAGAACGGTTCAAACAGACTGGAGCTGTTTCTCCCCCTCGATGTCATGAAAGCATCACCATGTCTTCAGTGTAAATACAGCTTGTGCTCTGTGCTCAAAAGCCAGAATACAAAACACTCCTGAGTGCCTCTTCTTTTCAGAGCAGGAAAAATAATGTCACCTAGTGTCAGAACGTGTGGGAATGATGCATCCAGTGCAACAAACGGATTAAGCACAGGCACCGAATTAGCCTATTATGACTTTTAGTGTTCCATTCTTGATGGGGATTGAATAAATCTGCGTCAGGTGGATAATAATAACAACACAGTGTACAGTCAGTGCACTGGTGAACTAAACTGGGAGCTCAGGGTAAATCTGCAGGGTTACAAGATGGTGGCAAGGAAGAGAAGGAGAATCTGAACGTCAGAGCTGCAGCGCTCTCAGTTTGACACCGAAGCTCATCGGCCGACATGGAATCTGTAAACCTCTCTGTGTGAAATTATTATCGTGTCTGTCGAGGAGGTTTGCACCCCCCCCCCGTCTGTTTTGGTCGGTTGCTTTGACAGGATGGTAATGAAAAAACTACTGAGCACTTTTCCCTTGAAACTGAAGTATCGAACATGGGCCCAGGATTGTGGTACGGATTCGGATCAGGGAGCAAATCCAGCTATTTGTTTTAACCTTGTATGAGAGAGAGGGGTGTTTTCTACCGTTCTTTACCATTTCTTGAGTGAATAATTCATGGATGTTGAAGAAAATAAATACACGGATTGTGTACGGGCTGATATCTATGAGTGTTATCTAGCGGCTTTTAATGTGATTTCATATCAGGAGCCTTGGCGTAGGTGCCATTAAGCTGGAAGGAGAGTTTACCGTAAGAATGTTAAAAAGCCAAAATATGCTGGTGCAAATTTATATTTGATTGGGTTTTTTTGGGAGCTGAAACTATTCTAATAACTGATTAATCATTTCAGCCTTTTTTTATATAAAGCAAGAATACAAGAACCAATCTTCGGTTCCATCTCTTACATTCTAAGCACGTCCTCCTTTTCTTTTCCTGAGAGTAGAAAATTAATCATTTGAACTACTGATTGGAGAAAAAAAAAATATATATCTGTTGGACGTCAAAACTGCATATTCTTGACAATTTCCTTGACATTTTGTAGATTGAAGGTTTAATCAAGAAAATGATCAGCGGATGCACGAACATAAAAACGATTGTTAGTTGCAGATCTAATTGCTTTGAAGGTTTCTGAAGCAGCTTTATTACAACACATCAGACACGTAAACACTAACACACAAATTAGATCAGTAGCTTTTCTCTGACACAATAAACACAACATGCAACAACTAAACCATTCTAGCTGTGTCCACGTCACGCAGCCACAGATTTAATATCCCTGAGTCATGGCCAGCGGTGGATTATTGCTTCATTATTCATCCGAGCGAACTGCCAGGTGCTGGTTTTGAGGTGAACCGAGTCAAATCCAACAGGTAAAAAGGGTAAATGTGTGAGTCACTGCACTCACATGTTCATGTCGGGCACTTTTACACATTTGTAATAACCAAAATACAAGATAAGAACAAGATATAATTTAGGAAGCTAGAGCCAAACCGATATGGAGAATTATTAGTGAGTAAAGTGTATCTTGTTTATGTGTTATAGAGGGATATGTTCTGAGAAGTAATTGATCCAAGTCCATTTAAAGCTGTTCATGTACTTTTTAATCAGCTTTTCAATTTAAATAATCACAACTATTATACAAGTTGAATATTAAGATAAAGTCAAGAAAGAAAACAATATTTGATTTGATTCAAAATAGATAAACATTCCTGACTTTGAGTCAGCAAGATTCAAGATTCAAGATTCAAGATTTTTATTATCAAATGCACAACTATAACATTAAGCAGGCGCTGGCAATGAAATGCTTGAGTCACAGGCTCTCTTCTAGCAATGCTCAAGTAATTACAACCAAAAAAATAAAATAGAAATGGTATAAAATAGAAAAATTTAAAATATAAATATAAAAATATATATATATTTAACAGTTTTAACCATAAGCTCATTTAGAAAATACTTAAAATTATAATAAAGTAATGTGAAAAAACACAAATTAGTAGCTTATACAAATCTTTTCTACATTACTTGTCTCAAATTACAAACACAAACCCTATACTGATACGTCTATGAAAGACACACATAAATCAGTCGGGCTCACTAGGAAACAGAATATATTCTCTTTTCTGCACCACTTCACTGCCAGATGTGAATAAATGTACTTTAAGAGTTGTCTATTAAAAGAAGGGAGCAGGATGGAGAGGAGACAACTTGAAGTTAATCATTTGGAAAACAGCCAACAGTTGTGGGAAAATGTTTTTGCTTGAAAAGGAAAGAAGAGTGAGTTTGCCACGTTTCCCCTCAAGATGTTTTTAAAGAAGCCAGACTGTGTTTAATTAGATTTCCAGGTTGGATGTTTTCCATTTTCCATTCCCAGTAAATGAAGAAAGAAAAACCTACTATTAACTTAAGCTGGGACTTCTGAGTGACATGGCTTGTTAAGATTTACTTGTGAGAGAAAGTAAATAAAGATTTCTTGAGAGAGGCGTGATTTGGGGCCGACAGGAGACGCGTGGGACAAATTAATTCGGCGGTTTGACAGGACACAAACTGCGGTCCAGCTGTGGGAAGACTCGGTCGATCACACTCACAGACGGAGCAAAGCTAAGAAGGAGAACGTTGGTTGTTGGTTTATTGTGTAAGTGTCAGTCAGGTTCTATAAATCTGGGGGTGAGTTCACCTCAGATCGCTCGGTTTCTTGTTTGCGATGCATGTGTGAAGCAATTTACACTCAACATAATTGTCTGTTGTTCTTAAGACATATTCAAACATTTAAATGTACTCTCTGAACCACTGGGTTGACCCTCATGGCAGTTGAAGCCTGTCGGATATTTTCCCGGCGATGTCAATTATCCTGAAATGTGGATTTGAGTGTCTCCCAGGTCTCGGCCCCCTTGCCCTCTGTGGCTGAAGTCCGTCTCTGCCGTGTTTGTCTCTATTTATTTTGTTCCGCTGAGCCGCTGCATACCTCTTGATATGTCTCTGCGTGATTCTGCAGGAGCAGATGTTGAGTGGGCGGTAATGCGATGTCTCGTCTCGTGAAGACACACCTCTGCTTTGCCAAGGAGACGAGTGGGAGGGTGGGTAGAAAAAGGGCAACAAGGGCAAAGCCATGAAATCACGTTTCAGAGCTCAGCCTCTGGTGCCGAGCTGAATATAAAGTGATCATCAATACGATGGGATTGTGTCTGTGCTGCTTTGTTTGTTTGGTGATAAATATAAATATGCATTGCATCATACAGCAACTACATTGTTTCATATCTGACCAGATTAACTTGCTGGTTTCAGTTTCTAATTTCTCGTAACTGGTGTGTTGACCAAACCTCTGGCAAAATACAATTAAGTCTTGGTTTATTTTTGTTATCTTTTAATTCTTAAATCAATTTCAATCCAGCACAGTTTAATTTAACAGATTGGGTAGGTGGGATTACTCTGTCGGGTCAGAGCACGAAACCGATTGAGAGCTGATCAAACTCTGGCCTGTGGTTAGAAATCAAGAATTGATTATTTATATCATCATGGATCTAATTAACACAAGAAATTATTCGAGGTATAAGAACTCCCTTTAACATGCATTAACAGATTTTTGGGCCATTTTAAGGCATAAGAAATAAGTTATGAACAATGGCTATATCATCATGGTTTAAGCATAAAGACTATTAATAAGAAAACAACCTACAGTCTGGTTATGAAAAGTGAAGCCAATGCAGGAGAGCCTAAGACCTGTATTATCTCAAATGACCACTGGTTGCACAAATAAGTCTGTTTCTATAGAAGTCAATGGGGAAATGACTCTACTTCTCACTTGGTTTATAACATTACTAAACCATTCTCAAAGGAGTTCATGCTCTAGATCTCTAGCTTTATATTCATGGTCCCATTTAAAGTTAATTACATCGCTGACCTGCCCTCATTTTACACTCATTTTAACAATACACACCATCACTAATCAATAGCACAGGACACAACCAAGTACTTGAAGTTTACTTTGCTTGTTTGATTCGCTCCAGAGTTTATGAGACACGTATTCTAAAATCATCAGGGTTTAAGCGACTGGAACGATCCAGATTCAAGATCTCACACCATAGATTAATAACTAATGTGATCGTTTAGTTTGTGTGAGGTAACACAGACGAGCACACACACACACACACACACACACACTTCTGCAGAGAGAAGCTCTTCCTGCAGATAATGACGCAGCGCAGTGTTTTAACTTCAGTGTTGCAGAGGAAGCGATTCTCTGTTCATCCTGGAACATAAACATGGATACACCTGGATACAGTAAAGGTTATAATCAGAGCTTTCCACTACAGGAGCCTTAGTGCATTGATGTGGAGGGCGTGAACATAATCACATCACTATTGATCTCATTATTTATTTATTTATCTATTTATCTTTGGGGAGGGATGCAGATCACGATCCGTGGAGGTGATTCACTGCTAGAGAACACTGCCCCAGCTCGTCTTTAACTGTGTCTACTGTTGTTTGGAGTTGATAAGGTTGTATCAGTGGCTTTCAGAGCTTCTTTCCTGCTGAGACTGAAAACAATGCTGTGAGAGCTGTGGGAGTGAAAGGCTGCAGAACGGACAAACTCTGACCTGAACCTCGCTATAAATCTCTGTAAAGCCAATGGAGGCTGGGATTTTGGGCGATAATCCTCTGAAGGTTCATCACTAACAATGACTCCTTTCACAAGAGGAAGACGTGTCTGTATCAGGTCCACTTCTCCCACATTAAATGTCGGAAAATCATGTGTTTATATACAAAATTCATCAAAGCACATGTTTTGCTGTCTTGCTAATTATCAAGTTTTTGCAGTTGTTTAACTATTTTACTTCAAACTAACTTGCTACACAGCAAATGAGCTTAAGAAGAGATAGTATAACATCTCAGACACCTCTTTATTTTTTATTTCACACTCCATAGTTGTTTTTGTTGTTGTTGCAGGGGATAAGCAGCCGTTGCTTTCAGAGCCTTACAATCAAAATATTCAATAACACAATTACAATGGGTCAGTCTGTGAAAGACGAGACCTTGTTTGTCATTTACTTTGCAAATTGGACAATGCGTTGCCAGCAGCCACCATTACCGAGGAAAACAAGATGGTGATTTTCATGCTCCGCAGCACAACTGGCAGGCGTTTCCATCTGCTGCTGGTAAGTGATTGTAGGCGTTTCATTAAGTCACTGTGAAGAGCACATGTGAGAAACGCCTGCGGGGGGGCGAGACGGAGGAGGCTGGAGTAGAGGTGGTTCCACGTGACTGAAGGGGACGAGCAGATAACGACAAGTGGCTTTTGTTCACGCAAATTATGAAATTGCGCTTAATGTGGCGCAACCGCAGGAAAAATGTTTACGTGAAATAAATAACAGCCAGTGTAGATTAAAAATGATGGCTCTATATCATGGAAGCTGTAAGAAAACCCATTTTCCAGGGAAGCAGCAGAACAACAGACATGAAGAACCTCCTGCAGAAGAGGAACTCGTATCCCGGGACGTTCTTCTCCATTGAGAAACGTAGCTCAAATGGTTTGCAAGAATAAAAGTCATATTTGGATAAAAGTAGTCAGTACAGTGCAACGATTTTAAGCATAAATATTACGAGTTTTTTATCCACCATGGGACACATGTAGATACAGGCACTAACTTCTGCACTGTGGAGAACAAGGAGTCCTGTGACAGATGGTGCGACCCACACAGAGTCCTCATCTCCAAACCCTGGAGTCAGTGTGGAATCACATGAAGGGACAGAAGACACAGAGACAGAAGAACTGAGGCAGGAGACGCTCGGAACAACCCTCCTGCCTTTAGTATCTTTAAAAACTGTGCACTGGTGTCGGGAAGTTTTAAATGTGAAAGGTTGATCAGAACAAATATTGATTTTAAGTATTTGTTAAACTGCACTTCGTATTCAGGAAGCAAATGAATAATTAGAAAATAATAATGGCATTAATCTTGAAAGCATCCTCTTTACTTGAATCACTTTTATATAATGTTATGTGTTGCATAATATCCAGTTCAACTATACCTTAATCTAGCTTTGGAACATCTACTATGTAACATTCATAATATTTTTTAATCATACAAATAATAATATTGCTAATAGTACTAATATTGCTGTTACTACTACTACTATGAATAATAATATAAATAATAATAGTACTGTATTTGTATTACATTTTCCTTGACAATTTTACAACATTCTTTACAAGGAAGAAAAACACCAGACAGACAAAATGCAAAATGAAATATTGATAAAACAATAAAACATTAACACTTAAGACAATAAAATATTAAGACGTAAGACAATCAAATATTCAGACTTAAGACTTGGGGGCGGCTATGGCTCAGGAGGTAGAGCGGTTCGCCCAGCAACCAGAAGACCACTGGTTTGATCCCTGGCTCCTCCAGTGTGAATTTCAAAGATACTGAGCAGTGGATGACTGGTGGATGATAGAGAAGGTATGAATGTGTATGTGTGTGTGTGTGTGTGTGTGTGTGTGTGTGTGTGTGTGTGTGTGTGTGTGTGTGTGTGTGTGTGTGTGTGTGTGTGTGCGTGCGTGTGTGTGTGTGTGTGAATGCAACTTGTACTGTAGACACCTTTCAGTGGTGGATTAATACTGGAACAGTTGACACATTTAAAAAGGGTGAGGGTTTATTAAATGAAATGCAATCCACTAGGAGTCGTGGAGACATTTTCAAACAGACTCTGTCGTCCCCGAGAGACACGTGTCATAAAAACCTCACTTTTCAAACCTGACAGAATCGTGTGAAATCCTCTGCACACACACACAGAGCAGTATTGATTGGCACTGACCCCCCCCCGCAGTTCCTCCGACACACTCAACCATATCAACACGTCCTATTTAAAACAACAACACATCAGCAACCAGAACATTTGACTTCAGCTGGATTCATTTTGTGTTTCTTTCTTTCCTGCTCTCCCACTGTACTCGTTGACATCGTGGAGTCTCAACCTCTCGTCCTGTCAGTAAGTCTCGGGTCTGAAAGATTAGATAAGAGCTGCCGTCTCTTTTTATCAGCGTCACACAACATGAAAAACATCTAAACTTATAGATTATTTGGCTGCTGGCGTGAAAGTAATTGGCACTAACCCAGTTTTCAGCTGCTTGTCTTCTCCCGTATCGTCCTACATATCCTGTGCATTGGTTACGTAAGAGACAACAGTACATTTGGAGAAATGGTCTTTGTTCAGAGGATTCTTGAAAACAACACCAACCAGGAAGGTGAAGTTATGTTTGCCGTGTTCAGTATTAGGGTTGCAAAATTCCGGGAATATTCAAAGTTGGAAACTTTCCATGGGAATTAACGGGAATTAACGGGAATATACAGGAATATACGGGAATTAACGGGAATAAACGGGAATATACGGGAATTAACGGGAATAAACTGGAAATGTTGTGGGTAATTTATACTAACTGTATTTAACTTGTCATATACAGACATAAATATAAACATTTTGTTTTGTCATAGGCTGATTTGAGCCCTGAGGAAACTTTGGGCACTTGACTATTTGCTTCTGCATCGTTGTGTCATCTTAACATAGGTCTTTGCACAGTATTTGCAAATGTACACAGCCTTTCCTTCTACATTGGATGGGGTGAAATGCCTCCACACATGAGATAGTGCACGTGGCATTGTTCTGTAGAATGAGATGAGAAAAAAGTTTGTAAAAAAACGCTAATGCAATGCCAGAGATATAAATAGTTGGCCAAACAATTGGAATCGTCTGTAAACATATTTTACAATTGATCGATAAATGAATGGAAATAGGCTAGATGAACAGATGAACAATCCTCAATCAGCATGCTAATATATTTTCCCCAGTAATATCATGGAAACTTACCTGCCTAGTCCTGCACACTACAGCAGGCCTCAATAGCTCTGCTGAAGAGTGAAGGATGCTGGGAGTTATCTGTGCATGTGGTAATATTGTGTGTGCTGCATTCCATACATCTTTAAAATAGAGTTTTGAAAGATGTTTTTATTGCTCAGCGTTTAATTTGTGTATTTTTTTTTTTTTTCAAAATTCCCAAAATTCCCGAGCCAAACTTCCCATGGAAAGTGCCCCTTTGCAACCCTATTCAGTATGCACGTCTCGTTTCTTCGTCTTCTTCAGAGCAAACAAGAGCCTCTTGGTATTAATGATGTTTTCTGACCACTGCCTCCGTTCATGTCCTGCCTTTAAGTCAGCGTGACAGTCCGCCACGGTGTAATGCGACTCGCTGTGTTTCCGCACCTCTCACCCTCAGACACAAACAAACACACAACACCTGAAGCTCGGCTTGTCGTGCAGCAGTTCACACGTTTAATGAGGCCTCTGCCGTTCCGGGCCCGTGTGAGTTTGTGCACGTACGTGGACAAGTCAGCCTAAATGAACGCCTTCACACGAGCAGATGTGCAAGGATTTGTTTTTTCTTCTCCTCCCTTCCCACAAAAAAAGTGCTGACAGAGAACTCGGTGGCAGGGTTGAAATGAGCACAGTGTGTGTTCTGTCCCCGGCGTACATCGTGCCGCACATAGCGCCGATTCCTGGCCTGAATATTTATAGTCAATCATGCGTTCATCTGTGTATGTCTGTGTGTGCGTGTGTGTGTGTGTGTGTGTGTGTGACCGGGAAAGCCAGTGTGGATCTGCGAGCCCTGCAGGGGTGTGAGGCAAGAAGCAGCAAGAGGCAGAAAATCCCTGCTGCCTTTGGATTAGTGTCAGCGAGCAGGAAGCCGAGCACCGTGCTACATGTGCCCGTGTGCACGCCCCTAGAGTCAGTGCCTTCAGGATTATACTCATCATTAGCATATTTCAACTTTTCAGGATATCGCCCTGAATTTGTTTGTTTAATTTGTGATAATTAAACGGAAAAGATTGCGGCGCGTCTATTTGTTGATGTTTAGCCAGATTGGTAATTGCTGTCAAATGACTGTGAAGCGTGGAAAACGTGGTCGACATACAGCATCTATTTGTCAAGGGTTTCAACTCTGAATGTGATTTCTGCATCCGGCATGGTGGGCCTGGTGCCCTTCCGGAGAAGAGGACAGCATAAACTTTTGTGGGTCCCGATTCCTGCTCATCATGTGACCTCTCAGTCCCCAACAAGCCCCCGGACACTGTCCCCCTAACAAACAGCCTCGTCCCCGTGTGTGTTAACCCCACCTGAGAGCTCTGAGGCGTCTTTTGCAAAGAGTGACAGGTGAGCTGCTGGTGCTGGTGCTTTGAGGGTGATGGTGTTGAGTGCTAGCGACACACACATCAGAAGATGTAGATGAGTCTATTAACAGAAACCCTTCAGCTACACATATATTCTGCAGGGAGATCTGAAGTGCAACCTGTCATTATCATGCAGGTGATTGAAAGGTGAGTTTTCTACCTGCAGCGGAGTTTAGCATTGACGTGACAGCTCCCCGACAGTGAAGGAGAATCTTGATCGCCTCCTGGTGGCTGGCTGCAGTATAGGTCATAAGAACGGCCTTCTCCATGTTAGCAGAGGTCCACATCCAATACATTTTTCCACAGGTGATTTCTCTCAATTTAGGTGGTTCTTATCACACTGTTTACAAGGGCTTCACAATTTAATCCTTTTGAAATCTCCATTCACACCTTTATGCAATCTAATTTCTAACTAACAATGATTCTGCTGCATCAGAACAAATGAAGCTACTTTCTCCCAAAGGACCTAAAGCAGCACGTAATACTGCATTATCTTCGTTTTCTCCCTCAACCCAGAGAAGCACACAAACCGGCAGAGAAAGAGAGAGAATGAGAAAAGTGGAGAAAGGTTTGTGTAGGTAAACGGAAAAGAATCATGATCTCAATTATAAGCAAGAAAATTAGTTATTTCATGTTATTAAACACAGTGAAACATCTTGATTGACAGCCGAATCACTACCAAAATCACAAGATGGCAGCGCACAGGATATTTCTAAGCTTCATTTTAAAACAACCGGGAGGAAGTGGAGATGTTTTGTCAATATTTACAAACAGCCTATGGTCAAAGTTGTTTTGTTCCAAGCTGAGAAACTGGGTGTTAAAACCAAGGAGGAGCACAAATCACACATTAATAAAACCCTGAGCTCACGGCCTGCAGCCAGTGACCACGCCTCATTGCACTAGTGAGTCCTGACGGGTAATTCATTGTTTTCCCTTTTTAATTAGCGGGTGTTGTTTTCCGTTTAAGCCACCATCCCTGATGCTTTTTAAATCGGTGGCTTCTCCATATATGTTCAGATCGCAGCAATTAAGCTGCTGGTTAAAATGTCATGTTATTAACATGTAACCAGGAAGCATGTTCCAAACACCCCCGTTATATTAAAAACTGCAGAATTCTTTGCTCGAAAAAATATTATTTCATTTTACAGGAAGAGTTGTTTGCTACATAAGAACATAATTGAACATTACGGACAACACACTGCTCGGTTATTCCCATGTTAAATTAAATAGGGGTAATAAGACCCATTAAAAACTGATTTATCCTTCAACTTCCTTGTAAAAGAAAAGAAATAATGTCAAGGGCAGCTGCAGGGTTGCTGTGCAGGCAAAGCAGTTGGTAATGAGAAGATGGTTCGTCTCATTTCCCGACTTGATTCAGCCGTAATAGTGCTTACCGCCAATGTCCTCACCTATTCGCCCTCTCTGTTCCGGTCTGGGGTGCAGACATTACTGCTCCGTCCATGTGGAAAACAGTTCGGCTCTGAACGTCCCTGCAGAGGCCATAAAACCGAAAAGGGAGAGGACTAAAACTCAAATGTCTATATAGACGTGGTTCTGTTGAATGAATCTCATTTCAGAGGCAAAGGCCTGATTTGCATTCACACTGAACCATAGATAGATACTGTACAAATACTGTGGACGTGCACTTGTTTGCATATCAATAGATCTGTAGTGCGGCAGTGAAACGCTGCTTTCTTGAAATTATATTCATATATTGACTACATTTTTGGGCCGATACACATTTCTGAAGAGAAACTGAAGTCTTGCATACGCATACATATTCCTGCTTTACTTGTGGGACTTCCCAGCTTCATATATCGGCGAATTGCTGACATTTTAGTTCAGTGTAGCGTTAGCTCTGGTTATCACTACCCTTCTGGAAATCTCTTCTTCCTCACTGATCTAAAAACACTACAGGTACAGGGAGTACAGTGCAACAGCTCTTCAGGTGGTTTCTGGGAAAAGAAAATTGGAAGATGATGAAAAGTCGAGAGGGTCACAGGGTGTTTTTCTTCTGAAAGATCTCTGAACTCTTTTGCTTTTGAGCTCCTGAGCTCACGCATATTGTTTCCTGCAAAGGAAACACTTGTGATCCTGGTCACCACTTTCTGCAAGTGTCAGAACTGCAGCATCTTTGTCAAGACCTCCCACTCCCCTCAGAAAACCAATAACTGGCCTTGGTTTACAGGAGCATGATAATCAAAGCGAAACGCCATTTTATATCACTTGATCCATTGAGTCTGTAGTCATGTTCAGCGGAGGAGTTATTTTGTTTTCCATTTGCCGTAAACAATCAGTTCCACCAAAGTAATTTTCAGATTTCACAGAGGCTGCACTCGCTTGTTGTTTGGGGCGAATTTCTCACATTGATCAAGGAAACGTTTCGATTTGTACGGTTCGCATTGATCTCGTCCAGGTTTGCTGCTATTTTTCACGACCCAATTCTTAATGCCGCCCGGCTGTTGTTTCTCTGACGGCGGAAAACTGTCGTCAACGGGAACAACAGCCGACCGAGACGATTTCCCACGAGATGAAGTGAGGCCTCATGAAGCTTCACTCAGACTGCATGGAGGAGGGAATGTGTGGGGATAAGTTAGAGGATTTCTAAAGATATTTTTACACCTTTAAGTCTGGACCATGGTTTAACCTCGGGTTCATGTCTTTGTTATATTGTAAACATTTGATCTGTTTAGTTTTGGTTTCACATTGGAATTTAGGGAGTGGACTGTTTTTATATTGATTCTCTTGTAGACGGGTTTGTGTCTGACGTCAGTTCAGCTACAGTATTGCTAACTTTTTGGAATAATTTGGCATTGAAGAAAGTTATCTTTGTGTTTTTAATGGAGAAAATGAATGATCCGTTTCACTTGTTGTTTTCCTTGCCACTGTAATCTCATTATGGAATTACTACCGACCAAATAAACGTCCTCGCCGTTTAAATATTATATATATATTATATAGAAAGGCCCCTCATAAATGCTGAGTGTACTAAAAATGTAAGTCGCTTTGGACAAAAGCGTCAGCTAAATGACATGTAATGTAATATCATCGGCGGTGAAGACTGCAAATAATCCTTTTTCGTCCTCTATTGTTCAATGCTGCAATTGGTCCAAAAATTCGTAAACTACCCAACAAACCAAACCATGGATCAGTTTGATCTGGATTGAAACCACCTCTTTCACTCAGACTATATTTTGGTCTTCTGGTCCAGATTGTGGTACAAGGCACAAATCACACCTGTTATACTGGTTAGGACCAAATAAGGTCGGTGTGAAAGAGCCCTTAGTTGAACTGACGTCAATCCAAACGTATTTGTCCCAAAACAGCAACACAAGTTCAATAAACCTGTTGAAATTGCTGTTGAGTCATTTGGATTTAATTACTTTCATTTTCTGTATTAACTTTTATCTCAGCGCTGAGTTAATATTGTCCTTTGGGGCTGTGACAATCATCCTCGGTACAATGTTCTCCTGCAAACACCGCAATCATTTTAAATACGGTCCCTTGAACAAACAGCTTCTGGGTAGCAGGTGGATTTGTAGATCAGAACACGTTTAACCTGGCGCTCTTGGCTTGGCCGTGAGCAGTCGGCATTCCCATAATGTGACGGGGTGTGAGATGAATCTGCATGTGGCACCGAGGAGCAGCCCGGCCTCCTGCTGAGCCGCGTCACCGAGAGCATCCAGGTGTGCAAACAGCTGCCGGGCCAGGATCCCGATTTACACATCGACAGTCGTGGCACAAGCCGTTACTCTGAAGATCGTGTTTTATTCGTGGAAAGCAAATGAATCCTTCTCTCTGTATTCTCTGCACATTGAGTCCCACCAATTTCTCTGATTCAGTGACTAATCTAGAGTCAGACATTGTGTGAGATCTCAGCAGAACTCGGGGGAAATATTTCTCCTTTATCACAACTGGTTTATTGCTAAAACTCTTATGAGAAACTGTCATCTGAACTGAGGGGGACTGCTCATATTATAGTAATGTGTCTCTTAGGTGAAATCTGCATGATACTACGAACACATGACTCAGAAAGGAAAGATGCAGCTCTAATTACTTTAGTATGTTGAACTTCTTAAATAATAAATCCTCAATAAGATAAGATTTAGTTGGTTCCACTGGGGCTCGAACCCAGGACCTTCTGCGTGTAAAGCAGACGTGATAACCACTACACTATGAAACCACTGTCAGTCATAATATTAACCGGGTTCTTTAAACGCCTTATAGTAGTTTGGTAGTTTTTTTTTGTGTAATTAATAAATTCAATCAAGCTTCATCAAATTGTTCACTCTCGGATTTTGGGGACCAGTCGACCAGAAGCTTTGTTTCCTGGGAAATCTGTAAAACATGTCATCTTGCAATGTTAAAGGAAGTGAAAAACAACACCAGGTTCAGCCCTTTTTTCTGGATTCATGCAAAAAATGTAACGGGCTGTTTCTTGGCCCATGTCCCAGGTGTAATCCAAACAAACAAACAAACAAACAAACCAATAGAAAGGGGAAACACAACCTCCTTGGCGACGCAAACAAATTGTCCAATAAACACTACATTAGTCGGGCTAGATGCTGTTAAAATATGGCAACTACTCTGTCAACTTTGGCAACCGAACTTTGCCAGCCTGCCAACCAGTTCTGAAGCTCCTGGGGCTGCCTGCCCCCCCGCTCCCTTCCCATTCATCACATTCGGTCACCTCACTGCACCACAGCCTTCCTTTAGGAGGAAATTAAGCTTGATTTCTTGCCATCATATCAGCTCATAAAATCCCAGGCAGGCATTTTAAAATGCGGTCGCACAGTTTTTTGTAATTATGGTTGTAAACCTCGAGCGAAGTCACAGCTCGGTTCACCTCGTCTCAACTGATACTGGATTCAGGCGGCGTTCTGCTGTTGTCGTCTGCAACTGCTCGCGCCCGGGAGCTGCTTTTATATTTCAACACATCCACCTGAAAAGAGAGACTTCAGTGCTGAACACCACGCTGCCTCACACAGCACTTTTCATTTTCTTTTCCCAAAGCGACACAGTGACATTTGAGCCTTGGAAAACACAACGATGAATACTGTAATATTCAGGACATCCTCGGCTCTCCTCTGGATTCACACTGCAGCCGCGCGTTTGGCAATTTCAATGTCTCCAACTCTCTGTGTGTTCAGTGTTTATGCTGACGTGCATATTGAATTCTATATTTGTCCTCTTACCATTACAAGTGCAGGGTAAACGCAGGACATGGTACCTGTGTGTATTCACCAAAGCAGCTCGCCAAACAAACAAAACCTGAAATGTAAACAAGCGCAGATTTAGCTCTTAAGTCTTAATAAGGGAATTAGATTGAAACACTGAGTGTGTTTGCTGTAATTGCCTTGTGCCTGCCGCGGCTATGATTGCATAAAGATCGTCTTCAACTCCTGGGAGACTATGTGGAAATCCTCCGATTATTGAGGTGGAGAATTATACAACAGCCGTTTAAAGAGAACGCTCGTCCCTAATAGTCTGCGTCTTAATAAACACAAACAGCTAAGACACAGAACAGTTATTCTGTGGAATGTTTTGGCCCTACAGGGGGTCGCAAGAATAACATAAACACTCTGTGAAGAAGGAATTGGAATAATTTTCACAAACACAGCGGAGGGTCGTATTAGGCTGGAAGCCAATTAGCATGTGTGTGTGTCCGTTGCTTTGGTTTGGTTGCGATCAACTTGTGTTGTTTCCCTCTGTCGCTGCAGTTTGTCTATTTGGCATAAATAACAAAGATTTCTTAGTCCGATGAGGTTTTCTTTGTTGAGGACCAACAATACTGCTCAATTAATTTGGCCTCTGCTTATACAGGCTTAGCATACTGTATGCTGCTATTACTTAGTACAAGTTCCATTTTTGGAAGGCACTGCAATTGTTGTTTTATTCATAGAAATCTGTACTTTTTCAAGTAGAAGTTTTGATGTAGTTTCATATTAATTTATTGAGGATTTTTAAAATTATGTGAAAATCGCTGGTTAAATTGAATTTACCCGACCACAAATTCTTATATCTGCTTTCAGGACATCACTACAAGACATCTTTTTAAATCTGAAACACGAGACAATTTGATTTTTTTTCCTGTTTTGTTTTATGATGTGACAAAACTGGTTTAGTGAGGTTGGTTCTGTTCAAGATGACGTCATAATTTGGGTTAAATTGATTGGTTGTTCAAGGGTAAGATACCTTTATTGTCATGGTTACAGTGTCATATTTTAAGTAACTTATTTTAAAAGAATCTGACGTCCTGTTTTGTTTTGCTTATATATCCATCCACCTCAGATCCATTCGTGGACATTGTCCCCTGACTTCCTCCTCTGCTCGTCAGAATTATGACGGCCGTTCTGTTTCTATCTTTAACATAAACACAGGCTCTTATTGAAAGAAAGTAAATGTCACTAACCTGTCTGTAACAATTCCATTTTTATTTGCATATCATCTTCTGGTAAAACCTAAATTTAAGTCTCCCTGTTAAAATACTTCCACTTCATTAAAGTGTTTTTATTAATCAAATAGATTTTCTGAATGGGGGACTTATAATAAGGTGTTACTAATCTCTATGCGTTTGTCAAGGCTTAACTTGTGTGATTAAAAAATATGAATTAGTTACATTTATCATTAAACTATTCATGATTTAAATTTGAAGAGGAAGTTCAATCAACATTATCGCAATAATATTGAGGTTAATTGAATTTTAACACGACCATTAACCTCGGCTGCACACCAGCAGGCTTTTCATCACAAACTCACGCTCTGCAGCCGAACTCTGTTCAAAACAACAGACTCATATTCATTCTAGAGGTAATCCCAAAGACAAAATATGTATGAAATGGTGCCCAAAATATGAAGTGTTTCAAACCCCCATACGCACAAAATTGCTGGATGGGGTTGAAGTGTGTATTAAGTGTGTACTACATCGGGAATATTTACATTTGATGGAATGTTGAAGCCTTAAAAACATACAAATGAAAACAATGGTCTTAGAGAGTGAATGAGATGAGTTTTATCTTTCAGCTCCTGACGTGGAAACAAAGGGAGACGTGAATGAAAAGGAGTTATTGTAACGAATAACTTATTCTATACCTAAATGTGTACGTAGGACTGCGCTTAACAAACCTCAGACCTGTGCTGTCCCTTCGCTCTTCACAGGGAGCTGCTGCTTAATGAGCGTGAGGATTATCAGCAGTGGGATGCATGTTGCTCAGTCGCTGGGTGGGAGAGGAAAACATGTTCGGTATCAGTTTGACGATTGGGCAATTTGCTCCATCTTCACGGTGCCATTTTCTCAAGAATGATGACAGAGTTGCATCCATTTCCTGTTTCTGTGTCTGTGTTGCAGCGCTGCCAGTGACAGGGAGACGGAGCACCCGCCCCCAAATCTCTGGAAAATTGCAGAAAACAAGAAAAACATTGCGACCGGTCGTCTTGAGCACGAGCGGACACTGATAACAACAACAACAACAACAACAACAACAACAACAACAACAACAAGTGGACGGGACTCTGCATTTGGACGAGTGGAGATGAGAGCTGCTGCTCAGTAAATAAAACCCCGGAGGGTTGGGACTGAAGTTGGCAAATGAGTAAGTCGTGGCCCAACATGATTGCCTTAATTACTACACATATACAGATGTATGGAGTGATGGAACTAAGAGACTTTACACAAGCTCAAAGATGTTTTCTCTACATGTGAAAAAAAGTGTCTTGTAAGGAACAGATGTGAATATTTTAATATGATAGAGTTAATGTTTGGTTGTAACGTCGACATAATGTTTTAGTTGGGTCGGCTTCGTAGGTGTCATCGGTTCCTATAAGTGGTGAGTGTTGCTCTCTGCTCGAGCGCAGGCAGCAGGACGACTTCAATCTATTTTTATCTCCTTTCATATCGTCCAACCAAACAAGGCTGGCCCGAGTTGCTCGCTCGCTCGAAAACACACGCTGGCAACTTGAAAAACTTAAGTCATAACACATGAAAAAATCCTCATCCGGGAAAGTGTGCAGAGGGATCGGGAGAAGAAAGGCGAGACAAATACTGACTGACTAATTGCAACATCAGAAGTATATCCTCTTACATTAAGATCCACTCACACTAAAGCAAAGATGTCAGGCAGATAAACATCCTCATAAAATATCCGCCACACTCACTTTCTATCACAAGGAAACAAGGAGACTCGCAGGGCGTTTGTCTGCCCCCCGAGAGAGTCATGGACAGAACGGCGAAATACCTTAGGTTTCTTTCTCAGATGCAACTTTAGAGCTGACCGGCTGCTTCGTTGATGTTTCCACTTTGACTTTAACTGTATGCAAAAGCAACATGGACGTGTGTTCTATATTTTTTTAAACCTAGCCTTGATAATTACATAACCAAAGGTGAAACCCTGAATCTATTGTATGTCGTGGACTTCTGGAAATGTTGTGATATAGATGCACACTGAATAGGAGAAAAAAAAAAATGTAAATAACAGACGTTTATACTTGTGTGTCCTAAGATGTGTTGCAGGTTAGAGTAAACTGAGACTTTTTACTTTCGTTGACTGTTACGACCATCGACCATCATCATCTGTGTTCGGTTTGTCCTCGCTGATACAATACTGGTCTTCATATTGTTGCGAATGCTGCTTCAACATTGTCCATTCTCATGTTTTTTGGCATTTGATTTGAAAATCCCCCCTTTCTCTTTGTTTTAAAATACTGAAACACGAAGTCACTGATGTGATTTGTGCAGCTTTGTCAGAGAGGCATCGGATCGTGTTTCCTAACTTAGACAAGCTGTGTTACCCTTGAGAGAAATTATATTATAGGAGGTTTTATTTTTTCCCTTTATTGGAAGGAGTAATAAGTAATATGACATATTTTTATGAAGACAGTGTTTTATTTTCATATGTTTTCATTTTAAAAAATCCGATTGGGACAATCTTAATCTTAGTGTCTGTTTCAAGAAAAATCCAAAGTTCACATTCTCGTTCTTTTCCAAATATTCATATCTATAATTACCTCAATAATCGCATTCCTCAGAAAAGCTGTTTACTGAATGTTCCAGATATTTTCCTAGTGTCAGACCCACAGAATAGCCACAACAATTTTAAGATGTCAATTCTGTAAAAATTCTTATGGGGAGGATGTTTACTGGAAGAGCTGATACAAGAATTTCACTAATACTTCCAATACAGGAACTGTCACATTTGCAAAAGTTGTTGCTTATTTAAAAAGTGAAATTACATAAAACCCAATAAATTAAAGAGTAAACAGTGAAGAATGAATTAAATAAAAAATGCATAAATCACATTCATGTAAAGATGAAAAATCGTCTTTTACGCCTGAGAGTTGAAAAGTAAAAAATGAAGAGTTAAGTAAGTAAATGTTACATGTTTAAGTATAACTCCAGCCACCACACTTTCTTTGAGATTTAGATGAGAAGATCAAAACCTTTCTGCTGCTGTTGCCTGCAGCCATTTAGCTTAGCTTAGCATAAATACCATTTTATTAATTGAATTCTTAAATTTATCAACATTAAACTTCTGCCAAGGAATAGGCCTACATGTTACTTTCCCAAATTTCCCTGTTAGACTTTGAGTTTTTTGAAGAATTGAACAAACTTAAATCAATGATTAATAAGAGAGCGATAGACAAGAAAGTACTCAGGTCTTTGTTTGCTGTTTCCGTCTTTGCTAAGCTAGGCTAACCAACTGCTGCCTGTATTGCATATTCTCTTCACAGACATGAGAAAGGTATCGATCTTGTCATCTAAGACTCTATGCCTATTTCCAAGAAGTCAAAGACAAAGAAAATAAATTAAAAAAAGCATAATATCTTTTCCAAGCTGTGGTTTTAATACTAATCTCGTCAGATTACGTGCTGACGGAGCCCTGAGCCGGGGCTGGCGTGTGGTGAACCCAGATCCAGGACAATCATAACCAGCAGCTCATAGTGGCCAGAAGCTGCACTGCAACAATACTGATAAAGCTGTGAGAGAGACAAATTAATCTATTTAGTCGTATGTTCAGCAGCACAAGAGATGCAAAGCCGAAGAGAAACATGCTCACAGGTCAGCACAAAGCACCGGATCAGCATCAGCCTGAGAGTCCATCCTCAGGCAGAACAAACAAGAGCAAAGAAAGAAAGACTGAGAGATCTCTGCTTAACTGGACGGTCTAACCCTTCTCCTCAACCTATTAATTAAAGTGATTTGTTTGGTTAGAGGCCGCAATTAATGTCAAGTTGCACCGACACACTGCCCTCACTTGAATCTGCTTTCATCACCAGGAACCCGGAGAAGGGCAGCGTACTGTAAAGCGTGAGGGGAGAGGATGATAAAGGTCGATTGGCAGATTTTGAAGCAGATTAAATATTACAGGAGGAAAACTCATTTATCCTGGTGTGAGCTGAATGAGAGAATAAAAAGGTCATAATCCAGAGTCATCCACACGGACATTTATCTTGATTCTAGGACGTTCAGGTCATATCATGAGCGGGAAAAAATATATATACAGCAAAATTTTCTAGGACATGTTTCTGCTACATATTCCTGTAGATGTTAGAATGATCTGCAGTGATGACGTGTGTGGTAACTGTCGTGACTCAGCACCGTTAATGAGTAGATCTGAAAAGCTGTTAGGGAGGTTAACACTGAGTCTGTGTGGGGACATCCGATAAAACACAGAACAAGGTGAGAGAAGAACAGTTTAATTACGATCACCTCTGAGCTACGGTTTCCTAATGTTTCTCACCATCAGGGCTGCTGGCCTGAGGAGGAGGAGGAGGAGGAGGAAGAGGAGATCTACCCCTCCACAGTTTAATCATGCTCTTAAAAATATATAAATATAAGAATTGAACTCATTCGCAAGATAAGTCTCACTGGAGATTGATTTCACATTAAGGCCGAGCCGTCCCGGTGTCCACATGGTGAGAAACTGCTGTTCAGCTCGAGCTCACGGGATTTTTCCGAGGCCTGAACAACTCAGAGGCTCATCCGATCCTCTCGGTGCTTCCAGCAGAGCAACTCGGGCGAGATTGACTTTAGGATGAATGCCTCCGCTGATCAATAACAAAGGCTTTCTTCTAAAAAAAACAACCAATTGACCAGAGATCTAAAGCTACACGCAGAACAACAGCCCAGTGTAAGGATGTAATGAGGTACTGAGTTTAGCACTGCTTCCAGCGAGACCATATTTGACCGATGCCCGTCACACAATTTTAATTTCTTAAGATGTGCGTACATGCATAAAATAGGTGCTGGGAGGAGGTTCCTCAGTCGTCTGTTTGATTTGCACAATTAAGCAAACCATAAACTTGGGGGGGTTTTCGGGTCATAAAAGAGAGAAAGTACCTCAAGCAAATCTTTAGAGTATTGATTAAACATTAAGACTTTCATTTAGAAGAATGAGACTCAAGCTTTCACAGGTTATTTTAAACCGATTAGTGAATAATAATAAAATAAACAGGAAAAATAAGAGTTTCAACGGAGCTTTAACAAACGGGATTGTCTTTTCCTTTCTTTTTATTGATCATCTGGGTCGTGTCAATCTCTGTGATGCTACCCAGAGGAGAGGAGGAGCTAAATCACTGGGAAAGAGTGGAGGAAACCACCATGATAAAAAAACCCACATGTGATCCGAACAATCAGATGAGGAGCAGGGAAACTGGTGTTATCGTAATCAGGATGGACGTGTTCATATGAAACCGACTTTCTACATATCTGAATTAATTTATCATGTATTAAATCTGTTGTAAAAAACACTTTGCATTCTACGCAGGCAGCATTGTCAAAAATTTTCTTATGGCTTGGTTAAACGCACATTCAAAAATAAAAGTACCGCATGAGTCTGAGGACGGAGCTGCAACCTGCACAGTGTTAGATAACACCAGGGACCCGTTTTATGTCTTAATCTCCTTATGAACAAGGTGGCTTATGAGGAGTGCTGCAAAAACTGTTGAACAGTGACGCAGTCGGAATTTATTTGGTATTCGTGCTGGATATTACGTGACTTGACTGGATTTCGGGGTTGCTCTGCACAGTCTGCCTCCTGCTGAACAGTGTTGGTCACATCTGTATCGAGGAAGATGTCTCGTGTAGAAGATAAATATAAAGGCTTTGCAGAATTCATATGTTTCTTGAAAGGCCTCGGTGTATACGTCCAATGTGAGCTCTTCACTGACGTCACTGGGTTAATACCATCGCACGTCACTTGATCATCACTTAAAGCTGTCATTTCAGCTACAGATGGAAGATGACACATTCTTTCAGATATTATGATAATGATTAAAGATAATAGCCTTCATTAGCTTTAACGTCACACAGATTAAACCTGCTAATATTGGAACACCTTTAAATTTCCTGCTCAGAGTGAACCGGAGCAGAGAGGAGACCATGTTATGCCCAATCAAGAAGGGGAATTAAATGCTTAAGTGCTAATCCTTAAAAGCGAATTAGCATTTCCACCAATTTAATGACGGCCGCGGACCTGATACAGTGTCGTGAAGGGTGTGGCTGGAAAAAGAGAGCAGTCAGACGCACACACGCGCCCAAACGCACATCTTGTGGAGTGTCACGACAACCTGTGACTTCAGTGCTGCCAGAGTTTCTTTGAGCAGAAGAGTGTCTGTTTGCTTCAGAACTGCTTGTCCTGGCTGCGGCAGTCTTCTCCAATATTTGTGAAGCACTTTAGTCAACTGAGTACTTTTAAATGTGTTCAATTAATAAAATTGACATTGACAATGACATTCTCTGGGTGTCTCGGACAGATGTGGTAACAAACCCTTAATCACACCGTCCTTCGTCCATCAGGCTCAGTGGCTCTCAAGACGGAGCTTTCCAGGATGTGAAGTTAATTGATTGGAAATAGTTTTGATGATGGTTTTAGTCTTTTCTCAAGCACAAGCACAAAATACTCTGTGTTTCATACAGGGCTGTGCAGTGAAAGGTAAAGATTCAAATCATCAGGCGGACGTCCCATCGGTTGACTGATGATTCCTCAAGCTGAGCAGTTTTTTCTCAGTCAGAACTGAGTGTACTTCTGGGTCCATTTCAGTCCCAGAAGTACACTGCAGAGTCAGGGGTCCTGGTTTTCATGCTGGTTAAGTTATTCCACTACATCAAGTCGTCCTCTACGCTTGGTGTAGATGTCAGCAACAGGTTCATCCAGCTGCAGACCCCGGACCAAGGGTCAGTCTGAGGGATATGGAGGCGGCCCCCCCCAGAGAACTTACCCGTTCAGGCTCCATCCCAATGTTATCTTCTCCTTCTTCTTAGACTTATTGATCACAGTAACCCTAATACGATAAAGTTTTGTGCTTTTATTCGATATCTAGTGTAAAAAAGGCCCAAAATGTTGTTGCACATTTCCAATCCATCATTAGAATAGCTAGTACTCATTAGCTTGAATGGGTAACTTGGCTTGTTTGTATATTTAATGAATATTAATGTCACACTGAACATCCTGCTGAACGCTGATGAAAACCCCGGCACTTCAATAAAGCTTTGCTTGAAGGAACAAATCGTTGATATTGATCAGACAATTCTGACTTGATAGACAAAACACTTATTTAGGAACGGCCCCGTTCAAGCATCGCAAATGTGAAAGTTTGATGTCTTTAATTTGCCACTTGTGATGGAATGTTTTGAGTTCTGGACCGTTGAATAAAACACGCAATCTGAAAAAACAACCCCCAACTATTAGACATTATTACATTATTGTAAAACGATTGATGATTGATAGCATGACAAAACAACTGGCAGGAGTGAGAAATTGTCTTTAGTTGCAGCTCCAATGGCAGAAAACAGGAAATTTCAGAATATGATGTAATGTCTGCTGTGTGATAAATGCTCCGTGCTCTGTAATATGGCAACATAATGTTTCATATCACTTTAGGTAATAAAAAATTCAGTGCTCAATGCCCTGGGAGCTCAGCGCGCTGCATCTGAGGAAACACATCGGAGTAGACACTACACAAAGTAACAGAGAAAACATTCTCAACAAAATGACGACACTTGAGCAGCTCGTAGAAAACAACGTGAATGAAAACAGGTTTGACAACATACAGATAACACAAAACACAACGAAACACAGAAGAATATGGGTTGTGCTCTGTTATGTTTTATGTTTTTATCATATTGGTGAAGATGTGGTTTCTATAAGTGCAGTGCATTGACTTCCCAGGGCCGCTAATTCACGCATTAACAGTAAGAATGATTCGATTGTTTAGAAGAACAAAGCTTTGGTCGATGACTAGATGCTTTATACTTCACAGTTGCAGCAGATATTGACATATTTCCCCTCAATAAGCCTCCAAATTTATCGACAGGGTACGTATAACTCAATTTGTGACGACATTGTACGTGTGAATCCACTTTCCCCCACAACTCTTCTGATTAATCAATCCAGGATATCATCTGCATTTAGCTCAGAGACTCTTAACAGTGAATAAACTCTGGATACCTTGGTTTTAGCTTCTGAACTTCACTCCACTAGAGCTTGATGAAGAAACCTTGCAGATGGAGAACAAACTGAACGTACTTGTGAAATTATCACAACCCGACAAGGATGGGATTCAAACCAATAATATTCAGGTGTCTATGCAAGCTGGTTGCAGTATATCCACATTAGTCCTCATGGTTCACACAGTCATGTCACCTGCACAGAAGCAGTTTGGTGGAACCTGTTTTTCCAGGATGCTCGTGGTGGTGTCGAGGGACTGAGGTTACATTCGCTTCAATGTTACTGCTTCACCTACGTGTTTGCTCGATATCCAAACTGTTCGCCTGCTGCTGTTTTGTCTTGACTCAAAACAAAAGGAGGTAAATCATCAATCAATCAGCCACACTTACTATTAACGACCATGTATAATATTTCTGCAGTTCAGGTGTTGAGGAATATCCATGTGAGGTTTTGGCCAGCCTTGCTTTTATTCTGCATGATGCTTTGTTTTGAGAAAAATGCATCCGAAACCCAAGGTATGTTTGTATTTATTTTCCCGAGGGTGCTCCTCTCCTTCTCCTACACTTCTCCTTCTCTCTCTCTCTCTCTCTCTCTCTCTCTCTCTCTCTCTCTCTCTCTCTCTCTCTCTCTCTCTCTCTCTGTCTCTCTCTGTATCTTTGGAGCTTGTCACTTCTGACCTTGAATCCTCAGTTTTTTTAGTTTTTCTCTTTTGTTTTCTTCTTTGTTTTACTTTTTGGTAAACCTTCCAACTTCTGGATTTTCTACATTCATAACATTTTGTAGACAGCAATATGAGATGTGATTGAAAAAATGGAATATGTGCAATGTTGATTAAAGAAAAATATAATATATTCAATAAAAATTCAGAAAACAGAAGCGTTTTGAGATGTTCTTATTCTGCTGTTATACATCATATTGACTGCATCTTATTTATAAACCTGCATGTTAATACTGAAATGTTTTCTTGTTTATCGTGTGCTTATGAATCATGTTTATTTCTGCTTTTTTTTAATAATCAACAATGATACTAATATGGTTTCATCAGGACAACTTCTCTATTACAGGAAATCTGAAAAACAGCTAACCAGTGACCTGTGAGAGTCTTGTTTCAGAGGAGACATATTCTGCTCATATTCAGGTTCATAATCTTAATTAGTGTTATTACTTAAAAAGGTTTTCATGCAGAAAAACACATCCTTTTCCTCAGACTGTCCATTGCTGCTGGTCCTATTTTCAGCCTCTGTCTGAAACACTTGGTTTTAGCTCCCTTCTCTTGAAGGCCCTCCTCCCAATAAAGACCAGTTTGCTCTGATTGGCCGGCTATTCCATTCGGTTCTGATTGGTCAACCAATTCCATCTTGTGTCAGAAATATTGGCCACAATCTCAATTGACCTATCTTTGTGAGGTAGTGTGTCAGAACAGGCGCTAGGGACCAATACTCCACATGACAAATGACGTTGTGACGAAGTATTGGTGAGTCAACTGATGAGAGGTGCTTGGAGAGCAGACTTCTCTCCGGGGGAGACGAGCTCCATTTACTGTGGACTTTAACTTTGCAAACCTTTTATATACACGACGTATCTATATTAAAAGTAGAGGAAAGACAAACTGAAAAAGCACGATATGTCTCATTTAATACTGTTTTTTATCTGTGATATGAAAGCTCAACATTTACAATCTTCACTTCAGGCAGCGAGAGAATACAATGTACCTGCATCTGGTTTAAAACTAGTTGGAAATACTACGAACATCAGCACATTGAAAGAAAGACAAATTGCACTTGTAGATGGGGAATTTTGAGACAAAATGCTGAGTTGCTCCCTGTAGAATGCAGCTTTGAAAAAACAGATTTGATTTGACTGAGTCAACAGCTTCTCCACTGCTGGTTGGATTCGAACTTCAGGGGGAAGCCCTGCTCTTCCTTTAAATGTGCTTCTTTCAGCTGTGGAAGAAATGGTAAATAGTGTTGCTGGAGAGCACATCCCATAATTCATATTCACAGGTCTTTCATCCCCTCTCAAACAAAGGATTCAACGCTGTTTAACCTTGAGGCGAGGGTGGCATCAGCAGCACTTATTAAAAGCCAGACCAAGTCTTTATAAAATAAGAGAACTGTTATACTGTTCTCATTTCTTGCAGGTCAGAAAGTTGTGATAACGTTTTGACGATCATTTAGAAGGACAGAGTGAAGCAGGTCGGTCTCTTCTCTGGTCAAACCACGGTTCCTTAGATACAAAAAGTACCACAGATTAGTTCAACCACAGCGAACGCAACAGTAACAAATGGATTTCGAATCATTAAATATTGTTTATGATAAGAAGGACCTACACAGTTGCTTAACTCTCTTTAATATTGAAAAGGCCAATCATGTTTTGACAATATCACCAGTTTCCAAGGAAACACTTCATGGATGTTGATAAAACAAAATTGGAATATTTGATTGGGTTGATCTACATGTACGTGCAATTTGGTGCGTATGGAAATATTAAATCCAGATCTAGTGGATTTAAATGTGGTTTCCAAGAAGGGTGAGATTCTTCAGTGCACTGTATAGTTAGAGATTTCAATTGAGATCCAGACAAAAAGAGCAGATCCAGAAAGTTTTAGTCTCTTTTTTCATCAGTGGATCAATGCATTCCACAGACATTTGTCCAATAATGTAAATACTTATGTCATGTAATCCAGTCCTGGTGTTAGCATGTAAAGAAGTTAATTTGTTAAGACTGCACATCTTCCAGCGGATGGTTCTGTTTTCTTCCAGTGGAACTGCTGGGACATGTTTTCTTCCAGTGGAACTGCTGGGACCTGTTTATGAACATTAGCTCGTGTCCCTCGGTCAGAATCCGCCCAGTCAGCAGAGGCCGAGTATCACGTTGACAGAACGTTTTCATCCACAGCGGCCTTTTACGGCGGCTGCTTTGGAAACCCGACGCCCGAGCCGTTCATGTTTGACACTGTTTAAATATTTTAAATGGGTCCGTTGTGGTGCAATTACTTGACTCTTGGCCGAGCACCAGTTCATCCATCAAGCTGGTGATGGACGCGCTGCAGCCGGCTGGTGCTCTGCCTGCTCGCTGCGAAACACAACAAGTCCTGTGAGGATGCAAACCTGCTCACCTTGAATAAAACCTTCACGCACTGTAATAAACGTTATTCATTCAATTTAATGCCTCACAATCATTTGAGGAACTAAAGGAGGTTGTCATAGATGTGTTGAGCGTGACAGTGACCCTGAGGGCGGAGATGTATGACTCTGGGGTTTGTTCACGCTTAGAGAAAGTTAGACTGGCGTGAAGATATATATATAGCAGCTCACCCTTTACAGCTACCTCCACAAAACCAGACAAGGTCCATGGGTTCTGTCCTACACCATCACAGAAGCAGACACACACACTTTTAAGAAACGCTAACAAGCAGTAAATGCTGCATCCGCACCCAGACATGGACGACTGCTCTGTGATGGGGAGAGAACCTGAAGAAACAGTAATGGGAACATTTCGTTTACTGGTTTGCTCCTGTAAGAAAACTGTGAATACAGAATAGAAAAATTTTTTTGGGAAATTGGTCTTTGGCTGGTCTGATAAGATTGGTTAAAAATAGACTGCACGTCATAAATATGCTGCATTCTGCGACCAACATAACAAAACAAAAAAGAAGAGACACAAAAAGTTTAATCAAGTGAGTCTATAAAAAACACGACCTGCAGATAGAAGTATTTTGGTTGACAGACGATGGAATGAAAGATTGCTTTAAGTTTCTCTTTTCTGTGGACATGCGTCAAACCTCTTCCAGAAGGTCATTTTTCAAATCTGACAAAGAGTTTTAGAAAAGTGTTATTTCTGTTTTGGGTTGACTGAAGCTGGAGGTGGTGTGGATGAGTTTATATTGTAGCATCCTGAGGTAGAAATGAGGACAAACCTCCGGGCATGCAGCAGACCTGAAGGAACAACTCTCACTTGATGTGTTCTTTCTTTCTTTCTTTTCCATCGTGTTGGACAGTGTCTCCACAGCTTTCACATTTTAATTGTTAGTAGTTATGTAGAGTAGCTGCAGAATGGCCACGAGTGTTATTGTGGAAATTGCACTCCACAATCTAACAGCATATATGAAACACAAATCCAAAAAGCCCTGTCTTAGCAGTTATTGTTTTAAACTGGATTGCTGTTGCTTAAAAAGTCAAAGTTTCATAAAAAACTGCATTGTATAAAGCTCTGAGTTTCAGTGAGAATAATTATTTTTTCACTCTCAGTTTAATTTCAACTAAAACCTCCGGACTGAGGTAAACAAGTCCGAGTGCTGCCACAGCAAAGTCTCACACTTCACACTTGTCACAGCTTCTGTCGGAGTCTGCTTCTGTCTTCCAGGAAAAGACTCCATCGCTCAGAGGTGTAAGACGACACCTGACAGGGAACAATATCTCTGGCACATGCTCGGAGGCTGCTCTCATACGGTCATGCCGGCGGGTTTTTGGCGTTCACCGCTTCCCCTCCGGCGTGGAAACCCAACGCCGCCACACTCGAAACCCAATCGGCCAAATCCCAAAAGGTACCCGCCCCTAGCGCCTGTCGCATGGCTGCGGATGGAGAAGTTGTCAGCAACAATTGTTCTCGCCGCTATAGACAAACTGTTCTTTTACTTTCAGAAAAAATCAGCAGGCCTTGTGCCAGACAAACACAGCCGAGCTAAGGCCAGTGACCTCCTCAGGGGAACGTTTACCAGCTTCTGCACTTAGTTCCAGTGGCGCTGACCTTGGATTTACTCCCCTGGCATATTCCTTTCACTGTCAATCTATTAAATTTGACAGTCCCTGACATTGGATGGACGCGTTGTCAAGGAAACACATTTTTATCTTTGTCTGAGGTGATAGATTTAAAGGGCAGGAAGCGAGAAACAATGTAAGTGTGATGAAGGGATCTATCGAACAGCGTGTGAGAGATAAGTTCTCTGTATGCAAACACACTGACGAACCGCAGCATTGGATCAATTCTCAGGAATCGTGAGCGAAAAAGCGAGCTGGAGAAACCACGACTGTGAGGCTTCATCACCCAGTTCCCTTCAAACCATCAGTGATTTCTGTTGGATTTATTTCAAACAGCCCAACAGCTGCTTTGAAGTCGGGGGGGGGGGGGGGATTAAGCAGCTTGTTAGGTTTCAAATCTCTCTGCATACAAAGTGAGAAGTTTGAGTTGTCAGGAACACTGTTAATAATCTGATAAGACTTTTCCAAAGTGTGAATTCAGTCTGAATGTGTTTCTCCTCGCAGCCTTCCTGCAAAAACACAGAGGAAACAGATACCAGTCAGACATATTTGGTTTCATAGGAAAGAGTTTAATCCTAATATTCAAGATGTTTTTTTCACAGCGACAGAGGCTTTGGGGGGGTTCCATATTTTTCCAAAGTGCCAGTGCCTTGTCAAAATGTCAAATCTCAAAGCTTCCCCCTCCACCCAGAATAGAGCCTCTGACAGATCTCCATCCATCTCTGACACTGGAAGGTGTGATGGAAGAAGGTCAAAGGTCAACGTGTCCAAAACAGGCCCAGGTTGGGACCGGCATCTGTACTTAACGGCTCTGGCATCTCTGTGACATCACTGCTGACTCCAAGGTAAGGGTGGTGGTGGTGTGGGGGGGCGGGGGAGTCTATTTCTGTTAAGTGACTAGAAAATGTGTTTTCTCATGTGTAAAAGGAGCCTGAGCAGGTGACAGCGTGTCCTTTCCCACCTCGCTCATCGCTCCCAGGCCAGACAGAGCGTTTCCCCCCCCCCGACACGCTGCTTCCCTCAGAGCGTGATGCATGTTCATCATCCTCCAGTCGGGTCGCTTCAACTCTGAAATCCATGAACAGCAGCTCAGCTTCATTCTGGTTCTGATTGCATGAATCCGTCACCACCGGAGAAGCTCGCTCACTGACATCATCGACGTCTGAATCAGTCATGTGATCAATCGAAGCAGATTCCCCAAACTCCGGATGGAGGGAGGGAGAGGAGGAACGGGCAGTAACTTTAGGGGAGAGCTGAGGGGAAGGGAAGGGGAGGGAGGGTGTTTTCAGTTTGGAAAAGCACTTGGGTGAAGTGTATGAAGGGAAATTTCTGTTTGTTGTCATGGTAACAGGCAGTGTGGTCTGTGGCAAAAACATATCCCGAGCATGGAGGCTTGATCAGGATCCAGAGGCGGCTCTCCTCCTCCTCCTACTCTTCCTCCTCCTCCTCCTCCTCTTCCTCTTCGTCCTCTTCATCTTCTTCCTCTTCCTCTTCCTCTTCCTCTTCCTCTTCCTCTTCCTCTTCCTCTTCCTCTTCCTCTTCCTCTTCCTCTTCCTCCTCCTCCTCCTCCTCCTCTTCCTCCTCTTCCTCCTCTTCCTCCTCTTCCTCCTCTACCTCCTCCTCCTCCTCCTCCTCCTCCTCCTCCTCCTCCTCCTCCTCCTCCTCCTCCTCCTCCTCCTCCTCTTCCTCTTCCTCTTCCTCTTCCTCTTCCTCTTCCTCTTCCTCTTCCTCTTCCTCTTCCTCCTCCTCCTCTTCCTCTTCCTCTTCCTCTTCCTCTTCCTCCTCTTCCTCCTCCTCCTTCTCCTGTTCCTCCTGTTCCTCCTGTTCCTCCTGTTCCTCCTGTTCCTCCTCTTCCTCTTCCTCCTGTTCCTCCTCTTCCTCTTCCTCCTCCTCTTCCTCCTCCTCTTCCTCCTCCTCTTCCTCTTCCTCTTCCTCTTCCTCTTCCTCTTCCTCTTCCTCTTCCTCTTCCTCTTCCTCTTCCTCTTCCTCTTCCTCTTCCTCCTCCTCCTCCTCCTTCTCTTCCTCCTCTTCCTCCTCCTCCTCCTCCTCCTCTTCCTCCTCCTCCTCCTCCTTCTCTTCCTCCTCTTCCTCCTCCTCCTCCTCCTCCTCTTCCTCTTCCTCCTCCTCTTCCTCCCCCTCCCCCTCCTCCTCCTCCTCCTCCTCCTCCTCCTCCTCCTCCTCCTCCTCCTCCTCCTCCTCCTCCTCCTCCTCCTCCTCCTCCTCCTCTTCCTCCTCCTCCTCCTCCACTTGCTCCTCCTCCTCCTCCTCCCCCTCCTCCTCCTCTTCCTCCTCTTCCTCCTCCTCCTCCTCCTCCTCCTCCTCCCCCTCCTCCTCCTCTTCCTCCTCTTCCTCCTCCTCCTCCTCCTCCTCCTCCTCCTCCTCCTCCTCCTCCTCTTCCTCCTCCTCCTCCTCCTCCTCCTCCTCCTCCTCCTCCTCATCCTCCTCACGTGGAACACACAGATCAGCCGAGCCGGGGGGGGAAACAGGGAGAGATTCTCATGTAGAACATGCATGTACTACAATCGTTTGGGGGGGGGGAATTATAGGATTGGTAAATGGGAGGTGAGTCATTGTGGGGGAAGACGTTTCTTTTTATAGTGTGTGGCGTTTGAATGAAGCCATGCGTAAAGGTGAGAGGTCAAAACAAGATGTCAGCAACATTTACTGTAAGACTGAAACACAACAAAGTAAGAAGCAGATTGGAGGAACTGTGAAGTGTTAACATGTTTCTCAGTGTGAGAGGATTTAAAAACACTCGGATATGATGCATATGATTATAACCTTTGTTGGTTAGAGATGCTTCTGTAAACACTTTCCTCAGGAGGTTGGAACAGACCTGGACATTTTGACGTATACCTATAATTATGCAGATTACATTTGCACGTCTGCAGGTCTGGATGATTGCAAGTGGATTTCAGTCCTACAGGGTCTGAACCTTCATCGTGCTTCCTCTCGCTTAGCCACTGATAACCTGTGGGGCTCATGCAAGCAAAATTCTCAAGACACTTTATATTCATGATCTGTTCAAAATCTTGCTAAATTAAAATATATTCACAATACATCCGGGAGATTGATTTAGTCCCGAGGTCGTGAGTTCTCCAGTTTGAAGCATTTGGAACTGTAAAGACATATTTTTTTCATTACACGATTTTTCCATATCGCTTAATCTCAATTCAATCTCGTGGTTTTATGAAGAGGCCTAGAGATTGTATTTAAATTGCAATGAAAATGTATTAGGGACATTATCATCCCACTGTTACTCATGTTCAGCCCCTGTTCATTCGTATTTAGCAGAATTAAACAAAGACAACGGAACTTGGTGGAACAATGGGACATGGACCAAGAAAGAACACATTGGATTTTACACGGATCAAGAGAAAGTGGTGGATCCAGGAATTCTTTGGCACCATCTTAAACAGAGCGAGAGTTTGTTATTTTCACCAATTTAACAGGAAATTATTCATGGTTGTTGATGTAAAAAAAATCGGTTATGTTTATTGGATTTATGTCTATGACTGTGTGTTATTTGGCTATTGGCTTGATTGCAGGTAAGGGGACTATACATCTTTATGTTGTACTTTTCAAATGTTAATGTAAATGTTTGTGGTTCACCTCGGCTCTCACCCCCTGTGTGATATAAATATGTTACAAATATAAAGTCTCAAAGTCTCTGGAAATGTAAAATAACCGTTCAAGTGTCAAAGTTAGGATTAAGTTTATATTAGGATTTGGATTAAAGCCTGGAATCAGAAACAGACAGGGGTTCAGGTTATGTTTAAGGAGTGACTGTCGACAGGAGTGGGAGACAAGACGTGTGTGTGTGTGTGTGTGTGTGTGTGTATGTGTGTGTTTTCACGGAGCAGAACAATTAATCAAAAAGCAGGGAAGCCTTCTCGTTGGGCTACAACGTTTGAATCTGACAAGTTTCCGACTTTACTGTGAATAAAATGAACAGAGAGATTCCTACACACCAGAAAAACACACTCTCAATCTTTGACTCTGCCTCTTTCATACACACACACACACACACACACACACACTCAAATACAAAGACAGTGAGATTGACTAAAGAAAGCACCATATGCAGATGCAGCACGTGGCTGCCATTCACTCTTTGACTGTAATCCCCTGAGCAGCCGGTGACTGACGTCCGCTGTGATCATCTGTGAGCAGAGACACACACCTCCCTCTCCTTCAAGACAACACGTCTAAAATTAGCACGACCTTTATAAATATCTTGTTTTCCTGGGACAAGAATAGAAATAAAAATGGCTCGCAGGGAAAACAAAAGCCTCCCTTCACATTCTCCACATCACACAGTCTGCGCCTGGGAGCTGGGGCTTTGCATAAAACGAGCATTGATAAATTTAGCAGCGCTTACGTAACTCACGCTCAGTTTGAGTGTTACTGATGAGGCAGAGAAAGAGGCTCGTTTCACTCCTGCTTCCGTTTGCCGACAAATTTTTTTTACGGGAACGTGCAGGAAGTTACTTCTGCAGCCTCCGAGTGAACATTCACCTCCACAACCCGACAGAGAAGCCGTCAGTACTCTCTCCAGTCCCTGCCCCCTGATTGACGGACCCCCACCCCCCTCTCTCTTTTCTATCTTTCTTCTTCCTTTTATTCTATTCATTTTTTATTATTTATTTATACTGTGCAGCTTTAATACTTAATTATTACTTAATAGAATTTTCAGTTATTTATTTATCATTATTATTATTATTTTCATTGAATTGTGTAATGTATTGTTCGCATGACCACGTTCATGTGGTCCATAAATTAAGAAAAACATCCTAGGAGGAAGACTGTATATCTTACTCTTAACCCATCGTGATGCACAGTAATTTTATGTTGTCAATATCTCTATATATTGTTTATTGTCGTACAGAGATTATGTGATACTCAATGTAAATTTGACATTGATTCCTGTTCTACTGTGCCTTACCTCCTTATAAAAATATATAAAAAAAAAAGAGAGAAGCCGTCAGTGTGTGGTGGAGTCAAGCCTGTTTCCGGTTTCACTGTGCAGAACAAATAGTGCAGAGTGTTAATATTCAGAGAATCTTCACTAAAGAACCTCTTGTTTTACAAATAGCTTTGACAGTAGAAGAACCAACTCTGTCCGTTCTGCAGGATGGGTTCTTTCCTCTTCACTGGAAACGCTCAGATGCACTGAAGCATCATGGTGAGAGCAACCCATCGCCGGGCGAGTTAGCAAGAGGACAAACGACTCTCTCTCGCTCTGGACGGACAACGCTGGGTCAATCTGAATATCACAGTAGCTACAGTCACAGCCACGGAGCCCAGGACTGGATTAATCCCAGAGAGAGGTGATGCATTTCGGTCTCACACTCGCTCCCGACTCGGCGTCTGTGTTCGGCGCCGAGTGGATGTCAGCTCGTCTCATCAGCAGGAAGGAATTACCTGTCTCCGGCCTGTTGCTGAGCTGCTTCTCTGCTGCACAGCAACATCCAGAGACTCAAGGGGGGGGGGGACATACTGAGGGGCTGCACACAATCTCTTCCAATTCTCCTCTGGCAGAATGAGCACCCAGCCGAGCCAAATGTGGATCAGCAGCAAGAGAGAGAGAGAGACGAGCATAACACGGTCGCAAGAGGAATTCTGGGTAATACGATGTCAGTGATAAGCCTGTAGATACTCCTCTGTCCATTTTGTTCAACATGAGCAGATAGTGTGATGGTTGTAGGCCCAGTGAGCACGAGGTGGAGAGGACGGCTCTCCACCCCCCCGCTGCTCGTGATGACGTAACGTCGGCCTGTCGTGATATAGATGTTTCCTCTTTGTGGATAGCGTATGAAAAGCACTAAGGCCACAGTTATCAGACAAATGTATTTTGATGTTCTGCACTGTTGAATTGTGGTTTCTACATAAACCACCATTCAGCTTTTTCATGAGTCGATTGAAAATGAAAAATGCAGTGGATGGAAATCCAGCTAGTAAATGACGGGATCAAGGACATTTGAGTTTCTGAGAAAACTTGGGTTCTTTTATTTACTAGGTTTTTTAATTAGAAAAATCAAACAAAATAGAACAATTAATATTGACTTAAAATGAATCATTTGCACAAAGCAAATATTCAATGTTAATTAAGTAATTACGGATAATGTGAATTAATCCTGCTGCACGTTTTTTCATGGATGAGGAGATCATCTCAACTGGAAATGTGTGTGTGTGTGTGTGTGTGTGTGTGCGCATTCTGAAATAAATGGTGAATAAATGATGAGAGACAGCAGGTGAACCCGGAGCCACAGTAAACAAACAGCAACCTGGGACAGATGTTCTGTCACAAACACAAATTACGTTATCAATCTACTGGCAGATCTCAAAGTGGCAGATAAACTTGATTAGGATCCGTGACGCAGTGACGGGCGGCCACTCACACGTCCCCCGTCCTGATGGAATGTGAAGGACGTGGTCTGTCAAACCGTGGCAGATGGAAAATGAAGTCCCCGAAGCCCACTTTCCTAATTAAAGTCTAATGATATGGGATGTTAAAATCTCGTCCAAGGCCATTTTTTCGCCACATGTCTGAGGAGGAGGACGTACGACCCCTGGCTTCCACAGATGCTGTCACTAAACAACAAGAGGTGGCCTTTCACTCGGTTTACTCCCTGCATGTTGGTGATGGAGTGAATTCAAATGATCACTTGCCATTAACTTTATACTGGGGATCATATGGATTATGACGGTTTACAGAAATGTTTGTGATAGTTGTGGTTCAAGTCGAAAGAAGAAGCAGTTTTTCACATCTTGCATTTGAAATTCAGTCAACACATTTGAATTATCAGGACTGAAACACAATTTCAGGCATCAGCAATTCAGGGAGAGTGATAATACATGACAAGGTGTCTTCATATCAGAGCAGATAGAGCTGAAATGTGTTATTTTTTCCTTTTTTACTAGCCAGATTTATTTATGTTGTGTAAAGTTCCCAGAGCAAAAGTCTCTGAAAAGTCAAAAATCTGACGTCTGGGAAGCTTCGCTCAATGAAAATAATTGCTGACCCCCACTCGTGCTCTTTGTCCCCTTGAAAGCAACTGGTAGTTATGGTCATATGTTCTGGGACCGGGCCCAAGTGTCTCAGAGTCTGGAAGTCTAACCTCTCCAAGCTGTTTGAAATCAAGCTGCTCTGCTCGTCTGTCACGCTCATTCTGAATAACTTGAGAAATTCGGAGATTTTTTTGTTAATGGTATATTATTTTGTATGTGTATTTGTTTGTATTTTCAAAATCTCCCAGTTAAAACTAAAATGAACCACAAAAAATGTCTGACAGTCTGAACCTTCCAGGGAATGAATGGAAGAAAATCTGGGTCCTAACAAAATCGTGCAAATAAAAGCACGAGGAGATGAGTTAAATACACATTTCAATCCCCCAAAAAATGTCACATGCACTGTTGCATTAATACAAGCTTAACATTATGCTTTGTAACAGCCTGTGACTTATTTCCTTCTCTAGCAACATGATGAGGAAAGAAAAACATGATTCTAAGAAAAAGGCTTGAAAAAATTCGACCCGATGGCCATGAAACTCAGCCATGCAGAAGAATGTGGTTCAGGGAACACATATGGATGAATTAGACTCCAGCTCAGTGTAATTCACCCATTCACTGTTTCATAATGAACCAAAGACATTTCTATTTCATCTTTTTTCTCAAGCCATATAACATCATTTCTTCCCTGTGCGTGTGCATGCATATATTTGTTAAAACAAATACACAGGCATATGTCATATCAATATATGTCCATAAATGATGCAGTGTGTACTATTACTGCAGAGGTAGCTGCAGCAGTGATTCAGAATATGGATGTGAACAAACACTGAGGTGTCTGGGAGGAAATCTGCCCTTTGTTGTCAACGCTTAACCGAAGTCTGCATTGTTAAGCAAACAAAACCAGAAGAAAACCAATTAAATGAAGGACACTTGCAAAGAGCACGGAACCCATTCGATTCACTGGAATGGGGAGGTGGTCTCAGACTTTGGGACCAAACCACTGTTTGTGTGACACGTGCAGATGTAAAACAGAGTTTTCATCCCTGTGGTGTCGAGCTCCAGCAGCTCAGAAGCTGTGAAGGACAGAAAGCTCTCCTGTTCGTGCTGACACCACCCGTCACAGGGAGAGGGGGAAAGAGACAGGGAGAGGATGACACAGCCATCACCCCTTTTGCTTCATTTTCTTATATATATATATGTATATAGAGAGAGCTCGGGGGGGGTGTGTGCTGCAGCCTGCTGTACGCCTGCAGGAAACATGACCCTTCCCATCTCCACTAAACCAAACACCAATACAAACCAACTTCCTGCCGCCTGGAAGCTTTAAATCACGCACTTGCTGTTTGGTGATGCTAAGCTCTCGTTATAATGTGAACACCGACCCCCCCTTTTCTTTTATTACCTCCTCTTTCTTTCTGCTCTCGTGCCCTTTCGTCTGCGAGGCCTGTTCCCACAGTGTCAACAAACATTTGAAGATGCGTTCATGCGTTCACCTTTTATACTTCAAATCAGCAAATAAATATTTATGTGAGTGGTGAGAACATCCGCGGTGACTGCAAATAAATCCATTACTCGTAGAAATCAATCTCTCTCCCATACTTCCCGCTTTACCAGGGCACTATTAAAATTGCTATTCATGTTTAAACAGCACCACAAATGTTTGCTTCATTTTCTTGGATGTTTTTCTGTCATATATTTTTGCTCATTAAGATTCCAGTTGAGTTCTTATATTCTGATCCTCCCTGACTATCGAAACCAATTTCTCTGCTGCAGCAGTGACAGAGTTTTCCCAGAGGGATCGATAAAGCTTCATCTCATCTTCGCTGCACAACCATCAGTAGAATTAGGAACAGGGAGGTGACCAAGAGAAGCCCTGGCACTTTATGTTCTATATGTTTGTATATGAATAATTACCCACAGAATCACCCGAGTCTGCAGTTTTACCTCATTGTTCAAACTCCTAAATTCTGCTCTCATAGCTGCTGTTTTCATTGAAAATATATATATATATATATATATATATTCATACCTGACCTGCTCAATGACAAACAGTACAAGTTAAAAACTGAATATGCAGAAGATACTGCGGCATTTAGCTGCTGCAGCAGTCGGACTCTTTCATCTGGAGTTGGTAGAGATCAGAGGCAGAGCAAAGAGAGACTTGTATTTGCCAGGTGACCAGAAATAAAACTGCAACTCAGATGTTACTTTTGTGTTTCCTCTGCTTCCTGATGGGCAAAAACAAATCTGTGATTGTAGCTTTACAGAAAAATAAACCAGACTTTTTATGTTGTCGGCCTCACCTTCTATTTTAGTTCATCACGGTTTGCTTTTTTTACAAGATGTTATATAACTATTGGATTGTGAATGAATCAGCTCCGAGTCCAGCAGGATGGCAACAAATTCTATCCGCTAGTAGTTTGTTGGCAATCCACAATTTATTAAATAATCCCTCACAGTGAGTAAAAGAGAATAAATGGTTCTGCACCAAAAAATACGAGAATGTTTGCAAGGAATTTGTACTATCATCCTTTTTATTTTAACGCTGATGCTGCAAATAAACATGATAAACGCATATTCAGACAAACCAAAAAGATACATATATATATATATAGCATGTACGTTTTGACCCTGGCCAAAAAGCAATTCACTCAGTGAGTTTATTTTTGCAGAGGAATCCTGAAGTGTCCTGGTTTTAATTGTGCAGGCTTCCGATTTCTCAGCTGACAGTTTACTTTATCAATGATGAATAGGATTTAGCAAAGGCCAGTGAGATTAAAGACTAATTGAGGAGTGCCAACAAAAAATGAGTTGGCACACTACAAAAGTTTGGAGAGGCGAGCTTCCAGCCGCCTTCTGTTCCCTGCCATTGATCATGAGAGGAGACAGACTGGCAGGATGCAGTGATGCTGTGCTGGTCCAGGTCCCCAGACCGGCTCTGCACAGGAATCCATAGCTTTGCTGGTTTATTCATGGACCACCTAATAAGTTCTACACTGATTCTGGTTTAATGTGCCTTGTGTTTAAAGCATCAAGATTTTCCCTTTGTTGTCTTGTCGCATGGAGAGCGAATGCTGACTAACTGTCCTGTGTTTCATCTCTAAAAATAAATGGAGGAATCTCAGCGTTACTCTCTGTCCTTGTTTCTATATTCTCAACAACCGCTCATCTGATGGACTTCAGACAGGGCGGGTGTTGATCTGAGGACCCGAGGACGCCCCAGACCTCCATGAGACTTCACCTGTTGCCCTTCTGTGTTTTATACAAGAGGAAAAAGCAAACGAGGGCAATGCAGCTCCGGGACGGTTAACAGTGCAGACACGCCAAGGTTTTTAAGAAAGGTGGAACTCAACTGTGACAGAACCTTCCACGCTGTTACAGAGATGCTATCGGATGACAGAGTGATGTACTGCTCAGGATCCTTTGGAAATTCAGTGCTACGTTTTTTTAGGATTGATGCAGGCCCAAACTAACAGGTACATTATGAATGGGCAATTCACTAGTTTATATCAAATTCACTTTGTATGATATACTGTGTCAAACATTTGAATGGAACAGTAGGACGCAATTCAATTAACCAAACCCTTTTTTAACATAAAGGATGACATGCTCTTACTTTAAAGCATTATCCAATAATATAATATAAAAGTGCATTTAAAAAAATATGTTTTATATACTTTGGTGCATTTTCAACACTATGCAGTCAGTCCTTTAGTTTAATTTCACCCCAAAATTAAACATTGAGAGTTTAAACTTGTTTACTTGCAACTCAGTATGTAAACACTGAAATACCCCCTCACCAAGCTGACTTAGCAATTCTGCGGTAACTGAGAATCTAGTTCAGACTGAAACATATGTCTAAGAAAACCTTTTCAAATACTGTTTTGTTTCATCCACACCTTAGTTACAATCATGGCTACACCAGTAACCATTGAGTTACCAGTGAGGGAGTTGGTGTTCTCAAGACAAGAGGGATTGCCAGTTCTGAGTAGAGGCCCGATATATTTGTTGGCTGAAAATGTCATCCGATATGAGCCTTTAACAGACAAGTAAATATAAAATATAATGATGTATGTCTTGTATGTGTAGATGGCTCATTCTAAACACAACGGTTATTGATTTCAAGTTCTCATGAAAACATCACAATGAATATTAGGCTCCATGTCTTTCCAGTAGATCACCCGTAGTCCTCAGAGATCCGAGCTGAGGGATGGCTCCTCTGTCATTCTGTTTTTAGGGGGGGGGGGACCTTGGCTCTCGTGGTTCCTCAGCTTCAGGCCTCCACAGGACTGATGGAGGCACAGATGACGATTATCATTCCGGCCGATAAAACTGACCCACATCTGTCAGCAGCCTGTGTGTGATTTGTTGAGTGAACCACAACAGCGAGTGATGAATGGAGCTGCCTCCTCCACTCAATATGAGACCGGCTGGCTCGTGGTCCAGGGCCGGGACGCCTGACAAGAATCGTTAAAGGCAAAGAACTTAAATGTCCAACATTTGGTAACGATGTATTTAAGATATCAACATGGAAAAAATGATACTCACAATAGATATTAAAGATATAGTAGTACATATTGAAGTATAAGCATTTCAGTATAAAGGAGGATGGGAAAGTATATCTACTAAAATATTGTTCTGGTATCTTACTTGGGTATTTCCATTTTAGGAGATTTTATACTTTTGCACCACAACAGTAAATCAAGACTGTACAATCAAAATTAAATAAACTCCAACTGAGAACAAAGTCAGGTAAAAATCTAAATAACTAATTAAAATGAATGAAATATAGTTTTCTAAATCAGTAAAAAATGAAATCCTTCAATTAATCCGAAATAAAAATGTAATTAAATTTGTCATCAATGAATAATGTATATATACTTTAACTGTACAGTGTTTTCATTGTGTTATTATAAGGGTATACATTTATATATAGCTATACAATATCCAAATGTTATAAGCAATGTTATAAGTTCCTGCGGTGAACAGTCACATGCCGATTGAAATCTGTGAAAAATGCCTGTTAACACTTAAATAGGAGGTTGAATTTTATAAATTGGTAGATACTGTATATAATGTTTCCATATTGTGAAAAGCCATTGAAGAAATGATCAGTAAAGCAGGCTACAACATATTTATCTGTCAAATTAGATCTCATAGATTCCTGCAGTAAACATGTTTTCTCAGAGACGCGTTGGAAGATATTTTTCTGAAGGAAGAGAACTAAGAGAATTAACAGTGAAGCCCATCAAACTTGCTCATCCTCCTCATCTCTTCACACACTGAGGCTGAGCTGCCGGTTGGAATGGAGTGGATTCCCCTTAGGTACTTTTTCTGCAGCGTGACTAAGTCCCTGTTATTTCATCCCCCTCCAACTACAACAATAATTTGAACAAAGAGAGAAACCCACAGAGGGCAAACTAGTGTATGGTAACAGCGGGATGATCTGTGGATCACCTGCGGGTGGCTGCCTCCACGTGTCGCAGTTGGGTTGTGGCTCGAGGACGTCTTTGTGCGTCGCACGGAAAAATACAACGCTCTTAAAATAACAACCGTCACAGACACACTGCTGGTTTGGTCCCAAAGTCCCGAACATGGCTGGGGACAAACTGCATGAGTGAACGATGCAGGACGGATGTTTCCATTCACGCCTCAGTTCAACAAACTGGTTAAAAAGCTTGTGTTTGATTTTGAACAACAGACACAGAGGAAGATTAAATACCTGAGCTCTGATCAAACCACATTCTGAAATGCAGCCATTCTCATTGGTGGATTTGGAAATTCACTTTGACACACCGTATAAAACTTGGGTTAATCCAAAGCTTATGGTGACGATGATGAAGGAAAGATGGAAAAACTTTACAAACATTTTCAGGTTCACACACACTCATATTACTGTGTTCTATGTTTTGGCAGAAAAGAGACAGTCTAACTGCAAACTGGCAGCTGATAGTCTGACATCATTCGACCACATCTGTAAACCGGTGAATCTGTTGCTGCACCTTTTCCTCACACTCATAAACCACTGCAAACACTACAAAATGCTCTATATGGCTTAAATAAACATGACATTTAACTGTTCTCAGTTTAAGAAAGAGAAAACAAGTAGAACTAAAAATACACCAAGGAAAGAAGAATTGCTTGATCGAAAGAGAGCAGGGATCTTGCATTGATAAGTACTTTCTAAGAAGTCAATCAAGTCAGTCGAGTGAAGTCCAGCGAACGGACTCAACCCAAAGTTCGCAGGACATCAGTCCCCTTGTATCTGAAAATGTTATCTCAAGCACAGAGGCAGTAACAGAAGTGCCTATAGAGCCCACTCGGCCAGGAAAAGCAACAAGGGAGAAGAAACCTTCTTTCTGAATGGAAAGAAGTGGAGAACACAGCGAGGCGGGCAAGAGCCTCATCAGCCCCAGGCCTGAACAGTGTCCCGTACAGGGTTTACAAAAATGCTCCCGAGGTTTCAATCAGACAAAAGTGAGAAGACACATGTCATCTTCCTTGATCTTGCTAATGCATTTGGGTCTGTCCCACATAGTGTCCTCTCGGCTGCATTCGACTTCTTCAAAGTACCAGAGCCCATCGCAATTTGGATTAAAGCCTACTTCGAAGATCTGCAATTCGGCTTCACAACCCCAGATTTGACCACCATCTGGCAGTGTCTCGAAGTGGGCGTCATGGTTTCATCATAACAGTCGGAGTTGAAACGTGATGGTTACTGTCGTTTTCTTTTATCCCAAATATGAGAAGAGCCGGTCTCGGTTTGGTTCAATCAAGTATTTATTAAGAAGCAATGAAAAGGTATGAAAAGTTACAGCAAAGCAATGGGCACCCAACGCACAGCCCCGGCCCTCTAGCACCACTGGGCAGTCAAGAGTCGCACCGCACGGACGGCGGTTGTAATATTTTATAACAGTAGGAATAATTTGATTGGTCAACAACGAAGGGGAGTCGAGACTTGGTTCTTCCTCGATAGTGCGCAGGCGTAGTTCCAGCCTCTTGGAACTGGAATCAGGAGGTGATGAGGAGCCAGTTTAGCTCCTCCTCTGGTAGTTGCTGGGCAAATCTTCACATAAACAAGCCTTGTGGGTCGGTTTTGTTGTTATTGGAGTAAAGAATATTGTGTTCCAGCTCTATCGGCTGTATGTTCTGTTTGTGTAAACATGCGCATCCTCCAAACAAAACAAGGCCTTTCTATCTGCCCGTCAGAACCTGGGGCAGCTGCTTGAACTCTGTCGGATGTTGACTTAGGCTAAGGGAGTTATGCTTTAATATGAAAAGTTAGGTATGAGAACTAGTTAATGTACGGTGTATAGTATGCCACAGATTTACAGTTCCCACAACAGGCAGCGGCTCTTATCAAGACAGGTGTGAGACTGACCAGCGATGTGACGCACACACATTCTAACCAACTTCAAGATTAACAATAAGCAGCAAAGGTTATTATAAGTCATTGTGTGAAGGTCATATACATTACATTACATTACATTTAGCTGACGCTTTTATCCAAAGCGACTTACAATAAGTGCATTCAACCCTGAGGGTACAAACCAAGAACAACAAGAATCAAGACAGTAAAATTTCTTCAAAATAAAGCAAAACTACAAAGTGCTATAAGTAAGTGCCATTTTAGTGCTACCAAAGTGTTAGTTTCAAAAGTGGTTAGTTTTTTTTTTTTTTTTTTTATTATTCAAGGTACAGTCGGAAGAGGTGTGTTTTTAGTTTTCGGCGAAAGATGTGTAAACTTTCAGATGTCCGGATGTCGAGTGGGAGCTCATTCCACCATTTAGGAGCTAGGACAGCAAACAGTCGTGATTTTGATGAGTGTTTAGCTCGCAGTGAAGGAGCAACAAGTCGTTTAGCTGAAGCAGAGCGGAGTGAACGTGCTGGTGTGTAGTGTTTGACCATGTCCTGGATGTAAACTGGACCTGATCTGTTTACAGCATGGTATGCGAGTAGAAGTGTTTTGAACCGGATGCGGGCAGCCACTGGTAGCCAGTGTAGGGAGCGGAGGAGCGGAGTAGTGCGGGTGAATTTAGGTTGGTTAAAAACCAGTCGAGCTGCTGCATTCTGGATGAGCTGCAAAGGTCGGATGGCAGTAGCAGGTAGACCTGCCAGGAGGGAGTTACAGTAGTCGAGGCGTGAGATGACCAGGGCCTGGACCAGAACCTGCACCGCCTTCTGAGTGAGAAGGGGGCGTATTCTCCGGATGTTGTAAAGCATGAATCTACAGGACCGCGTTGTTGCAGTAATGTTGGCAGAAAGGGAGAGTTGGCAGTCGAGTGTCACACCCAGGTTCCTAGCAGTCTGAGTGGGGGTCAGCACGGAGTTGTCAAAGTTAATAGTCAGGTCATGGGTGGGAGAGTTTGTCCCTGGAAGGAAAAGTAGTTCAGTCTTGTCAAGGTTAATCTTCAGGTGGTGAGCGGTCATCCACTGAGAGATCTCAGTCAGACAGGCAGAGATTCGTGCTGCTACCTGTGTTTCTGATCGGGGAAAAGACAGGATTAGTTGGGTGTCATCAGCATAGCTATGGTAGGAAAAGCCATGTGAGTGAATGACAGAGCCGAGAGTGTTGGTGTACAAAGAAAAGAAGAGAGGACCGAACCTTGAGGGACCCCAGTAGTGAGAGGACAAGGTTCAGAAACAGATCCTCTCCAAGTTACCCGATAAGTGCGTTCGTTGAGGTAGGAAGAGAGCAGGGAGAGGGCAGAGCCTGAGATACCCAGGTCCTGAAGGGATGAGATCAGGATCTGGTGGTTCACTGTGTCAAATGCAGCAGAGAGGTCTAGAAGGATAAAGACAGAGGAGAGAGAATCTGCTCTAGCAGTGTGAAGCTGCTCAGAGACAGCAAGGAGGGCAGTCTCAGTTGAGTGACCTGCCTTGAAACTAGACTGGCGAGGGTCAAGAAGATTATTGTGGTTCAGATAGGAGGAGAGTTGATTAAAGATCGCTCGCTCGAGAGTTTTGGAAACAAAGGGAAGAAGAGAGACAGGTCTGTAGTTATTTACTGCAGACGGGTCGAGGGTGGGTTTCTTCAGGAGAGGATTTACTCTTGCCTCCTTCAGAGAATTAGGGAAACAGCCATTTGAGAGGGAAGTGTTAGTAAGATGAGTAAGAAAAGGAAGAAGGTCAGGAGCAATAGACTGGAGAATGTGAGAAGGGATGGGGTCAAGGGGGCAGGTGGTCGGGCGGGCAGAGGTTACCAAGGTCAGAACTTGATTGGGAGACAGAGGGTATGAAAGAGGAGAGCGAAGGGGATGAAGATGAAGTTCCTGGAAGTGTGGTTCTAGAAGGAGGATCAGAAAAAGAAGATCGTATGTCATCAATCTTTTTGTTAAGTAGTTGACAAAGTGGCTTGGTAGAAGGGAGGAGGGAGGAGGGGGACTGGGGGGGTCGAGGAGGTTGGAAAAGATGGAGAAGAGTTTTTTGGGGTTAGAAAATGAGGATTGAATAGTAGTTTGGTAAAAAGTGCTTTTGGCTGTGGAGATAGAGGCAGAAAAAGAGGAGAGAAGAGACTGATAGGCGAGCAGGTCGTCCAGGTGTTTGGATTTCCGCCATTTCCTTTCTGATGCTCGCATAGTGGCTCTGTCAGCACGCACAGAGTCAGACAACAACGGAGCTGGGGAGGACTGGCGGACCTGTCGTGACATAAGAGGGCAGAGAGAGTCAAGAGAGGAGGACAGTGTAGAAAGGAGAATGTTTGTGGCAGAGTTAGGATGCATGAGTGAGAAGGAGTCAGTGGAAGGGAGAGCTGACAAAACACAGGATGCTAGAGAGGCAGGAGAGAGGGAACGAATGTTGCGACGGACAGGAACAGACTCTGTTGATGTGGTAGGGTTGTTGTTTTGAGACAGTGGGAGAGAGTAGGAGATAAAGAAGTGGTCGGAGACATGAAGTGGAGTTACAGTGAGGTTAGATGTTGAGCATTTTCTGGTGAAAATATAGTCAAGGTGGTTACCGGCTTTGTGAGTAGGAGGGGAAGGACTGAGTGAGAGAGCAAAAGAAGACATTAAAAGTAAAAGATCAGATGACTTGTCTGTCTGGATGTTAAAGTCACCCAGGAGGATAAGTGCAGGGCCATTTTCTGGGAAGTTTGAAAGGAGAATGTCTAATTCCTCCAAGAAATCTCCCAAAGAACCTGGTGGACGGTAGAGAACAACAATAGTTAATTGTACCGGATGAGTAACTGTCACAGCATGAAATTCAAAAGACGTTGGGGTAAAAAGTGGAAGCGAGTAGAGAGAAGAGGTCCATTTGCGGGAAATGAGTAAACCTGTGCCACCACCCCTACCAGTGGGACTGGGTGTGTGGGTGAAGGAGAAGGCAGAGGAGAGAGCAGCTGGGGTGGAGGTGTTGTCCGGTGTGATCCAAGTCTCAGTGAGAGCAAGGAAGTCAAGCGATTGCTGTGTAGCAAAGCCCGAGATGAAGTCTGCCTTGCGGGTAGCTGACAGCTCCTGCCCCACCCTCCTGCATTTGTTTAGAGTTCAGTTCTATTGCAGAGACACACACACACAGACACAATTTTAAATCACAACATTACACAACTGTTCCTGGTCCTGAGAGACTTATGATGGTTTGACAGCCGCCTCAGATCTTCTGGTATGCCAACATCAGCTATTTGGTTTTCTTTGGCAATGAAAGAAGGTAGAATATCTTAGAGACGTATCTTTCAATGTTGGAAAACACCAACAGCCCTTTAAGTTTAGGGTAGTTCATCAACCATTATGGATACATTACATATCATCGTTTACATTATATTTAAAATGTAAAATATATGATCAATCCTGATTAGTGAAACTTAACTTTAAAAATAAATTGTAACTACGTAATTAGATGTAGTGCCACCTTCAGGTCACCTGCGCTGAACTTTTGTGGAAAACATGTAGGAGAATGTAGTGGAACATCATATAGAGTTCATCTGTCCGCCGGGGCCTCCTCAAGAAACCACATTTAAATTCCACAGATCAAGATTTTTATTGGGATCTGAACCACACTCATAAATATCAGAAACAAGATCTTTTCATCAAGAGTTATTCTCTGCGAAATCAATTGTAAACCAGACTTGTTTACGCCTGCGAGGAAGCAAGTCTGGTATCAAGGTGAAAGGGATCTATTGGCAAAAATTGTATGTAAAATAATCATACCGATGTTTTGACTATTGTGTAATCATCTAAATTGCACAAATAGTTGTTTTATATTTAAATACTTTATATTTACATCGGGAGCGGCTCCTCTCTACTTAGACCGCCATGTTTTTTACAGTTGTCTAGACTGGACCAACTACACTCCTTTAGATTTTTTATGACAACTGAAGGTTTCAACAGGTTCTCTTTCATGTTTGGAAGGGGAAGGGGAGGGTGAGGTTTGGGATATTCACCTGCAACATGCAACTTCACCACTAGATGTCACTAAATTCTACACACTGAACCTTTAAGCATAAGGTGGGCTGCACAGTTTTACCGTATGAATGTGTGAATGAATGTGTGAATGCGCTTCAAGTGGTTATCTAAACTAGAAAAGTGCTATATAAATATAGAGCATCATCATTTATTTTGCTGGTTCACCTGGTAACAGACTCAAAACTCTTTTTTCCTGAAGCTTCAATGGAGAAGATGAATGAAAAGTTCACTTCCAGAACCAGAGCCGCAGTATACTGTAAATGTCCATGCCCTTCAGGGTGGTCTCTTCTGGCTGCTTGTACCTGACACAGGTTCCTGTCAGGGCGACATCAGGGTGAAGGAAGCTCACATGTCAACTGTTAGCGCTGACGAGCAACATGGTGGCACTCAGTGAAAAGAGAAAAAGCTGAAGGGAGAAATGCACCTGTGGTTAGTTTCACTTGTTTTTTGGTTCATGTTGACGCACTCACAGTGATGATTCAAGGAAAAAGGTCGAGCATCATTAAAACGCGTTGAACAAGATGAGTTGCAAAGACAAACGCTGTTCAGCGAAGTTCTTGCCAAAACAAGAAGTATCCACCAGACCTGATCCTGACACTGTCAACGTGTGGTGAGTGAGCTGACGACTGAGAGACTGAAACCTCGTTCAAGGGGAGACTCTGAAGAGGAGACCTGTCGAACAAGTTCAAATGACCCTAAGTACCAGTTTGTTACAAATCATGTCTCCTCATCATCATCATCATCATCGTCGTCTCGATGCATGACACTACAAAAGAAGATTTGTTTTTGTTTTGTTGTATCACTACCATCAGATGCCTCACCGTAATTCAGCAGTTCCAGCCATCACATCAGAAAGGACAGTGTGAACTATAATAATAATTTAGTTTGCTCACAAATGGCCCTTGTTAGAGATACCTTTGTGTTTTGCCTTCATGTTGTGATTCATTATTTCTTAGTTACTTGTAATTCTAGAATTCTATTGTGTCTTTGTTGTACTTTTTGTTAGAAAACACAGTTTTAACCCCTGCAAGGTGTTTGGGTCTGATATCTTGAATGTGTTATAAATCACGATTGATTCAGAACCTAATAACCAATTGAGTGTAGCGTGGTTCTTGAGATGCCACAGTAAATGTTTTGAAAGTGGAAGTGTTTCACAACGTGCCAAAGTGTGAGTCACTGGTGAACCTAAAAATAAATTCATGGGAATGCAGTTATCATTCAGAACTAACTGGCAATGACATCGCATCATCATGTGATTTCCATGAAGATGAAAAGAAAATGTCCCCAATATTTGGAAGAATTTAATGTTTATTATTGAAATGTCTCGATCTGAAGATCAGTTGTGCCGTGTGGTTTAAGATGCTGGTGATCTTTCTCCTTTGACTCGCCAGGAAAATACAGTGGAAGGCCTTGAGATTCATTCTGTGGCCCCTCAACAACAAAGAATACTTTCAAGGATCCCCAGGGCGAGTCACATAACTGAGTTTCAGTGGAACCAACAGTAGAATACATGCACTTGTATTGGTTAATCCCTGGTGTTGACCATGAAAGTACGGTATTATCCTGTGAATATGTCGCTGTGTTTGAATTGTGTTATGAACCACTGCAGGATAACAACATGAGTTGATGGACGTTTTATTGCCAAGATAAAGTAAATAAAGTTATATCTGTTACAAGATGTCGTTGGTGCCGGTAAATACACATTTCACATATTTTCCTAAACATTAAAGCTGTAAGTAATTTTTTCCTTCAATACTTACACAAGCAAAAAAACAAATACAACACCAAATACATTTGTATCATTGATAATGGCTAAGGAGGAGATGTACAGTTCAATTGAAAGTGCAAGTGAATGTATAAGACAAGTTTAATGAATAATAATAATAATTATCAACTAAAATTTCTAGGGCTGCAAAGCAGCACTGGGCGGGCCCGAGCACATGCATTTTGAAGCATTGCATGCGTTTTGCCTGAAAACAATAAATAATGAGGAAATGTCCCAATTCTGAGCGAGAAAGAGACGTGACTTTTGCAAGCCATGAAGTTTCCTTTGACTAGGAAGACTGACACTGCAGGAGTGGAGTTTATTTGTTTACGGCTCAGCATCAAAGGATTCATGGATGTATGTCCGCGTTACAGAACATCGTGTTTTAATGGCGTGTAATCAAACTTTGACGCCACGCCACGGTCACACCGTTTGACTAAAAAAAAATACGTCAGTCAGTTTTAATCTCCATCTTGTGGTGATGACACTCATCTCAATTTGAAGTTGATCTGATGAAAGCCCTGGTAGTACATCAAAGTAAAAATGTGGAATATGGCCAAAATGGCCACTAAATGCAAAAGAGCAGGCCTCCTGTTCTGTTTTTCCAATTGCACCTGAGACTTCTTTGTTTGTCTGGTCATGATACACCTGTATATCGATTTTTGTGAAGACCGGTCAATGTGAACACGTTCCAGGGGTCTCGGGGGGTCTTTTGCGAAGCCCATTGAAAATTCCATCAGAATACGTACATTTTCACCACTTTCTAACTTTCTGCAAATTTTGGTAAGAATTTGAGCATGGTAAAGCCCTCAAAAAGCCAATTAATTTGCCTGAATAATAATAATCCTTACAATTTCAATAGGGTCTCACCTGACCTTTGATGTCAGTGCTCGGGCCCTAATAACAATGACTGTGCAATATTTTACATTGAACTTTTCAGTATTTTCCGTATTAGTCTTTGTTGAGTGAGTATTCTTATTCTGTTTTTGTTTATATTTCATTTTGCACACAATGCACATAATATTTTATTACTTTATATTTTTGTATTGAGTCTTTATTTCTTCAACTTAATGGACCGCACCATTTGAAGTTGTTGTGTAGTGGTAAAAACCAGTGCAACAATAAACATCTTGAATCTTATTTTATGTGGTGGCACTTTTGTAAATGGAAAAATGTATCTCAAACACTTTCGCTGCAAGTCAAGAAAAATGTAAAAACCTGCCAGAGAGCTGACAGCTTATACTCACACGGTCCATTTACTGCAATGACCAGGGGTGGACTGGTACAAAAATTCAGCCCTGGCATTGTCTGTCCAGACCAGCCCACTACATTATCAGCGGACACTACATAGAAGTCCACAAATCTCGCGGCGTCTTCTCTCATGCATACTACTGTTACCACCTAGCTCAAAGATGGCAACAAGAAGGGAGGCCACACACAAACCTCTCAAGCCAAAAGTAAATTTATTTAACTCCAAATCAAGATAGCTCTAACTGCGTAGTGGGATGTGTAAAATATGTTACGCGTCAGTGGTGTTAACAGTGTTTGGATGTGTGAAAATAAGGTCTGATGTATGTTGTAAGGTGCAGAAGCAAAGAAAAACAAAGGCTGAGGGCCCCATGCCCCTGGAAGCAGCCTTTAGATCTGCAGCTGAAGCCCAGCCCAAAAGGGCAGGCCCAGGGTGACGCCCCTGCCAGCTCTACCTGTGTCTGGAAAACAACTCCTCAGGCTCTCACATGTCAAGTGGTCAACCTGAGAAAATGACTTGAGTAAAAGTCTTAAAGTAGCTCATATTAAGAGTACTTAAGTATCAAAAGTATCTGGTGTTGAAATGTACTTAAGTATCAAAAGTAAAAGTACAAGTACCAAGTGCTTTTTATAGTAGGCCTATACAGACACAAAACAACCTAAAATGTTTCTCCTCAAGATTGATCTCAACTGACTGAAAAATGATAACAACAATATGAATATAATGTATATAATGTATAATTTTACCAATTTGAACCCTTGACAGCCATATCTGAACTTCTAGAGACAACAAATAATCAACTATAAACAAGTGCCTCTTGTGCCCAAGAACATTAATAAACCACAGTATAACCACTAAAACATTCTGTAAATATCACTTAACATGGACCTCTCATCAGTAGCAGGAGTGATACACAATGCCCCTTATGATAACTCAGCAAAGGGAAACAAGGCACACAAAATAAGATAGTTTCTCTTTTGTAAACAGCCTGCACATGCAGGGTTAGTACAGAGAAGAAAAAATCACTGGACACAGTCTCGTTTTGCTGCCAAATTTCAGACAGAATACTAAAGATGAACTGAACCGAGCTCCTGCATGAGCACCTGGATCATTCTAGAGGGAATAGATGGATGGGGAGTGTGCTGGTGTTGATTAAGTCCCTGCCCACACACATCGCTAGTCCCCATTGGATGGTTTAGTGAGGTCCTCCGACCGGCCCCTCCAGAGTCGGTCAGGGCCCTGGCGGAGCCGAGAAGACGATCAAACTGGACTATTCTAGAGGAAGTAAAAGTTAACGAGACAAGCGCTGCCCCCCCCCCCGACGGCAAACACGCCCCCAGACCTGCACATCTCCAGAGGGAGGGGGCAGCGAGTGAGAGAGAGAGATGCTTTTCCGATGCTTCTCAGCGCCACCCGGGCGTTTTTTACTCTTATTATCCATTTTAAGTTTCTGTCTCAGCAGCAGCCCGTCCCGCGACTCCCCCCGCCAATGCCATGAGGTCCCGCCCCCCCGGTTTGTGTTGTGATTGACAGCACTGTCAGGGCTCTCTGAGCCTGTCAGCCCATGATTGATTGACAATGACAAACAATAGACCAATAATATGTGTCGATGCTGGCAACACACTGTTAGCCCTCTGTAGCCAATTTGCCGGCCCAATTGGAGGGAATTTAAAGAGGAAGAAGAGAAAAAAATAATAAATAGCGGACCAGACCGGCCCACATTGGGTCAACGGCCCACCGGGACGATGCCCGGTATGCCAGATGGCCAGTCCACCCCTGGCAATGACTATTGATGTTAAAGCCTGAAGTATGTATCAATTGAAAGCATAATTGAATAATTCCTCAGTAAAAAGCATGAATAAACTGATACATGTCTTGCCCTAAAAGAGTTATATGGGTCACAAGTTGCACATGTATGTGTGGTTCACTATGAAATTCAAACTGATCACAGGAAATCATTCTCTGGACCTGACTTCTTGTGTCACATCCGAGGGTAGTGCACGTCTCCGACACTTCCTGCGAGTCGTCCCGGAGATTTCGGCGGCGCCCCAGAATCAACACGACAAGCCGTTGATCACTTCTGGTCATTTCTCTGTCAGGGTCCGCCCAGGCGAGGACCAGCGATTCCCCAGGACTCAGTCACACAGACACCTCCAGCCGTCGCTGGCTCAGTGATCACAGCTCCAGGCTTTCTGACTCATGCACCTCAGTGTGGGATGATGTCGCTCGGCTCAACAGAGGTAGTTCCATCTGACAAGAAACACGTTTGCAGTCATGGCGAAGGAGAGGTGGGGGGGGGGGGGGGGGAGAGTACTGTCCAGAGGTGAGTGTATGGTGTAATGACTGTGTATGTACTTAATTGTATTAGAAACTGGCAGCTGTAGCTTGAATTCCACGTGTGAACAGGGTATTGAATCTAATCAACCAGCTTTCTAATGCACTGTGATAACACATCAGATTCAGGATGGACAGTTTGAAATAAAGATCAAAGTTAATGATGAAATCCTCACATCCTCTGATGCTTCTTCAAACTTTGCACTTTATTAGAGCACCGGAAGGAGAGTGATTAAAAAGCCATCTGAGTTTCAGAGTCTGTCCATATTAAAGTTTAAAATACCAGTTGAAAGAAGAAAAACTCCACGAAGCTACGTTTTTGAGTTTCGTTGCTTTTTGATTGGTCTTGTCTTCACCACCTGTACCAGTGTCTCAAATACCAGCCACAGCTGAGAACTGAGAAGTTGCTTTGCATGTTTATTGGCTCACAGCTGCCGAATGTAGTTGTCTTATATGGGACTGACCATGCATTTGCATTTACAACACAAACACTGTGTCCCTCACCAACTCCACAGGCTGATCAGATACTTACATGTGCTTAAACACCATCAAACTGCACCTCAATAGCAGTAATAATAACAACCTGTATTTATACAGGTGTAAATGGGGAACTTCCTAGCAACTAACAACAATACTGGTAGAAAATAATATCAATAAACACACAAAAGACACAAAATCCCCGCCCCTCAAACAATATGCTATTAACCGACCAGATTCAGGAAAACGGAGAGATGCAAACTTGAATTGCAGAAAAGAAACAAGAGGATGAATACAAGCTGTGCTTTTAGATGCAGATCAGATTCTTTCCCGTTAAAGCTCTCGGTCGTATTTTTTAATGACAGTAATTCTGTGTTGCAGTTTATGTTGGATGGTTTGTGGGACTGAGCTGTGATTAAAGTGGGGAAATGCATTTTAATAAAATGGATATAATCATTTACCCTCAGTAGTGTGTCAACTTAGATGCGTCTCTGCACATCACACTGGACTCTCTGCTCAGGCGCTGGTTCTGGCCAAAGACCGATCGATTTTTTGTAAAGCTGAGTGGCCAGTGCCCAGATTGTCATATCGTCATTCATAGTTCCAGACCCATACGGATTAATCTGATCACAGCAGGATAAAAATGGTCAATCAGGCTGTAATGTAGCTGTAATACTGAGTATGACATTATGTTCCAGCCCCACTGGAACAGGAAGGGAGGCTGGGGGGGGGGGGGGTGTCGCTGCAGGGACAGGAAGCAGATGTCCATCAGGGAGAAGTTGCATCAATCAGCGAGAAGAATTCTCTCACAGCGTCTCAGCAAACCTGCAGATTGTCTTCAAACTGGCTCGTGCTTCACTGACTGAGATGGGATCAAACTAAACACAACAAATGTTAAACAGGTGGAACAGGTGAGACACATATTCACTCTGCTTTTAATGATTATTAAAATTAAATCGATTTCAGTTGCCTCTGAGATGCTTCTTCATACAGTCCTATAAATTCAAATGGAAAAGGGACTTTGCCAGCTACCATCCAGCTCAGTGGCTGAAATGTGAAGCCCCCCCCCCCAGTCAGTGAGGTCAGCTCTAGGTTACATGACTGTTTTGCAATCAACCTGATACAACTGCCCTGTGAGGAAATTGGTCTAGTTGACTGTGAATGTGGTCGGGAAGGTTACAGATACAAGGAGGGTTTTCGCAGTTTTACATTTCTGGTCAATGATTGCAATAAACACGTATAATAAAAATAAATAAATCATCAATTCTAAGCAAGAAGATTGTGATTCTCATTTATTTGTCTTATATGTGGACAATGACTGTGGACTAAAGTGGCCTCTGACCGGGATGGTGGATCGTGATCCTGCTGGCTGCTGACCATAGACTATGATTGCAGCAGGACTGCTTCACATTCCGTATTTAAGTTATCCTTCAAAATGTTTACCCTCATCGATGCTGGTAAAAAACTTTAATCTTGATGACGTTTTCCTACACTTGACATCTATTGCACTTCTGTCCGTCCTGGGAGACGGATCCTCACATGTGTCTCTCTGAGGTTTCTATGTATTTTTACCTGTTAAAAGGGTTTGTTTGTAGTTTTTCCTTACTCTTGCTGAGGGTTAAGGACAGAGGATGTCACACCATGTTAAAGCCCTATGAGACGAATTGTGATTTGTGAATATGGGCTATACAAATAAATTTTGATTGATTTGATTTGATTGATATGTCACGGTTATGAAATGTTGGGCTGTGCTTTGAATACATTCGTTTGAAAGTACAGCAGGACATGCACACGACAATAAAAAGTGTTTTCCCCCAACAAAGTGTGTAGCAAATTGTCCTCACTGTCACATTGCGTTAAAACAAGTGCGGACGTCTGAACAAATAAACGAGAAAACGATCGAAGCCGGAGCCACGTCAGCGATAGCTACAGCGGCCCAGAGCGAAGCTAACGTCCTCAGACGCATCTCAATCGAGTCAGTGATGCGGCCCGAACCCATTTCTAAATGAACGTCTGGCAGAACCCTCATTGTCACAGACGATAGGTTGGACTGCACAGAGTCATGTGGACGAGTGGTGAGGGCGAACGGAATGAGAATGACCAGGAGAGACAGAGGGAGACAGAGGGACGGACAGAGAGGGCAGGAGGCGATGTGCTGGTTTGTGCAGCTCCCACACACATCTCCATATTGTGCTTTTTTGTTGCTTTTGCAAGGATGATTCTGCGATGAATCACCGTGTGACCTACATCCAGGCAGCCAGGCTCACAGAAAAATTAAATAGATATCATTAGTTGGCTGTGCCCATTCACTTGTTCCACTTTACAGTTGTTTCATAGTCCACCGCTCCATTAGGGAGAAGGCTCCCACTTAACTGTTGAGTTAGGGATTGTGTGGCTGTGTGCATTCAGCTGCTGGTTGACTGGTTTGTCTTTTTGTTGATGTGTACATGTGAATGTTTTTGGCTAATCTCAGTTCTCTCATATTTGCAGTAGAAACTAGAATTACCAGCCTGCAGCTGTATGTGTTTCTTTTGAGGCAGAATTCTATTCTACCACAAGAACATGAGGTCACTGTGACCCTGACCTTTGGCCTTCCAACCACCAGAATCTAATCTGTTCATCTTTGAGTCTAAGTGAATATTTGTGCTGAATCTGATACAACTTCCCACTATGTCTTAAGATGTTAGGTTATTCTAACCAATTCAATTTGATTCTATTTGATTTGTATAGCGCCAAATCGTTATATACGTTATCTCAATGCACTTTACATAGAAGGACCAAGTTATCTCTGAGTCTAAGTGAATGTTTGTAACAAATTTGAAGAAATATCCTCAAGGCATTCATTAGATATCGTGATATCAACAAGGCACACAGCAAATCTGCTTTGTGAGGTCGCAGATATGTGGAACTTTGACCTCTGACCATCAAGATTGAATCAGTTAAATCTTTACTCCAACTGAAAGTTTGCAGCAGATTTGAGGACAAACCCTGAAGCAACCGGGACATGTTCACAACAATAGGACAGACAGACAGACAGATAACCGAAGAACGTGATGCCTCCGGCCACTGGCTGTCTCCGGCATGGAGGGCATAATAAAACATTAGATTTAAATCACCCCTAAATGTCAGACTGTGGTCATCTAGCAGATTGTTATTGTAAAAGTGTTCTGCACAAAATCATGAAAGTTAATATAATGCAATTATTTCCGTCCTTCTCTTAAACTCAAATCAACTGACCCTTCCCTTTTTAGGTCTAACTCACATTTAAACCAGATCTATGAAGTGGATTCTAAACTGATTCAACAAACAAATCGAGAGGAGAATAAATCACGACTTCCAGACTCACTTGATGTTTTACAGATAGTCAGAAAAGACTTGCACTAAACTGTAGAGAAAGGCACGCTACGCCTCAGCCTCAGGATCTGAGCAGCGCACTCCAATGAATTATCATAATGAGCCGCTCATGGATGTCGATGTCTATGTACGACAAACATGCTGCTCCGAGCTTCCCTGAGGCGTCGCGTACATCCATACACTGCACATCTTCGTGTGAGGCCACTTTACTGTTGACTGAGTAATTCGGCGCAGTGTGCACTCCTAGAAAGTCATTTTCCTCTCGCTCAGCATGGGGGGGGGAGAGGCTGGACTCATCCAAGCTAAAACAACAAACTGCACATGAATATATATCTGTTTGTTTGGGGGCAGATGATGATATGAGAGAGTAAAACAATTCAGGCCGATATGTGTATATTCTAAGATGTAGTTATCGAAACCCTTATGCTAAAGAATTATTATGATTACTATGAATAAAGAGAAAACACAAATACAACCAAATATCAGAATTTCTTTAGGTATAAGTGCAATTTTATTCGGTAATTTCCTTCTGTAAGATTATTACATTATTATTACATGTCATTTAGTTGACGTTTTTGTTCAAAGCTACTTACATTTTTAGTACACTCAGCATTTATGAGGGGCCATTTAGGGGTTCTCTTGCCAAGGACATTCGGCATGCAGGCTTTACCACCTAGGCCACACCGCCCCCAAAGATAACAGTTTATATATTTGCGCATATTTGGCAAAATAAATGCTGAGACTCACACGTCTGTGAAAGGATCACATTGGTCGATATTAATTTGGAGGAAGGATTTGTTGCAGAGGGCAGGAACGACATTGTCAGTTTTGCAGAAACACAAGTGTCGACCTGAATACGGCCGCTGAGGTCTGGCACAGTCGAGTCATTTCCAGTCCAGGAATGAAACAAAATTGAATTTGAGGAAACTGTGACCATGTTTTCACAGAGCTTCCGACCTCTTGTCTACCACTAAATCCAAATATATATATAACCCCTCTGTTTCTCTCACAAGCACAAAGCATTGTTGTGTTGTAACAGCTAGTAGAAGGACAGGGAGGGTAAACAGAGCTACATGTGCGTGATGAGCGAGGATCCTCCCTGCCCACACACACTCGCTGGCTTCACAGTCACGTGGCTCACGAGCCTCTTGCCAGATGACGAATCGCTGTTACTCCGTTATAGTCGAGATACAAACAGGATTCAGGGGCCGTTGTTAGACTGAGGCACTTTAACAGTGACTTAATGGGATGTGAACAGTCTGACACGGGGGGGGGGGGGGGGACTCCGAGCCGACCTGCAGAGCGGCAAGGACTTCGCTAGAGCAGAACAATTCTCCAGTTTAATGTTGGACCTATGCGTCCTTTCAATTACATTGTTAAGTTTAACAGATTTTTGGGACTCTGTGAACGTCCCCATCGGATCTGTGAATACAGCCGAGTCCCAGCAGCAGATCGTGACCGAAACTGAAATAAATGATCCAACATTTCCACTAAATGTGACTAAATGTTATCCAAAGAAAAATCTTATTTGACTGAAATCGTGCAAACACCTCTGCTAATCGACTACAGACTTTCACTACAATACAGAAGGTGATAATATAACCACAAAGAACCAAAGGGCAAAGGTTCTTTGAACACAGCATGATGGTTAAGCACTGGGATAGTTGGTAGAACATCTAAGAGCCACAGTGGAATCTGTAGGTTTCATGAGGATTTGCCGTTTCAGTGAAGATATATATTATTATTCCTAGATCGAAAAGAAAACACAGAGAGCGAGGATAACTCATAATGACCTTTGGAAGCGATTCTCTTTGAAGCTATCTGTCACCTCGATAATCCTCAAAGGAGCAAAGTCAGAACGTAGTTGTGAATAAAAGGAACAGAGCTCGAACCCCCACACACGCTCCACAAACTCACATACATGTCCTCTTCCATGTCCTCAGTTATATAACCTTAATGCAACCGACAGCTTGACTACCACATCCTGGGCCGATCTGGTGATCGCCATTTCCTTCACATGACGGAGAATTCATTGATTCATTCATTCATTCATTCATTCATTCACTCATTCACTCACTCAGCACCATGTTGAGCGGACGACCTGAGTGTCAGAAGAGATGAATCATGTGGAAAGGAAGCCCTGGCTATAGGGGAGAACATGTGTGTTTGTATGTGTGTTTGTGTGTGTTTGTGTGCATGCATATAATGTGTGTACTTCTGCCCATCTTCATTTGTAGCTGTTTACACGAAGAAGATAGAGAATATGTGTGTGTGTGTGTGTGTGTGTGTGCAGAGTAATTCAGTTGTGTTGCTGGAGAATCTTGAAGGACTGGACGGCTGCGAGCTGCTGCCACGTGAGGGTCAAGCAACCAGCAGAATCCACCCCAGGCGTTAATACACCAGTAAACAGCACAGACTCCCATAACACAACTGCTCATAGAAAATGTATAAATAAAAATGCTTATTTGTTATCAACACATGGTAATAATGTAATTGTAAAAAAACTAAAATGTGTTGTAAATAACAAAATGGAACAAAAACACAAATGCAACCAAATATCGAGAACTGGAATTAAGGAAATAACATAAATGCTGATACCGATATGTTTGTGTAAGACTCATTATCGGCTGAAATAAATGGCCAACCGATAAATCTGTCTAGTCAAAATCAATTCCTAGTGGCACGTATCCATTTGTTATCTAATGAAAATGTATGAAACATCAATAGAATCAAAGTTAATGTGGTCCATTGGATCATTTAATATTGTTATAGCTTGTAGAGCTTCAATTTAATATTAATTTAATATTTAATTGTCTTTAAAGAAAAATAAAGCTAATGCTTCTCAATCAATTGCCTTAGTTGTGTGGGATGGTGGTGAGATGCAGAACTCCCAGAGGCCTTTGCTGCGACGTGCAGGCGAGTGCAACTGACAGCTAGGCCCAGAGTCGACGGTGACAAATAGCAGTGGACTTTTTTATGCCCTAGCAACTCACAAAACCCCAACCACCACCTCCAACTTCGACACACACACACACACACACACACACACCCTCTGCACCCCTACTTCCTCCTCCTCCATCTCTTTTCCCATCAGTGGAACAAACACAGATCGGAGGCACAGCCCATCAGCAGCTCCGAGCTTCTCCAGCAGGAAGGGAAAAAACTTAAAAATAACAACAACAAAAAGAGAAAATCTGAAATATTATTCACTGTCAGGCTCCTGGATGGCTCTGAGGGGGGGGGGGGGGTGTCTCATGGAGGTGGGACACTGAGGTGATGGTCTGACGACTGCACAGATTAAAGCAAGGATCAAATTCCCGCCGTCACCGTTTCAACATCTTGTTAAACGTTGTTAAAACTGTCAACATCGTTAAAACTGGACTAAGTAAGAACTTGATTAATGGACAATTTGTCATAAAATTTAAAGTGATTTGTGTTGAAGTTTGATTGTCTTGGAAGCATCTGACGGAAATTGGTGATTAAAATCAGTCAAATTTATGTTGTACATAAAAGAACTTGGAGTAATTTGCTCTGTAAAAAACTGAAGTATCATAAATGTGTCTGTCTTTTTCGCTCCTATATTTTCTGGTTCTGGTGATTTGAAATAAAAATAAGAGCACATCCATTTAATTATTGTGCAACTTTTTGCGTTTAAGTTCAGTTTTGAGCTTGATGCCATTGATGAAGTGGAATCTGCTGTGTACCGACCACATGGACGTTACATACGTAAACTGCACATGGTAAATGAACTAGCAAGGTGATATGGATTTTTCCAACTATCAATACATGAATATTAATGTTTATTTTTTAAAATTGAAGCCGCCTGTTCTTATAATATATATATCAAGAATGAGCTGATAAATATCAAAAAATGTATATAATCTCACGGTTTACAGTGAGTGAAGCTAAGTGAGGCAGTAATGTAAATGGTGGCAGTTGACAATAAGAAGAATTGTATTGAATGTGTGAAAATGTGAAATGATATTTACAAGTATAACATAGAAATGAATACGAGCTGTGTGCAAGATAACAATAATGTTTACATCCCTAGAGTCTATATCCAGTTTCATCCAGTGGGAAACCATATGATCCAATAAGAAACCTCCAAAAGTACAACAGCAACCAAGTTATCCAGAAGGGATTACACCCATAACATTTACAGTACTTATAGTATTTAAGTATTAATATGTCACAGCAGCACAAAAGCATTGAAATTTACTTTAAAAACAAATGCAAATAATATTGTTTCTGTGGAGTTTACAAGTCGTCAATGTGGAATTCAAGTTGACAGGTCAACTTTGATCTTTTATGTAAACGGCTTATTTGAGCTCAAAATGAAAAGTTTAATAACCTGAATCGTTTATCAGTAGCTATTATTCGCCAAGAAAAATTCACCCAGTAGATAAACACCAATAAATAACTTTGATACGGAGGAAAACTTTAAATGTTGATGTTTCTTAACCGAGTTCTGTTGTTGGACAGATTGGGTTTTTTCTCTGGTTTCCACGAAGGTTAATGAAGGTTAATTTACAGATGTGACGTTTCACAGTCAGTCCCACTGAGTATTTATACACATGTACGTACATAAATTACTACATATATGCATTACTACATAAATACATACATTAAGTACAAATATACATTACTACATAAATACATTAAGTACATATAGACATTACTACATAAATACATACATTAAGTACACATATACATTACTACATAAATACATACATTAAGTACATATATACATTACTACATAAATACATACATTAAGTACATTTATACATTACTACATACATATATTACTACATATATACCTTACTACATTCATACATACATTAGGTACATATATACATTAATACATACATATATTACTACATACATATATACATTAATACATACATACATTAAGTACAAATATACATTACTACATACATATAATACTACATATATACCTAACTACATTCATACATACATTAAGTACATAAATACATTAATACATACATATATTATTACATAAATATATACATTAATACATACATACATTAAGTACATATATACATTACCACATACATATATTACTACATATATACCTTACTACATGCATACATACATTAAGTACATATATACATTAATACATACATATATTACTACATAAATATATACATTAATACATACATACATTAAGTACATATATACATTACTACATACATATATTACTACATATATACCTTACTACATTCATACATACTTTAAGTACATAAATACATTAATACATACATATATTATTACATAAATATATACATTAATACATACATACATTAAGTACATATATACATTACTACATATATACATTACTACATATATACCTTACTACATTCATACATACATTAAGTACATATATACATTAATACATACATATATTACTACATAAATATATACATTAATACATACATACATTAAGTACATATATACATTACTACATATATACCTTACTACATTCATACATACATTTAGTACATACATACATTAAGTAAATACATACATTAAGTAAATACATACATTGAGTACATATATACATTACTACATACATACATTACTACATATATACCTTACTACATTCATACATACATTAAGTATATATATACATGACTACATACATATATTACTACATAAATACATACATTACTACATAAATACATACATTAAGTACATATATACATTACTACATACATATATTACGACATATATACCTTACTACATTCATACATACATTAAGTACATATATACAGTACTACTTACATATATTACTACATAAATACATACATTACTACATACATACGCATACATACTGCATTTCGGTGCACTCATCTACACCTGTGACCTAAGTATAGATGTTATTTACTGGTGTTTGTTGTGATGCACGATATATTTAATTATGGATTCTCCTCCCCTTGCCACAAACAGCAATCAGCATGTGCCTCCTCCCCCTCCAGCCCCGACCCCCCCCCCCCCACTGGGTGCAGGTACACGAGCTCTCGCAGCTCCTTTAACAACACAATAGCCCGTGCGTATTTCTCTTGGCCTGTGGTTGCTCTTTAATTACGATTTCACCTTCACAGTTTTATTCATTGTAAGCTGAATTTATTAAACAGCGTATCTGCATACCTCATCTCACCTCGTGTCCTTATCCGAGCATGTCAATGAACATTTTATTATCCACTTTTTAAAAATGGTTTAATGTACATTTAATGTCCCTGGTAGCTTTGATCAGGTTCATTGACCCCCGGCACTGTGGAGACGCTATCAATAAGATATTTAAAGTGCACATGCAGCTTTTAGAATATTCAGAAATCTAATGCATATTACTGCATGCAAAGATATGCACACAAAACAGACACACACAGACATACAAAGCAGGGAAATGTGCTTACTTGTGCCCTGTCGTTATCACGGTAATAAATTCAAGCAGGCTGCAATTGTAAATACACATAAAGTGCCGTAAAGCTCTCGGGCGGATGGTGAGCTCGGTGAAGGATCTCATCAGGACTGGATCTCCACCTCGTGACGCCTGCGGCCGACTCACAACATCGTTACAGATCCGTCCCACCCGAGCCGCCACCTGTTCTAACTCCTGGAAGTTACAGACTGTGCAGTTTGGACTTCCAGGATGAAAAACAGTTCCTGTCCCAGCAGTGGTGGTTCTATTAGCGCACTCTTCTACCCTCACAGTTCACCAACCCCCAGTGTGAAATAACCGGAGCACAACCTCAGTACTCTCATATACCTTGTGAGTCTTTTGTCTTTTTTAATCAACATTTATCTTTCTGTCCTTTCATCACTTTTATAATTCATCACATGTGCTGTGCACCAGGAGACCTGTGTAATTTTCTTGTCTTGAACGACTATAAAACTCTGTCCCTTCCAGTCTTGTTTTAAACTCTGTGATGAAACATGTTGGAGATCATCTAGAAGCTTTTAAGGAGTTTTCATTAAAAAAACAGCATTAAAAACTTTCGAATAAATCACAACCAATTGAAGATTCAGTTTGTTTAGTGTATTGATTCACTTGAAACTGATGTTAGAAAGTTACCTGCTTTAATATGTTAAAGCACCTTATCAACTCTGTTAATAAAAGGACAGTATATCCATTAAATACCACTTCATATTTCCATTCCACTACATTATATACTTACTACTCCAATGCTTTTACTCCATAATACATACACATTATGCATAATCATAGTTAAAACTACCATATGGTGGTTCAAATGAAGATGTGCAGTGATGGATATGGTGAGTCCTGAGATGATAAACAGGACAGAACAAAGTTTTACTCCACAAATACTTGTTTATCCGTTGGACTTTTCTCTAATCTTTATTTATTTAATGAAATGCTGGATACTTGGGCCTCACTGGCTCCTCATTCCACATCTGCAGCTCTGCTTCCATCCCTGAGGGGCAAACACACCCAAAGTAATAACCCCCCCCCCCCCCTCTCTCACACAGATACAACACAACCCCCGGGAGTCAGACCAACAGCCAGCTGGTGAAAGCACCTTGAAGGACGTCTGTACACCTCAGGACTCAGACTCTCCTCTGATGGGATGTGACCCAGAAGAAGGATGGAGAGCCAGATGTTGGAGGCCACTCCGCTTCAGGGAGTGAGCGATGGCTGGAGCGAGCCTGAGTGAGCAAGTGAGTGACGGAGGGAGTGATGTATGTGCTGTACGGTACTGTACCTGCATGCAGATGGATGAGAGCCACATGTGAGCCGCCTGTCAGCACACGGCGGCTCCTTTCTTCAACAGATGTGCAAGTGACATCTCGTAAAATCCGGGAGGCAGCTCAGCGAGAGGTTTGATTTCACACAGCTCAGTGTTCGGTATTAGTCTGAGCGGAGCTTGAAAAGCTGCCGGGGCTCAAAGTCTCTCACTCGGCTGAGCCAGTCCTTCTCAAAGTGGAGGGAAAGGGAAATGACTTATGTCATCAACACCCTCCCTTCACACACACTCACCCTAAAGAACAAGTGAACTCAGCACTTATCAAACACTGATGATAAATGTGTTAAAACAGTCAAACGCAATTAGACGTGTTCAGCAAGTCAATTCACAGTTTGACCAAGTGCAGCAGATTCAAAGTGAGGATTTACGAAGCTTCTTCTTCTTCTTCTGCTGCTGCTCGATGTGGTTCATCTCTGACCCAGAGTCCGGAGCAGCACGTGGATGAAGCTGAAGCTGTGACTCTGTGGTGATTGATTCAGGCATGATTTGGATTTTAACACACATAAACATCCACATGTTTATAGCAACAGTGTGAGTGTGCATTCATTCAGGCAGATATGTATATGCCTACAGGGACAGGCGGTGAAATAACTCATCTTTGCAGCGACTGGATTTATTTCACGATTACATTGCATTTTTTTTCTCCCCTTCGCATTGGATTTTCCAATTAATTTCAATTTCAGTTGGCAGCCCTCGACAGCCAAGACAAAAGACTTTTTTCCCCCATTTTATTGAGACTGATTGGCCAAGAGTGTTGCTGCCATCTACAGACTCAAGATTACATTTGTTAGCCTCCTCCACCTCCTCCTCCTCTACCTCCTCCTCCTCCACCTCCTCACACATACACAAGGTAAACAGCCCAGGTCTTGAATGGAAATGAAATGACCTGAGACGTCTCCGCCTGCAGCAGAGATGTCTGGGGATGCGGAGCGTGCACGCGGCTAAACATGACAGCAGATTATGTTGAGACCTCCGGTTTTCACCTGCAGCAACAGCACAGGATTAACAGGCTGGAAATCACAGTCACTGCCTCAAAGCCCCTGTAACATATTCATAGAAATACCTGCAGTGCTTTAAAACCCATTTTCCTTATGTGAAGTTCACACACGGATGTTACTCAGTAGTTTCTAACTTTTTGTCTTTGTGATTTCTTTAAGGTTGAATATTGAATATTGAATAAACTTTTTGGTCACGGAAATAGTTAATTGACCACAGTGGGCCTAAAGCTGAAATAAAGCCTCATGAACTATTTCTTGCAACGGTTTTAATATTTACACAATTAATTATAATAAAACTATTTCAAAACTTTGATTTAATGCATTTACAGGAATACATTTTTGAATGAATTTATTAATTAATACCATTATTATTCACTCTATCATAAGAAACTAAAGATTAACATGCCAAAATTTGATGGTGCATCTCGATTAAAAACGCTTAAGTAAAACTTAAAAAATAAAACAGGCTACAGTGGCTGGTGGATGCATTGTTTTCTGTTTTTCTGTTCACACGCTTTGTATTTCTAATTGTGGACAGATAGTTAAGAATAATTTGCCCTTCTCCCACTAATCCATTTTAAATTCTGGAGCCTGCGTAGGTAAAATACCCAAAGATTACCCATCAACTCCCAGGAGACCCTCTCTGCGGGGGGGGTCCTGATCACTGATATTCAACCGAGGGAGGAGCCACTTCAGCTCATGATAAATGGAACAGGGAAACCAAATCAGAAACAACAAATTCTTAACCTCAGGAGTTAAAGTTAGAGTTAAAAATAAAACCAACTATGCCCAAAATTAGCCGCAGCTTTGTGCGCCCTTGGGTTGCCCCGACCTTGAGCGACCCCGGGAAACGAATGCCTCCGTGTTCCTCCTCCTGTCGTCAGCTGCGATCTGTGGCAAAGCTCTCTCCCGTCTGTTCGTCCCGCGGGGCACGGAAATCACATCATCTCCCAGGAAAAAAGGTTTAAGGTGAAGAGTGTACACCCCCCCTTCTAAAAAAACAAACACACACACACAAACAGACACACACAGACTGAAAATAGCAAACCTCTCAGCTGGATGGGCCCAACAGGCCAAGGTGCAGCGGGCGACATGTGCACCGAATGGACAACTGCTTAGTGAGTATTGGAGGAGATATTTTGGAAATGTCACGCACCGGAATTATTAACATACCCCTGGTGTTAGGCGGGATGTGAGCTGTCACAGTGAGCGAGCCGGACACAGGGAGGCCTGGAGGAGGAGGAGGAATTATTATGGTTTGTTTTAGGAAGCAGAAATTGCTCGGGGCACACTGTTTGGTTCGGAGGCCTGTCATGATTTCTGTCGTGCGTTTACATTCAGAGAGAAGGTTAAAGGTTAAAGGAGTTGCATTCCACAGATGTCCGCTCCGGTTAAGTGACCATGTGTTGAACTACTTTCACTCCAAAGGAAATGATAAATGTTGGATGAGAGAAAAGAAGAATCTCTCTCTCACCCGCTCATTTGGCCAGGCATGACTCAGCTTTTTACAAGGTGTGCTGTGAGAGCAGCTTCGATGGGCTGCCATGACAATCCACGCTGATTTCTGTCGTATCGTTCCGCCACTTGGGCCTAGCTACACGAAGGGTGGGGGGGGGGACTGGTTCTACACCGGCAGCTCCACACACTGAGAAATGGCTTAATTCGCATTGTTAGCATTCCCAATGGAAACCAATTAGTCTGTGAGCCGACCGGCTGCTGGTTGAGTTTCCTCTCGCTCGCCGAGAAGCAGAAATCATCTGATGAATCAATCGTATGTTTCGTACCCAACAACATATGCTGGAGCTTTTTGGCCTTTCTGAGTGGGAGGTGTGAATGTGTGTGTGTGTGTGGGGAGAGGGGGGGGGGGGGGGTGCTCCTCCACAGCCTCTGGGTGTTTTGCACACACACTCTGACCAGCTGTTTTCATCAGAGTGCTGTTGTGCTGGTGAAAGCCTGACAGGTGCTGCCTCCCTGTGTTTGCATTCGGTAACTGCTGCTGTTACACAATGACGCCGATGCACAGTCACTCTCGACAATACAGAGGGGGGCGGGCGGGGGGGGTCAAATGAGCTGTAGCCTCCTACCAGAGCAACTCAGGTCACAGGCCCAGGTACAGGTGATAAGACTCGAGCAGCAGCTGCTCACATGCCACCTTTCAAACCACTACAGTAACATTAGTGAATTGAGGTTTGGATTAATACACTAATGCACCTGTAAGCTGGTGCCAATTGTGTCAGGGCCACTGGTTACAGACACATGGTTTTGTTTTAACACGATAATGGTTTATTTTGGCAGTTTTTTGGGACGACCCGCCCTGGTGAGGAAAGGACGTCGCTCAGCGTTTGTTCATCGCTGCCGTTGAAAGTTATTAAAAAACCCTGAAAGCGCTGCTGCCTCTTGTTTGGTAACGTCTGCTCGACAGCTGGGGAAGAAACACAGCAGAGGGAAGTGTGAAGTGTTGACTGATGTTTATTCAGAGTAAAATAAATCCCTGGATTTTCACAAAGACAAAGAGATACAGCAGATTAATTTAATGTCGTCTTCGAGGCACACGGGATACGATCATTTTACCAACAGTGAGAAACTCATCTACTAACACGTGTCTTGTTAAATACAAAATAATACATATTCATGGTCTATTGGAAAGTGAACTAAATCCTCATTTAGGAAAACAATCTAAAAAAGAGAGGCATCAGTAGATAGGTGAATAAGGCTGGAAGAGAAACAGTAGGTCCTCACAACAAGTTACAGTCGACAACTTTGGCATAAACCCCTCGTGTAAAAAAAAAAAGGTAAAAACACAAACATGAGGAACTTTCTAATGAGCGATATCAGTGGCACTGCTTGTTTGTGTCACTGACACAATAACAATATCTCTTCATTAACAGAGAAGCAATAGAAAAAAAATGGAACCAACTTGTGAACCTGCACGTTCTCAGACAATCGTTACTGGTTAGTGTAAAACAATACGATACACTGACGTGACACTGAAGAATTATAAGGCATCAAACGGGAAATAATCGCTCATGATAAAGCACATCAGGTGTTCATGAGAAAATCATCATTTACAAAGTAGAAAAACTAACAATTAAAAAGTTTAAAAAGGCAGCGATCGAACACAGATTTCAAATGCTTGAGTTTATGTGAAAACTAAATGTTTCAGTAGAAGAAGACCCGTGATGTGGGTTTATGAAACTTGCTGCTGCGACTAGGATTAATAATTTCTGCAAAGTGCCAGTTTAACTCCGTCGATCTTTACACCCCCCCCCACTCTCTCTGGTGTCACACTAGACCCACACATTGCAAAGTACATCAAGGGAATCAGAGTGGAAGAAAACTACAACTGAGTTACACAATCTCGTGTTATAACTCTCATCAGTTTCTCTCGGAAGCTTTTCCTTACAGCGCTTGTGTCTTCACTGTGGAGCAGAGACATTTAAGTCCCTAATTACTTCAAGAAACCTTGTAGTGTTCTTCCACCCGTTGTTTACCGAGATGAGATCTTCTGATGTACGATGTGGTCCCTCGCCTAACTTCTCCTCCCCCTTGAGTCCACTGCAAAGAAAAGAAGCTATGGGCTGTTGGAGTGGGGCACGCGGTGATGAAGTAACCTCCGTCACCCACACACTTCTCTTCTCTCGCTTCTCTCAGTACGGCTCTGGCTTTAGACTTCGATATAGGCAGCATGTGAACACCATCCCGATGATCTGGGGATTGGAGTGAAGGAGGAAGGAAGGAAAACACATTTTAACAAAAACCTGCAATCTCAACGGATGCACTGTGTATTTATTCAGTCTCTGTTTAGGTGATGGAAGAAGTGGAGATTGCTCTTCGCTCACCTGTACGCAGGCAATTCCGACACCGACCGCTCCAATGATCTTCAGGTGGTCCAGGATGAATTTCTCCAGTTGAGTGATGCAGCCGCCCTACAGGAAAAGCAAAGTCTCACTGCAAATAAATGCTATGTATACACCTCACATATGTACTTGTCTTTTTTTCCCTCTTACACCAAAAAGAAGTCTATTCTAAGACTCTGAGACATGACAGAAATCCAGATCAGGTGGTGGAATCTCAACCCTGCTGACACTCTTCCATCACTCTTCCTCACTCTTCATCCTCTCACCTCCACCTTGTAGATGTTGGACGGGTGGCTCCTGCGGCCACACAACTCAGTTTGAGTCTTGCAGCAGCTGTCAGGCACCTCCCTGTAGTTGGATTCTCTGGAGCGGATCCAGATGCTCGCGGCCCAGTCGGATGAATTGTTGCTCCCACAGCACTTGAACTGACACGGAAGACGAGCGGAAAACATATTTTAGCTTCACAGGTAGTTGGAAGAGTTGAAAGAAAAACCACGAAACATTGGAAAACCGTTTGCTAAGATAAGCTAACTGGCTGCAGAAAAAAGGGAGGCTGTCAATCCTCTTACCGACAGTATATTGTCAGGAAAGCGAATAAGCTTTTTTTTTGCAAAAAGTTTAACTATTCCTTTAAATGTGAAAGTGCAGAAAGTCCAAACAAATGGCTGGAAATGGTGCAGAATAAAAAGTTAAGAACGGTATAAAAAAGAAAAGTATAAAAAATAAATGCCGGCATCTGATAGCCGGGGGCTTTTCAAACTCGTAAACCCGAGCATTAAATATAAACCAACTACACCTCAGATTTATCAATTTTAACTTTGTGTGCTGTCGACTGGTATGAGCCAAAGAGATGGAAAATACAGCAGAGAACAGAAAAGTCCTTTAAGCTGAGCTGAAGTCAGAGGGACGACAATTGGATTTGTTTTGACTCACCCCATCATCAAATCTCTAATCTGATGGGATGATAGGTTTCCAGTGAACAAGCCCCATTTGGGTCCACGTGACTCTGATAAGACGCTCAGGTTCATTTAAAATATGAAGCTGTGGAGGCCTAAAAACGTCCAGTTTGCTTTTGGGTCAAAGAGGTTCACTGTAAAGAACAAATATCAGTTGTCGTCTAAGACTTTGTTCTAAAAAAAAAATGTAATTAAACGACCCTCCAGACATTTACCTCCTGCTGCAGCTTGTCCACAGCCCTGGTGATGCCTTCATGGGACTTCTGTTGATATTTCTGGGTCATGGTCTCCCTCAGGTTCTGCTTCAGCTCCTCGTTCAACTGTTGAGACACAGAAACGAAGACAAATGCATCAGCAGCTGGGTAGCAACAACCAAAAACCTTGAGCCAGCACAGAACACGACCATCAGTTAATAGTGGCAAGTGTTGACATTTCTACTGATGAGATTCATGTGACACAGAACGTCATCGCTCTCTTGACAAAACAAGTCATGGACCCCAGAGACGAGGACCCAACCGGGGCGAAGACAGAACAAGTCTGTGTTTTTTCTGTTTGTTCGCCAGACCAGTGGCAGACAACGCTCACTGGAGGAGTGGGAGGTCTGGGGGGCTCAGTTTCTATGGCAACAAGCCAGCTGGGGAAACCACTGTAAATCAAGGCTGGAAGGAGATATCAATGGAATGAATTATGAAGAGAGGGAATGGAGGACGGAGAGAGATGAGATGGGAGGTGACGATAAAAAGAGGAAAAAGAAGGGAAGAGGAGGCAGAGTTAAGGTTTTTATTTCACCTGTTGACAGTTTCTGCTGCGGAGTTGTAATAAAAACAGCAATTCCAGGTTTAGAATTGCTCAATAAGTGGAGACAGTAGTGGCAGGGGGGGGGGGTGAGAAACATTATGGCTCTGCATTACCCAAACAGAAATAAAAAGCATATACGAGTTCGAGCCTCCATTAAGGTGGTGATTACATCGCCATAAAAACTAATCAGGCCGGTAAGTTTCAGCTGCAGAGTCACACAGATCTGCAGATCGTCCATTATCAGCAGCAGTTTACAAGGTGTGTGATGACAGGTCAGCGAGCGCCATCTAGAGGCAAAGGAAGGTAGCAGCATCTGCCGTTTGGACACAGGTGCCAACTGAAGATTCTGACTGATACACCTGCAGGATCTTTCTGTTTCATAACTGGAGTCATAATGACCGGTGCAAGGATAAGAAACAAGAATCCAGAATCCTTAGGGATGTTTTTGAACTGGGTTGATTGAGTGGAGGAGGCTGAAACAGATTCCAGATCAGTTTATAATCAGGAAGGCGATTTGAAGGAGGGATAATGTCACACCACCTAGATTAACTTGCCACTTCTGCCGTTCCCTCTCCTAGCCATCGCCCCATCCTCAATGAGAGAGAGCTACGAGTGAAGGTTTGTGTGTTAATGAGCATCACATCGTTAATGCTGTTAACTAAGTTGCAATTAACATTTGGTATTTTGCAATCCAAAACTAAGCTATTATTTGTCCACTAGAGGCTTCTGCAACGCAAATATGCACATTTTTATACATACTTTAAATATTCTGATGACTTATTGGCTGCACATGGAAAAAGTGCAATAACTATTACTCACTTTGCCTGAAGGAGGCAACACTGAGATGTTTACATGAGCAGGTGTAAACTGCTGCTGCCGTCACTTTCCTTTATAAAAGGTGGAGGAGGTTGTAACATGAAGATCTGTTCTGACACCGGTTACGTGAGGTGTTTGGCATCTGGTAAAAAATGCAAATGCACAGTTTTCCTCAACTTATCACTAAAGAAAGAGAAATAATAAGAGGAGGAAGAATAGAGGAAGAGAAGTGGCGTTAAGGGACATTAGCAACGCTCTTCGGAGGCGAGTAAAGGAGAGGCAGATTTAGGAAGCAGGACAGGAGCTGTGGAGCTCAGCGACTGCTCATGTTCACAGATGTGTATTATGAATGAGGCAGTTATAATGATATCACTGCACCAGCAGACTGAGAGAAGTCCTGTTGCCGAGCTACAGGCACACCGGGCTTTAGTACCGTAGTCAGGGAGGGACCGTTACTGGTGGAGAGCAATGTCAAGTTAATATTGCACAAGGAAAAAAGGCCTGATTTGCAGCTGCTGGCAGCGCAGACTGTAGAAGTGAAAATGTGAATGTGGCAGCAAAACAGCTGAACTGTGCAGAGGGAGGTTGTCGGGCTTAGAATCACATGCATAGTTTTATCCCTTTTAATCATTAACCTGTGTTACTAGAGTTTCTTATTCTTTCTTTCTTTGGTGAGAGAGAGCAGCTCTGTCTGACTACACCAGTTGAGACAAATCAAAAAATGATTTAAATAAATGTGACACTGTGCATTCAGCCTTGTTATGTGAACAACTTGAGGCATTTTCGTTCCATTTGGACTAAATGTAGCACGAGTAACATTGCCGGTCTGATTTTTGTATTTTTAATGTTCTGTCTCATATTTCCTCCCTGAGATCTCATTTGTCATGCTGGTTTTGTCTCCATCGCCACGTGGGAACTGAAAGTGTTGTGTGTGTTTTATTACAACACTTTCAACTACGCGCTGAGATTAGGCAATATGAAACATTTGTGGAGAATGCTCTGTTGATTTAGTACATCAGTAGTGGACAAAGTAACATTACCTTACCTCATTAAGATTCCCACACAATAAATACTTTGTGTCAGATTTGAAATTGTGCTTTTTGTCAATTGAAAATATTTTCAGCTGCTCCTTCAAAACGTATCATGATGCATTGTACAGTACATTAAAATATACTATTCCTTCAATGGGACCAGGGGGGCGGGGTTACCTGCTGGTAGTAGATGTACGCCAGGACGCCGGCCAGGATCTCCAACAGGAAGATACACAGCAGCAGGACAAAGTACTGTGGACAACGGGAACAACAGAGGAGAGAAAATACAGTCAATGGATTCTTCATGTGATGAAACAGCTTTTAAAGTCAAGGTAGTTTGAACTAAATATAAACAAGACGGCAGCTAACGGTGATGAGATTGTGCCAAAACTGTAAAGCTGCAACTGGACAGTTAAACGATGTTAAACATCAAAAGGTTTGCGTGAGGCAGACGTGCACAATTTTAAATCAATGAGCATAAGCGAAGAGAACTAAGAGAATACAAATGTTTTTTAACTTTAAATATTGAAAGATGCAGAATTGTCAACTTACAAGTTGTCAAAAAAAAGAAAGTTTTACAATTTTGTACATTAATTAAACCCCACACATGTTTCTGATGTAGTCAAATACAACTGCACCAAGTAGAGCCTTAAAAAAAGCCATAAAACCCTTAAACTTAACTCCTCAATCCTGAAACTATAAAAACTTTGAGTCAGTGCTCAGGGGCACATCTCACCCGCTGTGCCTCTGAGTGATGTTTGCTTATCGTCTGTATCTGATTCGTGACCAGACTCAGAGGAGTTAGAGGGAAGGTCAGTTTTTTCAAGCCTAAGTTTTTATCAGACCTGAAGAACAGAGGAGATTTTTATCGCACCAAAACCTTGACCCCAATTCCTCCGGCCTGCTGCTATCAGAGGGTGAAAATTTGCCCGGTAACGTGGACGTGGTCTTTGATTCGATAGCTTGGTCTGATTAGATCTCTCAGTGGCTCTGGGTCTGAATGCTGAGCGGACTCAGATGCTTTGTGACGACGTGTTGAAGGTTTGATGAGAAGCATGACAGCAGAGGAAGGACTCAAAGATCCCAAAATGTACTTCTTGTGATACTGAAAGTAGGTTTTATCTTTGATGATCCTGTGCTTTCACTATACTCTTCGATCTAGCAACATCTGTCCATTAAGTGAAAGTTCCTTCAAGTAACCAAAACCACAACGATGATACCTTTGAATCTATTTGGTGTCCTGCATAGAATTAGCCCCAAAATGGCCTCTACTTTCACAACAATATTGGACATTACGACCTATCTGTGACAAAGTGTAACTCGGCCTTTAGGCTTGTTGCATACTTCCCTCTGCAGTCTCCACAATGTGAACTCACAAACCTCTGCAGTTATGCAATCATGGCCGGAACGCGACTCTTCAAATTTGAGTCATGATTTCCCCTCTGTTGGTAACTGGCTCTTTGGTCTGTGGGTCCCCCCGACACAACCACTTTCTCTTCCAAAGCACAGATAGCTAAATAACCACGGTGTAAAATATAAGAAGAAAGAGGAAGCAAGTAGAAAACAACACACAAGATTTACAACGCGGAAACGGAGCCAGTGTACAAGTTTCAACAAAGATATATCACACCACAAACAAGGTCCACTGAGTAAGTACAAGTCTGTGACAGCACCGCACTTAGGTTCTGCAGCTTTTTGTTCTCTCCCTATTACACACACACACGAACATATACATTCTTCTTCTTCTATTTTAACCATCACATCTAAATCCAAAACCCTTATCCTAACCTAATTGCAACCCAAACCCCAAAAGATGGAAAAGGTCCTTAAGAGGAGGAGGATACACACACAGACATGCAGCCCCTGCAGACTGCAGTTCTCTGGGTCTGCTCCCATTATACCTATATACAGTATTTGCATAATGCAGAAAATCTATTTCCATTCCAAATGCCTGTGCAGAAATTGGCAGAAGGGCTTTTGTGTATTCTGCACCTGCCGTATGGAAGATGCTGGAGAAGGACTTGAATCTCAAAGAAATCATCTTTAAATTCTTGAAAACCACAAGTTAAAGATTCCTGAATATGTCATTGTTATTAACTTGCCCTTCTACAAAGTAGAACATCTTGAAAAGTCCTCATCCTCTTTTTAATTTAGTCTTTTTTTGTGTTTTCTGTCTGTAGCTGTGCTTTTGTGCTCTGGCCTGGTTCTTCTCAGAAAAAGAGATTGATGCTCGATGTGACTTTCCTTGATAAATAAAGGTTCAATAAAATGTTGTCCATCTTCTACAATCTCGTGCAGCCTCGATGACAGGTGATCCGTGGCCGTAATCTCAACTCTTCAAGACGCACCATGCATTCAAACAAGAAACACACAGGTGAGTTTATTTTCTTCACAGTTGCACAAAGACACACACATCCTCAACCTGGTTTTAGTTGTTATTCATCACCATGTAGAAATCAATGAGCAGTAAACTTGGTAAATATCTTTCTTCACACAACACTGAGCAGAGCTTGTTGTCTCACTCCTTGCTGAATGGTGAAAGATTCTCCTCAAATAACTGTGCTGCTGAATAAATGCTCGAGGGTCATGAGCAATGGTCATAAGAGAGAAGTCATGAAAGACTCATCGGGTTGAAGAGCAGACCGGCTGCGAGCGGACCAGCACGACAGCAGGGAGCCACGAAGCCAAGATCGCTTTAACCTTTGCCTCGGCTCGCAGGTCTGCCAGCCTGGTGCCTCAGATAAATACGATCCAGGGCAAAGAGACAGAGGAAACTTAAACAGTCAAATAAGAGGAAACTAAATTCAAATAAATGGAAAAACAGGCACAGACTTTGTGAGACAGTATTTGTCCTTACATGTTGCATTAAGTTTATTCCTTACAATCAAGTTGCGGTGCTTTTCTGTATTTTATATATCCATTTAAACTAAATACTTTAGTCTGATCACTGTGAGCTAAGTACTGCCTTGCTGAACTTGTGTTTATTTTATTTTCTTTTTTTCTTTATTTTGTTTGTTTGTCTGTTTGTTCTTTTGATTTTGTTTTGTTTTTCTTCTTTAACTATTTATTTATTTTCTTAATTTTTTTTTAATTTTATTGATCGTATGTATCTATTTATTTATTCATTCATTTATTTTTAGTATTACTATTATATTGTTATTATTATTATTATTATGATTTATGTCATCTATTCTTTTATTAATGTATTTACTTGCTTATTTATTTATCCTTTCTCTCTTCCTCTATCAACCCATCTTTTTTGTTTTTCTTTTGTTTGTTTTTCTTTATTTTTCAACTATATGTGCTCATCTGTTGGGGCTAGGTGCCGGAGGGAGGGGGGTGGGGGGTTGGTATCTGTTCTGTGGCATGTTGAAATTACATCTGTAATTTTTACCGTATGGAACACTATTGTTTGTTTGTTAATTATGTAAAATTCAATAAACAGATTGTTAAAAAAAAAAAAAAAAAATACTTTACTAAGCCTGAATGAACATGAATGCTCCCCAGAAGTGAAGCCAAACTATCTCAATGAGCAACTAATCATGCACCCTGTTAATGGATGGGACAAAGTAAAAATGCACGTCAAAAACATTTTAGGTTGTTCTTATCAGGCTGATGTTTGTTCAACTTTAACATTAAGTAAGTAGAGAGAGGAAGTGAAGACATTTTGTCCGTCTTTAAAAACAGTCTATGATTGGACCAAACAAGAAACTGGTGATGTTGTTTTGGGCCTGAGAAAAATCAACTGCTAGATGCAGCCCTGCTTTAAACAAAAAACCTAAAAAGTTTAATTTGTGTAATTATTTATCCATTTTTAGCTGAGGGAAATATATATAAAAACATAACATTTCAGCTGAAGAGATGAAGCAAAAGAGATGTAGAGAGAGAGAGAGAGAGAGAGAGGGAATGAGAAAGAATCCAGTCCGACTGCATGAAGTCAGTTTCTCCACAGGTGGATCCAGCCCCTGTTAGGACTGTTTTCCATTTGGCTCTTTGTCATTTGGAAGGAAAAACTCTCGCCCTCCTCTCCCCCGGTCAATTACGCTGTTCTGTCGCTCTTCTACAAAGCAGACACCCCCCCTTCTTCCAGTGGGAGAGTTTCCTCTTTTCTCTCTTAGTCTATCCGACCTCTCTCACACCGGGCGCAGATCATCTCTGATATAAAGTCGGATACGTCCTTCTCTTTAATCAACAAACAGCTGCACAGAGTTTACTTCCACCTCACAGCTGCTGATGTTACGGCCGCATCAGCTTTATTTTGTGGTGGAATTTGTTGACCTTTTGGTTCCGGGACACTGTTGCCAATCACCGCTGCTCTCTCGCGAACTTCCAGCTGTTACCGGGCACTCAACACAGACAGGAAAACAATTAATCTACCCCCCCCCCCTCCCTCCGCCCTTATGTTTGCCCTCTTTAACAATCTCGATAGCATCTCTCCTTGCTGACAAGTTCATTCCTTCACTGTGATTCATCGCCCTAATCTCAGCTCTTCAGGATGCGCCGAGCGTTTCAAATCTAGTGCACAACACAGAGGAGAGGAGGTGGTGCGTACATCTGGATTTACACACAACTGCTGAGTCACAAATCAAATAATCGGGACAAAGTGAGAGCTTACAGAGCAGCGATCTATAGACCTTTCAATTATGTTTTAAAGACTTGGATAAAAATAACAACAAAACACACATAGGTTGCCCGGGGAATCTGCTGTCAGCCTCAACATCCCAGCTTTTCTTTTGACCTCAATATTCCCATAAAAGTAAAAAGCAGACTTATCATGCATGTTGTATTTACAGTATTATAAGCAACTACATTTTTTTTAACTACTGTCTGTGAAGATTATCTCTCATCCAATAGTACTGATAGTACAGATACCCTATATGTGCAGTTAACCTCAATCAGACAATGATAGCTTTTTATATTGTATAGTGCAGGGGTCATTCTACACCTGCCTGTTTGGAAGTTCAGTGACGGACTCAGAACACAGAGCTGCAGAATCAGATGTCATCGACGTGGTTGTGAATGCAGTGTTGTTATGATCAACATCAGTTACATTGATGAGTATAACGTTGCTAAAGACCAACGGTGGCAATATTCAAAAAGTATCGGTCGTCCGAATCGCACAAAATTCAACATTGCGGTGTATTGGGCACTTAAAAATACACATAAGTCTAAGTTTGAGGCAAATACGATCATGCTCACACATATGAATGTAGTATTTGACCTTCGTCTCCCGTCTGTGCGAGCGAGAAGGCAAATAAAATAAGTTTTGTTTTTTTAAGAGGATAATTAAATGTGGCATTAATTTTGTTGTGGTGCGGCGTGTACAGAAATATCTAAACTCATTGTTCTCTAGAACCTGCTCACTAAACTTAATGAAATCTACATTTAACATAAGTGTGACTGTGGGTTCTGGCCGTGTTTTAACACTTGCCTTTTCTCAAGCTGAAAATATCTGGCTGAGCTGAATTCTTCTGGATTCTGCTGAAAACTGGATAATGGCAAAGATGACGCATGATCTGGCAAAGCTTGTGAGGCAGAAACATTTGAGTGGTGCCAACAGTGATGTTCCTGTATAAATTCAACATGTTGAAATGTGTGCTTGAAGGCCAGAGAACTGTGTGTGTGTGTGTGTAGTGTTCCTGTCTGTGTGTGTGTGTGTGTGTATTTCGAGCTGCCATGCAGGTGTCTCTGCTGGAAAAACATGAGCTCTGTCTGTGTTCAGCATGTGTCAAATCAAAATGAGAGACGTGCTGTCTCCTGTGAAGTTGGTGTTTTGTCTGACGGCAACCTTGGCCTGTATTGTTTCTCTGCACCTGTGCGTCTGGCACCAAAATGTCCTTCTAACAAACTCATTATTCCTGAATGTCGTGTATTGTCCACATTTACTTTTTGGCTTAAACTAAATCCGTTCCTAAGCCAGGAATGACCTCAGTGAACAAATAAATGAATGAGCATCCTCCTGAAGAACATCCTGAATGAACTCAGTGACATTTTGTGTCTCTCCTATTATCACCATATGTGAAAAAGAGGCTGGAGGAAAATAGGGGCATAACAATTGGGAGTTTGCAACCTAGTGTGATATGTTAAACTGTATAACTGGCAGGAAATAAAGAGCCTTTGCAATACAGAAACAGTAATTTCCTGACCGGCATTGACAACATTTCAGAAAAGATCATTCCCCCGTAATATTAGATTAACTGAGGTTAAGCTGCATGTTAAAAAAATTATTCAAGCAAGACAAATTAATGCCAACGCTGACAAACGTAATAGCTATTACTAAAAACTGGTATATCTGTCTTTTCGCCCAACAACAGGTGATCACAGATCTAACATGAGTCCATGAGCTCGAGATGTTTTTAAACAAGTTGCTTACAAATGATTCCCACTATGTTTGGTTCTGATTTTGTTTAGGTTTCTCAGCCCGAGTGACTTGTGCTTCACACACTTGGATTTCTCAACCCTGACGTGATCTCGTACCACTCGCAGCAGCTTCCTCTCCTCCTTGAAGGTGGCGCAGCAGCCCAGCACGCCTGTTACCATGACGATGGCTCCGGCCAGGACCAGTATGTAGGCGGAGGCAGCGTAGGTCTTGGAGGAGAGAAGGCTGATGTAGTCGCTCTTCTCCACCAAGGTCCAAACACCCACCGCCATCACAATGCCCCCTGCCACCTGGGAGAAGAGCATGTGATTAGAGCAGAAACACGACTTCGGTCCCTGAAACAGGATTGAAATGATTTAATATGAATGTAAGCGTCAAGGCGATGGAGGAGGAGCCTGAAATCATATCTAGAATCAGTTCATGCTGCAATATAACTGTGAATGAGCCAGAAAGAGCTGCTCAGGTGCCATTAGGTGATGACTGAGCGTTTTCAGCATCACAAATGAGAGGATTTGCTGCTTTTCTTTGTCCTGAATGACAACAAATGTATTATTTGTGTGTTTTTGACTGTTGGCAGACAAAACAGATCTCCCCTTACATCTACTCCTTTCATTACCCCTGTGTCGTCTATAAACTAAAGAAGAGCAAGCTTTTCTCTGTTGCTGCTCCTAAGCTCTGGAATAACCTCCCATCCCACCTTAGGTCTTGTAATTCTTTCGATAATTATGATATAATATAATTTAAAAAACAATCCTTTTTAATCTTGCTTTTAATTCAGCCTGATTCTGTCTTGTGGTTCCGTTTATTTCTTATTGTTCATCTCACTTACTTTCACCTTGTGTGTCGTTTATTGCATCTTCCTCTCACACTGTTTTGTATTTTCTATTTATCCACTTGCTGTGTTTGAAAAGCACTTTCGCACAACTCCTGTTGTTTTTAACCTGCTATATAAATAAATCTGATTTTATGTGATTGCATTTTTTTGGGGTGTTAAGAATTGAAATAAGAAAATTATCAGATAAATTGATCAATAAGATAAAAGGTAGTTAGTTGGCACACTTTTACTTTATCCAACACCGCCGGTTGGGAAAATTTGCTTTAAAATGATTTGAGATGCAGGAGTTTAGCTCTACACAGCAACCATATGGTCTCAAATCTGAGGCATTATTATAAGCCCACAGGATGGACTGACTGTAATCAAAAACAAACATTAAAAAAATCTATGCTTCAATCCATCAAATAAATACTTTCATAGTCCAGCTTTATCTAAGCTATCAGTTGAAGTGAATACGAGGTAAATCAAATCAAGATGATATATTACTACGAGGAGTCAGCAGATGGTGCAGCTCTGCTACAGAAATCTGTCATCCTGCCAAAGCCGTCAATCTAACTGCCTGACTAATTCAGATTTAATGTTCAAGGCAAGAGGACGACCACAGCAAGTAGACACTGACTCAGACTGCACCACACCCAGAGAAAGAGAGAGAGAGAGAGAATGAGAGATGGGAATATTCCAATTAAAACTCTGAACTGACTACTTGACAGGACCAGTAATTAGCTATATAACCATCTGTTCTTTTTAAAATGTATATTATTATATTATATAACACAGCAGACTTCACATTAACTTGATGCTAGAGCCATGCAGCCTGTAAAAGTCAGGGATCCTCAGTGTTTTTCATCCTAACTGCCTGTCGCCACCTGCATGTGAGAGGTGAGCAGGTCGATCCTGACATGAAGAGGTGTGTTGGTGCTCAATCAAAACTACAGGGGATTTAATTCACTCTGTAGAGACGAGTCCAGACAAATGATTGGTCTTTTTTAACATGACATATATAATAGTGACAATATTTCAAATACAAATTTTGAATTAAAGCCTCTCACAACGTTTTACAACACTCTTGCTTCCTGAATAAAACATTATGACCCTTCAACAACAGAATCAAGTCTCCGAACGTGGTTCAGTCGCTGCAGTAACTAAACTGTGTGTTAAACCTGCTGTTAAACCTGAATGAGACACATGAATTAGTGAACCCTGTCCAACAGTGATTGAGAGTTTCCACAAGGGAAATACAAACTGTGGTGACCCCTGGTGGCAGCAGGTGGTAGCGACTGCAACTTTTGAAAGTAAAAGGACCATGAAGTGAATGAGATGTTATTTCTGTGCATTTTCTGATTCACAAGGCAAACATGTGCATTTAGGCAAATACTGAATATGTGTCGTCTATCAGCTGGATGACACTTTTCAATGTCCTCATGCACAAATGTGTTGCACGTGTAGTTCATGATTCTGCATTTGATTTTGTTATGAACATTGCTGACACAAGAAATATTTTGTTTTGATTGCACTGCGCTGTTGGCTCAAGGTAATCTCCTTGGCCTTCATAATATTAACAAACACGGCAACTAGCAAGTGTATTTTAAATAATAATTATAATTCTTGTGTAGAACGCAGCTGTTGTGATCTGAAAATAAATCCCCAAAAATGTAAAATAATCATAAGGGAGGAACAGATGATACCCTGTGCCGTATTATGAACATTAAACAAATAAAGCAATCATATTTATTTACTTATTTAAGAAGCATTCACTTTTTTTAAACTCAATCTGATGTAAAAAATTTCATAAAAACAAAAAGTGCATCAATAGTCAACAGGACATCGTGACCATATGTTGCTCCTGAGGTAAACTAACAGCTGTTATTCAGGAAATTACTTTTTGGAACTGCAGTGTGTTCATTTAGTTTAGTCCAGAAACACTAGGTTTGCCATGCAGCTACACTAAAGAATTTAAAAAAATTATCTCACAATCGGTCAAAAGAGGATCTAGTCCTGAAACATCCATAGATCTGTATCTCTGGGGTTTGTCTCAGCGATCTGATTCTGTCAGACAGATAATTATCACATATGGGCCGAGCTGTAAGTGAGATCTCACGCTGAGGACGAGACAGACGCCGACAGTACGGCTGCTTCACTGGTGTCTCACTCGTATTGTACATAACACATCCGTGTCATAAAACCAGTTATTTGTAGATGCTAATGGAAGTTTTGAGGAATTCAGCAGCCTCTGTGTGAAAGAATGCAACTTGGCTTTGATTCTATGAAGTGGAAATGCAGCAGGCCCTTTATCTATCGCCAGAATAAAAATGCTTTGTTGACTGGTTCGGAGTTTTATCAGCCAACTTTTCCATTTCATAATATTAAATATGTCAATTGGGGACAGGCGTAGTGCGTGTATTACTTTCCTTTTAATAAGGATATTTTATAGTTTGTTAGAGCTGAGATTAGTTTCTTAATTTCAATCGAGAATTGTCCTGGAAATTTCACCCTCACATAACCTCTTTCTCTTTCAGCTAGTCTCACATTCCTCTTTGGAACAAATGGCTCATTCCAGAAAGCTCTTATCTGCCGTTCCTTCCCTCCCTATGACATGTAGGGAAACTACCTGCTTCATCTAAGGTCCTTTCTCCCATTTTAAGTCGGGAGTAATGACTGTTTCTTATCGACTCCCTGACAGAGAGTCGTGAAGAGCTCTGGGACGATCCTCGTTTGCTCTTTAGTTTCACATTCCCACCAGAGTTTGTGTTTCTGGCCCAGTCTGACTTCTTTTCAGACTCGCTGTGTTCAAAGATCCCAGCATTCCACTTGGTGATAAAATGTTATAAGGCATGACCAAATCAAAAAGATAATACAGGAAGCAATAAAAAACGTTACGCAACCAGATTATAAAGGTTGTAGGGCACGCCTGCATTTTGGAAAAACTCTGCCTGAAACATGCAGGAGCTTGAGGAGCTCTTCAGACAAACTGAAGCGCTTGTGAAGTCAAGTCCTTCGTGTTGGCTCAACTCTGCCCGACAGAAACTTACCCAGAAGAGAAAGTTGAAGGTAAACAGGAGGTATTTCAGGCAGATGGTTCCACATGCTTCCTTTTTCTCTTCATAAGCCCCCATGCTGCGAAAGACAACAGATCTTAGGTTAGATAGGACAATGTTACTACAATAAGAGATGTTTTAAATTCCTAAAACACATTCAATACACAAAAATTGGTGAAGAGGTGAAATCTCACAAAGAGATGCATTTTTTTAAGTTCCTTGCAGCTACAGAAAATACTTTTGTTGCAATTAAATATTTTCATAAATTCGATCTCAACTAAATAAAATAGAATGAAGAAATCACAAAAAATGTCCAAAGATTTAAAAGGCAAATTGTTCGTATTATCCAAGGTTCCTTCTCTCATTAAATCTTGGTAATAATGACAGTGATGTCTTCTTTTTGATTTGTCTGATAAACGGCCCCAAACCCAAATACATTCACATTAAAGTAATATATGACAATAATGAAAAGCAGCCGAACCTCAAACCTGAGCAGCTGGAACAAGAAAAGTTACAGCTCTCTTAAAAAATGATTTAAACAATTGAATTTAAGAAATGGCTGCAGTTTAATCTAATCAACTAATTGTTGCAGCTTCAAACTGGATGAAATCCCAGTGGTTCTCTGACCATCTAAAATAACTTTAAGCTTAATTAAGTGCATTGAAAGCCAGTGATTTGCTTAGTAGACAAAGACTACAGGGCCCCTAAATAAATTGCTTGTGTGAAACCCTTTTACCAGATAAGATGTAACAGTCAGGGCTAATGGCGGCCGTGGGGGGGGAGTGAGACTCAGATCAGCAGTGTCGGCAGAATCAGTGAGCTGAGTTATTTCATGTGTATGTAGAGAGAACCATGACTAAGCACTGAGTAAGAGCTGGGAGTTTGCCAGCGGCTGGAAATTATACCCACCCATCCGTCCTCCCCCCCCACTGCTGCCTGCTACAAACATCCAAAATATTCTAATTTTTCTCCAGAGAATTCAATATTTTCAGCAGCGTGCGTTTCTAAGATGAAATGAGTGACAGTTCAGGTTGAACACAATTCCTCGTACTTGGGCTGAATGATTAAAAGTGTCACCGGTTTTCTTTGTAGAGGAATGAAAATAGATTTATCCCGATAATCTCTGTATTTAAAAAACACAGTAATATATAATGTATAACACTGGCTTCTCGCTGCCTCTATCTTTGCTCCCTGAGTCTCACATCTTTCTTTCCAACCGCACAATTTTCTCGGCTGACTTGCGAGTCAAGCCCGGACTCGCCTTCCTCCTCCTCCTCCTCCTCCTCCTCCTCCTCCTCCTCCTCCTCCTCCTCCTCCTCCTCCTCCTCCTCCTCCTCCTCCTCCTCCTCCTCCGACAGCCTCTTATCAAACCCTCATCCTCCTCCTCCTGACTCTGCCGTCTGCTCCCCCGACTTCACGTACGCTACTGTCGCTCCAGACGAGTGCTCCTCATGAATGACTGAGTCTGTCCCCGGCCCTCGTCTGTCGACCATCTGTTTTTTCCGGTGGACCCTCTTGGCGAGTTCCTGTTAATTAAATTCTAACGAGACTTTATTGACGGAGCCATCTCTCACTTTTCAGAGCAGCTGAGTCAATAGGAGGCAACTTCCGGTTAAAAAAATGCTTAAATGGAGAGATGCTCCAGAAGGAACGTCTCCTCTTCATGAAGGGTTTAACTTTGGAGAACACTGGATCTTTATAGTGCATCTTATTAGCTCAGGATGAGATGTCTTTACTCAAGGGCACATTAAACGAGACCTGTCCCTGTATCTCAGACTGTCGGACACACTCACCACCATTCACATTATAACCCGTCTTATCTACTCAAGGAGATTACAGCGGCGAAATACTCGGAACAGGTCCTGGATATTCTTTATCGTGCACATGAGAAAACAGATTGTTGTGAGCATAGATATCGTATATAAAGGCTAGATGTCTCGTTCCAGATCGTTTAAAAATCGGTTGAAAATTGAGCAAGTTATGGTTATTTACCACTACCAACACAATGTTATGGGTGAGCGAGCTGCCCCGTAGCAAGATGGCCGCCATGTGGTGACGTCCGTCTCCGTTGGCCGGCAACGCAGGCGAGACATCTAGCATTTATATATAAATCTATGGTTGTGAGGGCTTCAGAAGTTACAGGTCAATGAATGTGGATGAAGCCTTTCTCAAGCCTGTTGGGAGAGAAATGATAACTTATTGCCGCTTTTTGCACAAATCACCAGTTTTATATTTTCAACCATGTATTTAACCATCATTTCTGAAGCTCTTACTGAAATATTAACTCTTGTGCAATGTCTTATCTACGATTGATCCATAATTCAACATAGAAGGAGAGTCTAAACGTGGAGCTGTCGCTGACTCATGTTTTTAAAAGTCTAATAAACAGTGAGGGAATTCCAGAGATTAGTCCCTGAACAGATTCATATTGGCAGAGGAGTTCCCTTAACCCCACGTTTACTTGACCAGACTTGGAAAAACCAGTGATCGGATTTAACCTGTGTGAACAAAACCTTTTATCTGACGTAGACAAAAGAAGTTCTGTATGAAAGTGAGTCACGTTTTAAAGTACGCATGAATCACATCTGTGTCACCTCGACACACTTCACCTGAGACACAGGAAACAGTCTGACTCAAACACTTATCATTATACTGTCTCTCAGTTACTTTTAAATAATTTACTTTAAGGGAAATAGCCAAATATCCTTAAGGTGACATCTTCATGTTGTTAACTTTGTCTGATCAACAGTTCAAAATCTAAAATTTAAATCGTTAAACACATATTAGACACAGAAATACAGCAAAATGCTTTATCGATTAATTGATTCATTCACTTACAGTTGCTGCTCCAGAAAAATAACACATTATCTTACAACTGTAGCATCTCTCAATTAAATTTGTAACATAGTTTGTTGTGATAAACATAGTTTGTATAAAGAAAATAGTGAAATATCTCAATCATAAGTGACCAATGTGACACTTACTTTTTACTTTGTGTAATTAACACAACGCAACAACTACAATAAGCCAATTAACAGACATCATACAAAGAAATGCAATCCGTTAATTGATGGATTGACTTATGGTTGTTGCTCTAGACACAAAACGAATCACACTTCATGATTGTTATTGTTGAGCAGATTGTGTGTTATAAAAAGTGAACAATGCATTTCTATTACAGATCCGGACTTGTGTCTGCACAGAGGTGGAGAGACCTCCTTGTGGTTTCGAACCCACAACCTTCCTCTGTATAAACCACGTTTGTTTCCCCCCCCACACACACACACACACAAACATGGACCTCCATCATGTTATATTCCATCACTTTATCCACAGCTTCTCCACAGTTTGGTGTGATTTGTATTTTCCTCGGTGTTTGTGAGCCTGAGGCTGCGGAGCATCGGGAAGCTAACGCTAAAGCTCCCGAGCCCCCCGGGCGCAAAACCACCGATTTAACCCGAAACCACCTGTTTTTAAACAAACTAACCACTGTTGATGAGTTGTGGGTTAACTTAGTGTCCGTGTGACGCGGGTAAATGGTTCGTCTGGGTCGTTTATTTAGAATAAACCCGGTGTGAGAGATGCTAGGTGTCGGGCGCGATGTGGGCTAGCAGCGGCCACTTCCTGCTCCGTCCTACCTGCCGTGCGTCGGAGCTCCTGCCCGGGGAACACAGAGGAACAATGCCGGGTAGGGGGATGGATGTCCTGGACGTGGCCGGGTTCAGGTCCACTTTCCTCCGGGGAGAGAAGGGTTCGCTGACAGCCGAGTGGAGCCGGAGGAAGAGAGAGAGAGTCCCGGAGCTGTGGAGCTGAGAGAGGAGAGGCTGGAGGCTGAGTGACTCCTCCCCGGGACACCTTCACTGTTCCGGGGCTGTTCTTCTGTCCCGGGGCGATGCTTTCCTCCGCTGGGCGTCAGCAGCAACACAACCTGAACACAACATGTGTGTGTAAAGGATTCATATGAACTTTATAAATATTATAACTAGTTATCTGACTAAGTTCTTCTTTATTCACTTCAGCAAGTTAATACAATTATTATAGCGGTTTGGTCAAAAGGAAATAAACCTAAATTTAAGTGTGTGAATGTGTATGTGTATGTGTGTAGTTGTATAAGTGAGTATGTATGTATGTATGTTTCTATTTGTACATACATGCATGTGTGTGTGTGTGTGTGTGTGTGTATGTATGTATGTATGTATGTATGTGTGTGTGTGTGTGTGTGTGTGTGTGTGTGTGTGTGTGTGTGTGTGTGTGTGTGTGTGTGTGTGTGTGTGTGTGTGTGTGTGTGTGTGTGTGTGGGTGGGTGGGTGTGTGTATGCATGTATGTATGTATGTATGTATGTGTGTGTGTATGTATGTATGTGTGTGTGTGTGTGTGTGTGTGTGTGTATGTATATATGTATGTTGATGTGGATGTATGTTTGAGTGTATGTATGTATGTGTGTGTGTATGAATGTATGCGTGTGTGTGTGTGTGTGTGTGTGTGTGTGTATGTATATATGTATGTGGATGTGTGCATGTATGTGTGTGCATGTATGTATTTATGCATGTTTGTATTTGTGTGCGTGTGTGTATGTATGTATGTATATATGTATGTTGATGTGGATGTATGTTCGAGTGTATGTATGTATGTATGTATGTGTGTATGTATGTATGTGTGTGTGTGTGTGTATGTATTATGCATGTTTATATGTGTGTGTGTGTATGTATATGTGTGTGTGTGTGTGTGTGTGTATGTATGTGTGTGTGTGTGTGTGTGTGTGTGTGTGTGTGTGTGTGTGTGTGTGTGTGTGTGTGTGTGTGTGTGTGTGTGTGTGTGTGTGTGTGTGTGTGTGTGTGTGTACGAGGTGGACATCGTTACTCTAAAGCAAACAAAGCTCAGCTAATTAAACCAAAGTGATATATTAATGAACACACTAGATACAAGCAGAGGTTGAGGATGAATAGATTTAATTTGAAAGGAAGAACATCTCTTTTCTTCTCTCATCGACTAAAGCTTGAATGAGTGTATTTAATAAACCCTGCAGTGTATTGATCTCATGTCAGATCAATAAACCATTAGGACGAGCTGACCAGGTTAATACTGTAAGAACACACTGGTGCCTTGTTCTTAAATAGTTTATTAAAGGTCTTTACTGGATAACAGATCATTTACTTATGCTTTATTGATCAGTTATATATTAAGAAGAACCATTTTTAGAGACTGTCGGTAAAATCCACCAGCATTTATTATTTAGCTGTTTATCTAATTAATTCATTAGGGATGCTACTAATGGTCTGGTTGTTCCGATGGTTTGAAGAACATGTGGACATTAACAAAAAAGCCTTCATGAATGATTTATTAACAATTATAGACAAATAACTGATTATCTATTAAACCCTGCTATCCTTTAATGTCTCATATTGAATACTGCATTCTTGCTGTTGTCCCTCATGCACTGTTAACAAGGTGCAATGCCGGGGGAGGATTTCCCGCAATTATAATTGGGTTATACTCAATCTCAAAAGCTATATATAATAATTTATCAAACACAGCTAAAGTAATTAACTATATAAATGGCTATAAATGGTTCACTATTATCACAACATTAGACAGTGGACGTCCACAGCTGCAGTGACCAACATGACCTCCTTGTTAATGCAGGTCACTACATATCTAAATGTTGCTGCTCCGATCCAGTGACGCTCTGATCTGTGTCTGTGTGTGTTGAGGCACATTCACCACTAGATGACAGTGTTTTTTCTTTTCTCAGCTGCAGGTGTCTTTCCCGGAATCGTTACCGTAATCCTGAAGAAGACACAGGAGGAGCTCTGACAGAACCCGTCATCATTTACTCATCAAGCCTTAATCTGTTGACCTTCCTAGCACAGGTCAGACTTTATTAATACAGGACCTTTCCATATAAACCATATTGATATTATATATCATTTTATACAATAATATTGTCTTTTGCACACTCTGTCTACATATTCTTACACTCATAGTATATTATATTACCTATTGTATAGTCAAATACTTATATTCATACCTCTACTATATATCATATATTATATCATACTCTCTGTATATTCTTGTATACATAAGTCTATATACACATATTTATACATGTGTACATGTTATAATTATTATTATTATATTACTATTATTACTATTATATATACTGTTGCTGCCATTATTACTATATACTGCTATTATATTGGTATAATTATTACTATACTATATATACTGTACTATTTTTATATACTGTCTAACAATAACATTACCATCATATCATCAATATTATTACCATCATCTTGCCACTGCACCTTATCTACCTATTTTATTTTTATCTTGTGCTTCTGTTTTTTATTCTTTCTACCTCAATATTTTTATTTTATTCTATTGTATTGCATTTTATTGTATTCAAATATACCGGCTGCTATGAAAACTTAATTTCCCTTCGGGGATGAATAAAGTACTCTATCTATCTATCTATCTTTCAAACAAATCAATTGCAGATCTAAGTGCTTTCAAGTGATTGACAAAATATAAAAAAAAGGGATTAATACATTCAAACCAATGCACTCATATATTTGAAAAGAATACATCATTTAATTTCATCCACAAATTATTAATAACATTATTTTAAAAACTACAATCATTAATAGCTGAAGCCTGCTGCCATGAAGATCAGTGTAAAAACCTTGTGCCTGTCTATTAGAGAGTTGTTGGTGGTGGTGTGTGTGTGGTGGTGGTGGTGGGGGGGGGGGGGGGGGGTAGAGCTGTTGCTAGGCTGCAGAGACAAGCTGTCAATCTGTGCTGTGGCATCCTGCATCATAAGGAGACAGACGGACAGCGTCAGCCTCTCAAATCAACCTCCACATGCAGGTAAACACACTTTTGTGCTTCGGCTGCAGTTTGATAGAATAGTTGTAGAAATCCTGTGAAAGCAAAAGGAGAATATTGATGATTTCCGTGTAAAACAAACAAGCTGATCTGTAGTTTCTTAAGAAGATTAACTGGAGCGATACTGAGGACGACAAACTGGGAGCTCGCTCACAGCAGCAAAAGCTTTTTCTTTTAAATCACACCTCTGTTCTTGTCAAAGAAAAACTAAATATCAGGCGTAGTTTGATAAAACCTAAAAAAGTAAACATTGATCTAACTCTTCTCCTCAAATGTGTAGCCATAGCTGTGGGAAACCGTGAACAAGATGTTTCACCTGTAAAACCTTCATCTGGTTTTATTTGTCTTTGTTGATGCACATTTGCAAACAGTGGAGCTGCTAACCCAGATTCCCACTGGGACGTCTTTCAGGAGTGAAGCAGACTCCTGGCCGAGGCCCCGGTGTCTGTCGCTTAATCTCCCTTGCACCTGCTGAGGCTGTGCCGAGCTGTAAAAATAGAGGTCATAAGAGGATCCGCCTGGTGTCGGTGTGAGGGAGTCGGCTGGAGAGTGATCCTGGCTCAGAAGAGGCCCAAAGAGCCGAGGCCAACATTTACACTCGCTGCTTAGCCAACACTCACAGCGGCGTCGGTGAAAGGAGAAACACAAACAGTTTGTTCCTAAGTGAGGATGAGAAGGAGCAACTCACAGGCTGATTAAATGATTTCCTACTTTCTGGTAAATATGTGATTTTGTGCTTAAACATGCTGATGGGATTTAATTTGTAATCAGTGTAGGAACTTGTTTAAGATGTTTAAAGTTTAATATTTTCAATTGAAATGCCTGTATTGGCACCGATAGGTTTGGTTTTATTTGTCAGGTTCTGTAAGAGGCTGAGAAACACGTCAACACAATCAGAGAGGTGGAGTACATTTTCATTTTTTGTGCTTTATTTAAGGAAAACATAACACTTTAAAATTCAATGTCCCTGTCGCTTTGTTTAACACACAACAATCGACTATTTCATCGGTTGAATGAAGTCACAACTTTCCGACAGAACGAGAGAAGCAGAAATGTGAAGAAATAAAATACAGAGCATTTGAGGAGAGGGAAGTTTATCTGTGGAGCACATTTTAATCAACAACGCAATTCAAATCGCTTTTCATGAAATACAAAGTGAATTTTAACAAATTGTAAAAGCAAAAGCAAAAAAGGATGAGAAATCGATTTTGGCCCCAAACTATTCATTCCTTTTCAAATCATCAGCAGCACAGAACTCTGAAAAATGTTGTTATATCATATAAAGGCTGTTATATTCAGATTGTTTCTGAGTGTCATATTGTTTGATGTGAAGCTTTTTACGTATATTGAAAACTGCTAAACACATAAAGTTATCATTATAATTATTATTGTTGAGCTGGAAAGATTTATGCTCTTTAAAATGTCAGTTTATACTCACATTTCATTATTTTTTAAAAGGTGCAAAAAGAGTCTGAAAAGTGTGAATTTTACCTGCCTAGGTCGTCTGGGTTTTGTTTGCTTCTTTGTTTGTTAGTTAGCAGGATTCCGTAAAAACAACATAACCGCTTTCCGTGAGATTATGCTGTGGGGTGAGATATGACCCGAGAAAGAATTAGTTAAACTCTGGTGAGAATCGGTATCAGGGAGCAGATCTTTCTGTTTCTATTCAACCTTTTGGATGATTTGTCACAGAGTAATGATCTGAAAACCCGGCAATATGTTTGTTTGAAGTCTACAGCCTCTACAGTGTTAGACAGTTAAATGGATCCATTGTAAAATGCTTGGATAGGTTTTCTAAGTTTGTACTTTTTCTCTTTCAAATCAAGTCTCTGCATCAGTAACACCCTACAACAAAGCCTGCCCAGTTTATCACAACACTGATGAGTCTCTTGTTTTCTTCAACAGAATCTCTGCGGGATGTAACATGGACACTGATGTCTGACCTGTTGTGGCCTCCCAGTGCACGAGGGCTTCACCCCCACACAGACTGGAATGAGTTGCTTGTAAAAACTGTGTAAAACAGCTGTGACATGTTCACATCTTCCTGCGGCAGCTCCTCCCAACCCAACACTTACTGTCCCATTTTTAACGGACTTCAGTTTTTCAGCGAGTGAACAGTAGCCCTGATGTTGTGTAACCTCACCTGCGTACAGGAAACCAGAGTGGAGTCATCAGAACGCCTCATCAGGATCCCCACACAGTCAGAGCCGTAGTGTGTGCGTGTGGATTTATGTTTCTATGTAGTGCATGTGTGCGTGAGCGGTGCAGCCTTGGATCCATCGTGGAACCACAGTCCGTCCGGGCGCCCAGCCTTCGGGCCGGAGACGCTCCAGACCAGCAACTACTCTCTGGTGCTGCTGATTCAGTTCAGCCTGCTCTCCTTCGACCTGTTTGTCAACTCCTTCAGTGAACTGCTGAGGACTGAACCGGCCGTGCAGCTGGTGCTTTTCATGTAAGTTACAGACAAACATTATCTTTGGCTCCAAACAACCTAAAAAATCATTTGCTTTGGAAGCTGCAATGACATGAAATGATGATAATCATTTCCTTCTCTTCTCTCCTTCTTGTGCTTCTCTTTGACAGAATCCAGGACATTTCCATCCTGTTTAACGTGATCATCATTCTGCTGATGCTGTTTAACACCTTCGTGTTCCAGGTCGGCCTGGTCGCCATATTGCTAGAGCGGTTTAGAATGCTGCTAATGCTCTCTGCTCTCTACCTGACCTTGAGCATCATACTCCACTCCTGGCTTATGGTACGTAACAGCACAGGAGAGAATCTACCAGTGTTATCAGGGGACTTAACAGATCTTCTAAGTAAAGGGACATTTCCTGTTTTTTATCGTCTTTTCAGAATCTGCGTTGGCTGAATACCAACAAATTTGTGTGGACAGACGGTCTTCAGGTGCTGTTTGTGTTCCAAAGAACAGGTGAGATGATAAGTTATATGTTAAAGGTATTTATGTTGAGTAAGGGCTTTTTTTAAGCATGTTTATTCTGTCAAAGGGTAAAAAAAGGATGTACACAGTAGTTTAAATTCTTAAACACACCAAGTGAAGCACATAGTACTGCACTGATCATATAAATTATATATTGAATTGGAAACATGCTCAGTTCACAGGATGTTTTAAGTTTTGTTTTCTTTCAGCTGAATTTATTTAATTAATATAGAATAAATGATGCTTTTACCTTTAACAGGCTAATGTCACCCTGATAACTTAATGAATCACAGTCCTGATCATGCAGATGATTTTATTCTCTGAAGGAGGAAACTGATCTCGTCCTCACAGTTTATTGTTTCCGTCTGTCCTCAGGCTCCACACTGTGATCAGAGAAAATGATGTGGGTGTGATTTTCATACACGTATAAGCTCCTAAGTGGATAAAGGGATTTATTGTCTAGCTGTTGTGCTCTGCAGGTGATGCTGTATGAGAACTTACTGCAGCCTTGTTCTCTTTGGCTGTGTGTTTACTGTGTCAGCACCCACCCAGCCAGACAGTTAGTGGGTGATGCAGTGTTGCATCACCCGCTTCGCCAAATCTCTTTAATCATCACGTAAAGATAAGAGACAGTGAAGTCTGCTGACCTCAACTGTTCTTTCGTGATCCTGAAGACAATGACGTAATTGCTGGAGGGGATTTACAATGTCTGATTGTCTGTGTACAGTCACGTATTATACTGTCTTAAGTAAACTCTATCACTGTAAACAGTAGGAGCAAAATAAATGCAAATAGACTAAACACAAGCAAATTCAGAAAATACGATCGATGCCACAACAAATACGTTGTAAATACACATTGCAACCAAATATACACACTGCACTGATGACAAATGTTTTCCTTTGGGACACAAAAACCTATTTTAAAATCATAAATGTCAGCATCTGTGATAAAGTCACCTCCGAGTCTTTACTTTTTATAAATATTTTAAGACACTCTCACTCAGGGAACCTTACAAATAAAGTAGAATGTGGTAAACAAGTATAATTGCTTGTATATTTAACCTTCTCTTCCATATACCCCCTGTTTTCAGCTTCTGTGTTGTACTTCTACTTCTACAAGAGGACCGCGGAGTACCTGGGTGACCCTCGTCTCTACGAGGACTCACCGTGGCTGCGAGACGTCTTCGCTCAGGTCAGACAGTGATCACACGATGCCACAGACGCCAGAACCAGAGCACGGATGGAACAATTTACGCAACATGTGGAAATATTTATTTTATTTGAAAACGTAAAATGGGCAAAAGTGACCACCTCAATACATTTGTTTTTAAAGATACAGGGAATGTATTGTTGATACATATGCAGTCACAGTCACATTTTGGAAGGAATAATATTAAAAGTATTCTGGTCTAAAATGAACTTCTTGAAGCGCAGGTGCCAAAATCTGGCAGGATTTTTTCTTTAGAACATTAAGGCCAGAACGTCTCGAGAGTCCTGTTTTGCTGTTTGATGATAAAGGTGAATGAAAAGATTGTTCCTGTTACATTTGTTTGAATTCTGTTGGTATTTTGTCACCACATGCCCTTTGTTCTTCCCTTTTTATAATGCTATGAATTTTTTAAAAGACTATTCTGCATTTTATTTTCATATATTTACAAATTGTTTGTGTGGAGCTTTGAGTTTGTGTGGCACTGTCAATATTGAAATTCAACTATTGAGGCTTTGGCTTAGTCGTAGATTTACACTGTCTGGAAAACTTGATAAATTACGTGAATGTGTGTTTCATTTGCAAAATAAAGTGTTAAATACAAACAGTGTACACGTCAGCTATGAAGACCATCATCATTTACTCCCAAACCAGTAGATTGAACAGGTTACATACAACAACAAGCGGAGAAAGCAGAATCGCGGGCTGAGAAATGCGCGTCCCGTGTGAACAGCCTCGGCGTCCGGTTTAAACCCGGCGTTACATAGTGATAATGAAGAATAACATTTGTTATAATGAATTGAAATTAAACGTTTTAGAAATGGAAACGGTAAATTCATAAAATGAAAAAAAAGATGCATCGGTTTAAAATTTTGATGGCAACGCATTTTCAGCGTCGACATCATCGATGACGTTGACTCATCGCGGCAGCCCTAAGTGTAACACCACACATTTTATATAAGTGGAAATAGAACAGAAGATAATGAGTGAAACTAATTGGTTGGCATATGTTGCATCCAACAAACAAAAACCTGTCGTCTCTGGCCTTGTAGCATAGAGCACAGCAAATCCGTGACAATGTACTGAAAAAGGTCAGGTTGAGAAAATGACTGACACACTTGGGGTTTATAAAGGCTTGTAGACCAGTTTGGCCTCAAGCCTCTTTGAATCAGACACTTTCCGCACAGCTGTCATGAAGTCTTCCTGAGTGACGTACTCCCGGTCAGCGCGGATGGCAAACAGACCTGCTTCTGTGCACACGTTTCTCAGATCAGCTCCATTGAAGCCGTCCGACAGCTTCACTATGGCTTCATAATCTATTTCTCCGTGGATGGTGATGGGACTTGCGTGGATCTTTAGGATGTCCATACGAGCCTGTTCATTGGGTAGTTCAATGTGGATTTTACGGTCCAGTCTGCCAGGTCGTAGCAGGGCGGGATCCAGGATGTCAGGTCTGTTGGTGGCCATGATCATCTTGACTCTGTGCAGCGTGTCAAAGCCGTCCATCTGGTTAAGCAGCTCCATCAGTGTCCTTTGAATCTCTCTGTCAGCAGAGGTTCCCTCAGAGAAACGACGCCCACCGATGGCATCAATTTCATCCATAAAGATGATGCATGGCTGGTGGTCCCTGGCATAGTTGAACATCTCTCTTATCAACCTGGCACTCTCACCAATGTACTTGTCCACAATTGAGCTGGAAACCACCTTAAGGAAGTTACAGTCCAGCTGACTGGCTACTGCTCTGGCCAGAAGAGTCTTTCCAGTACCTGGAGGCCCATAGAGCAGGACGCCTTTAGGGGGGATGATTCCCACTCTCTGGAAGAGCTCAGGGTTGGTCAGAGGCAGCTCAATAACCTCTCTCAGCTGACGGATCTGTTCAGACAAGCCTCCAATTTCAGAGTAGGAGACGCTGCCAGGGTCCTCATGAGACATGTTGTACACCAGAGGGTCCACCTCTCTGCGAAGGTACCTCATTATAGTGAGCGTGGTCATGTCCAAAGTCACTCTGGTGCCTTGCTTCAGCTGCGACTTATCCACCTGTCTGCGGCATCCAACCACATATCGGGGGCCATTGGAAGCCTTGACAATGAATTTCTCTTTGGTCAGCTGTTTCAGCACTTCTCCAATAATCTGTCCCACACTCTGCAGAGCGTTCAAGTTGTCCTCTGACTTCTCAAATTGTTTGGTTTGTTTTCTCAGTTGCTCTCTCAATTCTTTTAACCGCGCGTCAACTTCTTTGTGTTCGAGTAATCTTTTCCTGAAATCCTGCAGTCCTTTCTCTCTACGGTCCGCCATGATGCCCCAACTGATCCACGATGACAATTTTGTGTAAATTGAATTTAAGTTGTAAAACGAGGCTTGCCTTCTTTTGCCAGTAGGTCAGTTTTTACAGACTAATAGATCTGCTCAGGTCAAAAACACTTTTGTTTCTCTCCAGATCGTATACATCTTTCAGCTTTGCAACAGTCTAAGACATCAAAGTAATCTATGACCACTGACATTGTGACATAAAAGCAAACTGACAACAATTAATTCTTTGATTAATGAATCCTTTGAGGTGTCCTTTTATATAAAGCCTGGGTGGAGTAAAATAGTAAGTCACAAACGTGACTAACAAGAGCGTTATCTTATCAGCTTAAAGGGATAGTTCATCCAGAAATGAAGATTCCCTCATTATCTACTCGCCCCTATTCCGATGGAGGGGTGGGTGAAGTGTTTGAGTCCATAAAAAACTTTGGGAGTTTCAGGGGTAAACAGTGTAGCAGCCGCATCCAATACAATTAAAGAAATTAGTGAACTATAATCAGACATAATAAAACACAACATGCCTCTAACTGCCTGTGTGATGTCATCAAAGTGTCCGCAAGCCCCGACATTCATATTCGACTTGAAACAATGTAATTTTTCCAACGTGTTTTAAACCTAACAGTCCGGCAGAAGCGGCTAAGCTAGCTGACGGTGTAAATTACGCTATTTCGAATCGAATTTGTCAGGGCTTCAGGACATTTGAATAACACCACACGAGCAGTATGGAGGCGTTTTATCAGGGCCCGAGCACTGACAGGCAATGACAGACAGTGAGCCTCTTGAAATTGTAAGGATTATTATTAGGGCCTGAGCACCGAACGGTTAGTCTGGTTGCCAGACGAACTTAGCCCCGCCCACAACATTTGAGGTAATTTTCTCCGTTGGGGAGAAACTATGCATTAACAGAAGCTAATGTCCACCTCGCGTGCACAGCGAGGTGGACATTATTTTTTCATCAATAAAACTATTGCATGTTCAATATGTGGCAGGAGGTTTCCCTGAACGAGGTCGCCCTGAACGCAGCACAGCGAAGATGTTAGCAGCTGGAGGAAGCAGCCCGGAGCTAGCCTCCGCAGCTCGGCTTCATGTCTGCACACAGACCGTCAGTTCATGGGGAAGGGATTCCGGACAGACTCGGGTCTGGGTGAGGGGTTCCGGGAGTGAGGGCGTGACAACAACCGGACTGAGAGGTCGAGAACTGTCAAATCGAGCTAGCTCTCAGCGGCTAGCTGCTCTCTCAGCGGGGCTTAGGAGTACAGCAGCGCATATTTACAAGTGTAACCATTGAACGGATCCCGTTTAACTGCCACAAGAGTTGTTCATCTTGTAATAAAGATCTCAATGAGGAAACCAAGTGTTGTTTTTTTTTACCGTGGTATCGAAATTGACTACTGAATTTTTGGTATCGTGACACCCGTACTTACAAATGGTAAGAGAAAGTCTTGACTGTCTGACTTAGTAAATAACTCACAATGTCGCTTAACATACGTCACATACTACGTTGCTCTGTTTGGTTGTTGGTCTATCAGATTGAGCGAAGAGGCATTTTTGTTCCTGGTTCAGTCGAAACACGCCCCATAATCACAGCCCAATGGAGCAGTATCAGACTCATATTCTGACCAGAATTATGAGTATGACGTCAGGCTACCAAACGGTGAGAGGTCCTATTGAAATTGTGAGGATTCTTCTTATTATTATTTTTTTCCTGTTAAATGAAGTGGCTGTTTTACAGCTTAAACATGCTGAAAAAGTTTCTAAAGTTTGCAGTAAATAAGAAAGTGGTGTAAATTTACGTATTCTGGAGTATTTGGAAATTGGCGTGGCAAAATGGCTCAACAGCGACACCTGGAACGCAGCACCTAGGTTTCACAACGACCGAGTTTCACCAAACCAGAACACAGCTGTATCGTAACCAGTCATGCCATTGAAATAGGCCATAACATCTCAAAATAACTTCATGACTTTAATGCTGTGCCTAGACCCAGATACATTAATCAATTTTGTCCTGTATTGTTAAATGTTAGAATATCAAATTGAATCAAAAGGCTGTTAAGTGGGGTGGAATTGCAGGCTCTACGTCCAACCCTCCTCTTTTATCCGGGTTTGGGAACGGCAAAGTGACCCAAAAGAGACACTGGTGCAGAGCAAGGTTTTTTTCTTTTTTTCTTTAGTTTGGTTTAGTTTTCAGAGCCCTGAAAGGGTTCAGTTTCACCACGTTCAACACTACAGGTGTGGAAATGTCTCGATTCTTAGATGCATCTCGATGTGGACTCTGCATCGATGAAGAGACTGAACTCAATGACTCATGTTTTCCAGTGACAGTGAAGATACATTCACACTTACATCCCGCTCTGTAAGCCAGGGCAGGATTAGCGGCGGCTTTGCGCATGCGCAATTCATTTGCAGTCTGGAGGACGCGGAGTGTGGCCCTCTTCTCTGCTCTGACTGCAGCTGGGACTGCTGTGCAAGCCCACTGGGAGACCGACCACCTGTGAGTGCTCTGGGACGGCGGAGGGGCTCACGGCAGCACCCACTGCTCGTTGAGGACAGTTACTGCAGAACGATACGCGCTTTCACGTCAGTCTCCAAAACACCAGAAAGGTCTTCAATAACACCAGAAAAAGTCCCTAGATTTGTCGCTAGTAGCTTTTGACAAAAAAAGTCGCCATGAGGATTTGGGAAGTCGCCAGATATAGCGACAAAGTCGCCAACTTGGCAACACTGGCTGGAGCAGCCAGGCTTCTCCCCTCTGCGATACAGGAAAAGAGAGGCTGGACAGCCTTCTGCCATGAAGGGTTTGGAGAAAGAGAGCGAGGAGGGGGAGAGCTGGGGCTATATTGGCCTGGGACCTCACAGGTCATGGGGTCCAGAGTGACCAATAGGAGTTGACCATTGTGTCTCTGGTGGCTCCAAGGAGGAGTTTGATGACTTTGTTAATATAATGAACACACACAATGCTTCCATCACTCTGAAGTACACTTCAAATGACCAGTCTGTGGACTTTCTGTACACCATGGTATTCAAGGGACCGACATTCACACAATCACATAAATCGTACATCAAGGTTTATTTTAAGGACACTGTTACACATGCACTGCTCTTTAAAACGAGCTTTCATCCCAGACACACCTACAGGGAACTAATACAGTCACAGCTGGTGAGTTTACGCAGAATATGTACAAGCAATTCAGATTTCAGAATTCAGATGGAAATCATGAGGTCGGTGGCTCCTCAAGCAAAAGCAGGACGCAAGCAGGTGAGAGAGCTTTGTTATCGAAAGATAGGTTTGGCAATATAAAATATATTATTCAATAGTTTCTTCTCCATTTTGCATTGGCTCTGTGTCGTTAGCTCTCTAGCTTGAACCCGATCCAGTAAAAGGACGACAACCCTCTTCAATTGTTTCTGGCAAAATCGCATTCAAGTTCAATGGAAGTTAATGCAACATTTGTGTAATTTGTCCTTGTGTGTTTTTTTTCTTGCCTTGTGTAGCCGACTGAGGAGACCTCAGAGATCCTCTCACACTGTGTGGCATTTGTCGATATGGGGCGGCTGCTGAATCTGAAGCCGGACTAAGCTGCAAAGCGTGTCACTTTATGTTAAGTTTATGTTTGTTCACATGTGTGTGGTGAAAACAATAAAGAATGTTAAAAAGAAACACTTCCATCTCTGGCTGTGTGTGGGAGAGCCCCGTGGCAAGCACCACTGCCACAGTGTGGTTACCTGTAAAGCTTTGTCTCCCCTGTGAGCAGGATGCAGACATATGGGCTCTGAACGGTCACTGTCACTTCCTGCAAGCGGCCTTCAGGGACGCCCAGGAGAGCTATGAGCGGAGCCTGCACTTACCACAGCAGCCGTCCGACTCTCACCCTGTTCTCCTCCTCTCGGGATCCATCTACCTCCTGCTTCATATGGTCAGATACTGAGACATCATGTTATAAATGTGTCATAAACAGAGCACTGTTAACTGTGTCAACTCACCGAAAAAAGGTGATTGGATCAAGAAGAGGATTTAAGATGGTTTGACCTTTTTATTTGGAAAATTGTTGCCGAATCACTTCTGTGTTTTATTTTCGGTGCAAACTGTTCTCATACAAGACAGAAATCACAGTTATCCTCATTAAATGTGCATTTAAAGCTCTTGATTAAATCACAAAACACCATTTGTAAGCCATTAATCGTAGACTCAGAGTAACTGAATCTCTTGTTTTTTAACTTTCAGTTTGAAAAAGCCAAAGAAGTCTACCAGCGGGCTTGTGAACAGTCGCCCTCCTGCCTGACGTGGCTCGGTCTGGGCGTCGCCTTTTACCGGGTAAAGCTCCACTTCCAGAACAACGATGCAAATGATATCAACTAAATATTTAAGCTTATATATATATATATATAAAAATGGCCTTCAATTTCAACTCCCCCTCAAAGGACACTCGTGTGAGTGGGCTGCGTCCCTGCAGGAATGCAGCCCCTGAACTGGAACACAGTTTAAATGCACTTATCACTTGTTCTCTGTTCCTCAGGGATTTTATCTAACATGCATTTCATTTGTTTCTAAAACAGCAAAAACAAAGCTTTTCAATTCCTTGTTGAGACGGTAAATAAACAAATTTAACTACAAGAGAAAATGTTTTCACAGATATTCTCTTGCTTTTGTTTTCTGGTTACACAAACACATCTGAGCCTCTGTGTTTATCCTTCATTTTGTCATAATGTTTTCATTTGAGTTGCTGTAATTATTATTAGGGTTTAATTTGTTCTCCTGACAAAAATCTTTCTTCTCTTTTCCGTGTGTTCAGTTTAAACTGCAGAAGAGGTGACTCATCAGGGACTATAATGAAGATTCAGCTCCAGCTCAGACGCCTGGTGATAGGATAACTGTCCCGTCAAGAGCTGCGGCAGGAAGATGTGAACATGTCATGGCTGTTTTATATAGTTTTTACAAGCAGCTCAATCCAGTCTGTGGTGGTGAAGCCGTTGTGCACTGGGAGGCCACAACAGTTCAGACATCAGTGTCCATGTTACATCCAGCAGAGATTCTGTGGAAGAAAACCAGACCCATCAGTGTTACGGTCATAACTGTCCCCTGTCCAGATCTGGATTGGAGCGACTTCCACCCCAAACCTGTGTTTCTTTGTTTGAAATAGCACCCTGTTGCTTGCTTAGTTCATGTTTACTGCATTTTCCTTTAAGTTGTTAATGAATAAACTGACCTGTACACAGTTTGTATTTAACACTTTATTTTGCAAATGAAACACACATTCATGTAATTTATCACATTTTCCAGACAGTGCAAATCTACGATTAAGCCAAAGCCTCAATAGTTCAAGTTCAATATTAACAGTGCAACCCAAACTCAAAGCTACACACAAACAATCGCAAATACATATAAATAAAATGCAGAATAGTTTAAAAAAAATTCATATCATTAAAAAAAGGAAAGAACAAAGGGCATGTGGTGACAGAATACTGACAGAATTCAAACAAATGTAACGGGAACTATCTTTTCATTCACATTTATCATCAAACAGCAAAACAGGACTCTCGAGACATTCTGGCCTTAATGGAAAAAATAAATAATGACACAGAGCTGTTCTGGCTTGGACTCTGATCATGAGACAGAAGTTTGGTGGTGATAGGACAATGCAGAGTGGAGTTATGACAACAACGTCTCCTTTGGCGAAGGATGAATCTTCGCCGTACCTCAATGTTTACACGGTTTGAGGAAATGTCCCAATTCTGAGAGAGAGAGTGAGAGATGTCACCTTTGCAAGACATAACGATTCCTTTAATCTATGACCACTGACACTGCAGGAGTTGAGTTGTTTGTTGACGGCTCAGCATCAAAGGATTCATGGTCCATGTATGTCTGCGAAACAGAACATCGTGTTTTATTGGCGTGTAATCAAACTTTGACGTCACACTGTGTTACGAAAAATCGATCTTTGAGTAAGTTTGTATCTCCGTCTTGTTGTGATGATACTGAAGTTGATCTGATGGAAGCCCTGGTACAAGTACCTCAAGGTAAAAATGTGGAATATCCGGAGGTCTTGGGGGGCACCATTGAGCCATTTTGCCACGCCCATTGAAAATTCCTCCAGAATACGTACATTTTCACCACTTTAAAATTTTCTGCAAATTTCGGTAAGAATTTGAGCATGTTAAAGCCCTCAAAAAGCCAATTAATTTGCCTGAATAATAATAATAATCCTTAAAATTTCAATCGGGCCTCACTCACTCAGTTCAGTCAGTGCCTGTCAGTTGTCGGGCCCTAAATAAGAATATGAATCTTTATTCCTTAAGCACAAATCTAAATACAAAACTTTTTTTTTTCAAACAGTTCCTCTTACGAAGTGACGTCATCGGAGCTGCTCCCCTGTGATTGACAGATATTGACACCGAATACACACTTATTGAACATTATGAAGATGAATGAATGAATGAATGGACTGTTCCTGTTGCCATGGATTCGGGTCAGCGGGTAGTGGGCGGTCCCAAGGCAGCGGCTCTGTGATTGGTCAGCGCTCGGTGAGTCCATTGAACGCGCAGTGGTCGGTGAATCCTGCTGCAGCTGCTGTTTGACCCGGATCGACTCTGCTCTGACCGGTAAGTAGCAGCGGAAAACCGGGTTATATTGTACCGTAAACCCACAGAGCTCCTCCTCACCTCTAGAGATCATAACTAACTATTAGATTATCCCTCAGGTGACTTCCCAATGCTGCCACATCATAAGGTTTTTATTTAGAGATATTCATCTAAAATGCATTCAAAGTTTTTTTCAACTTCTGTGGGGAGCTCAGGGAAACGAAGGTGTTCTTCTTTCATACAGTCTTGTGTTTTTCCAGATTTGGAAAGATTACTCGAAAATTTTAATTAAGTTCAAGTAGCAGTAATCAAAATGGGGGAATACAAAAAAAAAAGTACAATACAACAGTAGTGGTAGCAGTCAAATAGTTGAATTAGGAAATTGGTCAAATAAAATAATAAGGGGTAAACAATATCCCTTTCGAAAGCAGAAAAATCAAGCTAAGCTGGCAGACTCGTCAATCCAGTTGAGCTGCTGCTAATGTTTTTTGAGTGTATCAATTCAGATATACATTTTGTTTTCCTCCCAGCAAGATGACGTCAATTTCCCAAACGAAGGAGCTGTTCAGGACAGCAGATGCTGTGTGTTTCGATGTGGACAGCACAGTCATCAAAGAGGAGGGCATCGATGAACTCGCCAAATTCTGTGGTGTTGGGGATGCCGTCACTGAGATGTATGTATAGAAATGCTGTCAACGTTCCATGTCTTCACTTGATATTACTGCGTTGGGTCTGGATGTGAAGCCATCCTGTGTTCCGCTCACATTTCAGGACTCGGAAAGCAATGGACGGCTCAGTGACGTTTAAAACGTCCCTGATTGAGCGTCTCTCCATCATCCGATGTTCCAGAGAGCAAGTGAACAAGCTGATAACAGACCACCCACCTCAGCTCACACCAGGCATCAGGTGAGTGTGTCAAGATTGTTCTTTATTTTTAAGTAATGTCAGTCAGTGGGGTTTGTATTCCACTGAAATACTGGTATGTGCATACAACATGCATGACGGGGTTTCCCATGTGTTTATCATTTCAAGCCTTTCCTGTCTCCACAAAGCTGCCCAACTACTCACACTGACTGGAAAACGTGTTCTAGCACGGTTTATTCACACATGGGAAACCCCTTCATGCATGTCCGCCGAAAACTAAAAACACACCTCTTCCGACTGTACCTTGAATAAAAAAAAAAAAAAAAAACTAACCACTTTTGAAACTTACACTTTAGCACTAAAACGGCACTTACTTATAGCACTTTGTAGTTTTGCTTTATTTCGAAGAAATTGTACTGTCTTGATTCTTGTTGTTCTTGGTTTGTACCCTCGGGGTTGAATGCACTTATTGTAAGTCGCTCTGGATAAAAGCGTCGGCTAAATAAAATGTAATGTAATGTAAAAAGCTGCTCAGCCACAGATTACAGTTGAGGCTTCTTTGCCAAAATCATAGACTTTATAGGAAGATACACGGCGCACCTCCACTTCCTCCCTCTATACAGAAACAAAGCAAAATGTCCTCGATACAAACGCTGCCGTTTGTATCTCGTGCCGATGACGTGTTCTGGAGCCAGAGTCTGCAGTACCAATCGGAGTACGGCGCAGCAGTATCGATACATTAACGTATCATATAATTACATAAACGTTTCAGCTCGTTTTTATAGCATCAAATAACTCATTGAAACTTACAGGAAAAATGTGATAGAGACACTTTGATTTCACTTTTGGGGAGTCGTCCAGTCTGTTTGTCTGTATGTGCAGTCTGTCGTCTAAATTAGATTTCCAATTGTCTGTAACCCAAAAATAAAAATAATAAAAAACTTTGCAACTTATTTACACTGGTTCAACGAAATGTACTGAAAAGAGACATTTTCTATATATGTGCATACATTTGATTGATGCTAAATGTCCAACTGTCTTTACCCAGGGAGCTGGTGGACGATCTGCACCAGCGCAACATGAAGGTGTTCCTCATTTCAGGAGGATTGCGCTGCATCGTCGAACATGTGGCCGCTCAGCTGAACATTCCTCTGCAGCACCTCTATGCAAACAGGCTCAAGTTCTACTTCAACGGTATATTTGACTCTCCCTTATTACTGGAGTGGACCAGTTTGTTTTTTAAACAAGTGTAGGAAACAAATCAGTGCTCTCTCTGAATGAAATGAGGAGATCTTTGGTGATATCAAAAACAGACTTTTCCTTCATCTCAAGCTGTCTCTTGTCATCTTGTTCTTGGACGTCAACCTCTACTTGTGCATCCTGTGTGTTTACAGGAGAGTATGCTGGTTTTGATGAGAGTCAGCCCACAGCTGAGAGCGGTGGAAAGGGGAAGGTCATCAACCTGCTGAAGGAACAATACGGCTTCAAGACCGTGGTGATGATCGGGGATGGAGCCACTGATCTTGAGGCCTGCCCTCCTGCTGTAAGTGATGTTCAAGTGTGCACACGTAAATCTTTGACTTGTTGTTTATGTGTATTTTTGAAACAATTCGAGCATACTGGGAGTGGCAGTGTGATCACAACATAATGTCCCTCTGCCCTTAGAATGCATTTATTGGATTTGGCGGGAACGTCACCAGGCCGCAGGTGAAGGAGAGGTGTTCGTGGTACGTGACCAGTTTCGGGGAGCTCCTAAAAGAACTGGAGAAGATTTAAAGACGCGGAAATGAACTGTTATTCATTTTAACATTTCATAATTGCAAATCTGATGGTTTTATCCAGTGCACAAAGTTCCTTAGATGCTCAATAGATTTTTTATAATAAATGGATATGTTCACATAAGTGAGACCAGTTTTACCTTCATGGAGATATTGCCTTATTGATTTTTATACTAAGAGATACTAGAATAACCAAGCACTGTGTGGAAGGTTACGAAGAAGACTTTAGTATTTAGCACTTTTTGCATCAAAGCCTTTAGTTAAGCTAATACAACTCCTGTTCATTATGTCAGTGAGCAATGAGCGTTAGAAGTGTTTTAATTATGTATGGATACTAAGAGCTGTAACCAGGCATGTCTATGAGTGTGGTGACGTCAGTCCCGTTAAAGAAAAATCATGCTGTCAAAGAATTGAATTGGTTTGAATTTATTTAATCTGTGTTGGTGTTGCTCTCCTTCCCTCTACACTGTTCCCTATAAACCAAAAACACAAGGAAAACATGTTTCCTTTCAGTTCAATAAACCTTTGATATCACAGTTTGCAGCAACATGACTGGCCCCTCGGACAATGATAGATAATGTTTGTTGTCAGGATTTATTATGACACGATACATAGTTTTGCCTCATGACAACATGTTGAGATTAAAAACAGGTGCCATGAAAATATTGGCACAGGCGGATGCAAATGTTTTGTCCATGGACACCCCTTTGATTTGTAAATAAAATTGTCCATTAAACTCAAAATAATTTTGGGTGACACTGATTTCCAATAATTGTAATAGCGCCTGATCTGGCCTTGTTGATAGGATATTTTTTCATTATGTTTTTCACAGCTAATAGTCGTGCTTTGGTATCAATAATGATATATAAGCTTTAAGAGATTTTCAAGGTGCATTACCGCCATCTAATGTAGATCGACTGTTAAGAGAGTGATACATTCCTTTTATATTTGCATTTTGACATCATCACGTGTCTATGATCTTGGCAGTGTAACACATTCCTTTGATCAATAACACATTTTCTTCTTGATTGAGCAAAGCATTTCTGCAGGTCAGTTTTCACAGCACAAGTTTATTGAAGGACCATCAAACATATACCTCTTGATTGAGAAAAGCTTTTCCGCAGAGGTGAGATGACCTGGTTTGCCCTTCGCCAGTTGGAACCTCTGGGCAAGTTTGAGTTGCAGAAGATGCTTATTCATGAGAGGATGAATTACAAAAATCTCATGACCGACTATCAAATGCAGAAGGCTGAACACAAAAGCCTGCAGGATAAGTTCATGCAGTTGCACGGAGAACAGGAACACCTAGTGAGCAACAGACAGACTCAGAGTGAAAGAGTGCAGCTGCTTTTGATGCAAGGAGAGCTGATGGACAAAACCAGGGAGCTTAAGGAGCTTCGACAGTGGGTGGTGACTCCTCAGAAATTGGAGTTGCTCAGAACTCAGGTGAAGCAAGAAATGAATGCTCCAGTTCAAGAGAAATTCAACAAACCAGAGGAGACAGAGAAGTACACATCTATGAACAACAAGTTGCAATATGAGAAGACCTTCATCAAGTCCCAGTTTGACCACCAGAGTGAACAACATATGCTTAAGAAGAGGAGGAGTCACTATGAGGTGACGCTCACATGCGTGGAGAAGAATAGGGAGCACCTGGTGGCTCAGTACCAGGGTTCGGACCCACTGTGGGATGGGAAAGAAGATGAGGCTCAGCTGAGGGAGAAATCCCGGCTCGAATTTGAGCTGAAGAAGCTGGAGAAGGAGGTGGCTGACCTGCGAGCCCAGAAAGACAACTTGGATCAGCAGGCTGAGAACATGAAGAGTGTCCAGACCAGACAGCTATCAGAGCATCATGCTGCAGTGAAGTTACTGGAGGCAGAGTGTCAGTCCCTGCGACTACAAGTGGAGCGGCTGGAGAGTGAGCATCATCTGACCCTTGAGCAGAATAAGCAGCTCACAAAGCAACTGCACAAAGCTGAGAGAGAAAGCAACTCTACCTGCGAGGTTGAAAGTCTGGAGAAGGATTCACATAGGCCAGAGATTGCCAGTGTCAAACTAGAGTGTATCCCCTCGAAAGGAGATGCGGAGAGGGAGCGACACACAATGCAGGGGCAGATGGGTGATCTACAGGCAGGTATGGAGGTGCTAAAAGCTGCAATGCAGCGGCAAAGACACATTCTGGAGAAGAAGAGTGAGATGATCAGGGTGCAAGCTGCCCATGGGGAGGAGTTCTGCGAAACTGTGACCCTGCACAAGGAAAAATTGGAGTTGGACAACCCCTTCACCGCATTAGAACAGCAGAGGGTGCAGCAAGATCTTGCAGATCCCGCACAGAAGGAAGAGTTGGAGGAACATCTTCGTAGAGGCCAGCAAGGTGAGGAGTCGGCCTGCAGAGAAGTGCAGAGCCTTAGAAGCACACTTCAGCAGCAAAGCTCAAAGCCTGAGGAGCTGAAGGGACAGACAGCAGAGATTGTTGAGCTACAGCAACAGTACGAGGACCTAGGTGTCCAACTGGAGACACAGTCGTACTCAGAAAAAGACTTAATAGAGACAGGCCAGCCTCTAAGAGATATCCTGGACAGAAACTGGAATGAGGACCAGGTGACTCAGTATCAGGGTTTGGACAAACTGAAGAAAGTCCAGCTCCTTGCCCAGCTGAAGGGGCTGGAGGCGGAGGTGGCAGTCCTAAGGGCCCAGAATGAAAACTTGGGTCAACAAGTTGAGAACATACATCAGGTCCAGCTCAGAGAGCTCTCAAAGTCTCCGGCTTCAGTGAAGTCACAAGAGGCGCTGAATCAGTCTCTACGACTGCAGCTCGAGCAGATGGAGAGCAAGCTTGATCTGAAACAGGAGCAGAACAGTCAGCTCACAGTGCAACTGCACAAAGCTGAGAAAGAGGTCAACTGCCTCTCCTGTGAAATTGACAGTCTGAAGATTACACATAAGATAGAGATCACCGATGTCAAAAGGCAATATATCTGCTCTAAAGAAGAGTTGGAGAGGGAGAGAGACACATCGCAAGTAGATATGAAAGTGCTAAAAGCTGCAGAGGAGCAACTCAAAAACATCCTGGTAAAGAAGAAGCGGGAGACAGGAGGGAGGGAGCCGGCTGACAGTGGGGAAGAGAGCTTCAAAACTGTTGCTCTGCTCAAGGAAAAGTTGGAGATTGAGAACCATCTCGCTGCATTGGAACAGCAGATGACGCTGCTGGATACTGCAAATCATGCACGGAAGGAAGATTTGGAGGAACATCTTCGTGCTGCCCAGCAAGGTGATGAATCAGCCTGCAGAGAAGTGCAGAAACTGACAACCAGACTTCAGAAGCAAAGCTCACAGTTTGAGGAGCTAAGACAAACCCTGGACAGAGTCAGGGAGGAGCTGAGGACAACCCGAGGTCAGGCTGATGAGGTTGAGTGGTTAGAGGAGAAACACGAGCTGCATCAGAAATATTCTCATATCAAAGAGAGACTGCGAAGGGAAGCAGAGGCCGAAAAGAAGAGGAAGATGCTGACAAAAGACAAGGAGAAGAGACTGCAGGATAAGATCCAGCTGCTGCAGGCACAGATAGAAGAACTGGAACTGGAAGTAGCTGCAGCCAAGAAATGTTCATCTTCAGGGAAAGAGGCCGAACTCAACGAACAGCTAAAGGATCTTCAGCAGCGACACAACAAGTTTCGACAGATCATCCTGCACAGCCAGGCTCCTTTCACTGGTCTCCCTACATCGGTATAACAACTGCATGACAGAAAAAAACTTGACAAATCGCAGAATGCAACTTGGAACCCTTGTTTTTTGCATGAAATTAAATCAAAGAAACAAACTGAAAATAAAATCAAAAACTGAAAACACGTGCATGCCTCCTGATGATGTTTCAACCCTCTTGGGTCTTCTTAAGGTCTTATTAGGCACGTGAAAATGCAAAATATTTCTATCTGTGTGAGGTCCTTCCACAACAACATTCAGAGCAAGAGTGAGTGAGGAGACTCCCACAGACTCCTCCCCCTTGTCTATAATCTGTCTTTGTCTTTAATTCTATAATTGTAATAAAAATAAACCTATTTATATATATTGTCATTCATGATACTGTGTATCTATGAATATATTTTATTTTATTGGACTTAAGTGATATATTTATTTATTTATATTCTATTTAAAATAAAATTGTGACTTGTGATTTTAAACGAATTTCTTATCGACAAACTGATTGTTTTAACTCACATATCAAAATACATTTTATTTATTTGAGTTATCTACATCCATGTATTGTTTTTGTAATACATCATGTTGTTATAACTAACTCTTTGTGATCTGTGAGTTTCTTTCTTGTTCTTGTGAGTAAATCAATATATATATATATATATATATGTGTGTGTATTTATTCTTTTTGATAAGTGTAATTTGGAGAATATGTTGTACAGAATATCTGGACTTAGATAAACACTGTTGTTGTCAAGTTAGAGGGTTTAGGCAAAGGTTCATAGTGGTTAGGGTTAGGGCCAGGATCCATGGTTAGGTTTTACGCCAGGTTCACACCGGAGGCGAAAGCGATGCAGAAGCGAGGCATGTGCGCAGCACCAAGCCTTAAATAACAGCTGGCTCCCATCCACTCCCATGTTAAACCTTTGTGCGGTTCACACTGGACACTGAATCGCCGCGCTGCACCAAGGCTGCCTAGCGCCGTGAAGCGATCGTTTCGGTGTTGAGTCTATTTTTTCGGCTCGTGAGCATATCGCTCCAGAAGACACACTGAAAAAGGATTTTAAACGATATTGATGACATATTTTATATGATATATATGATCAAATATGAATCTCATAGTTTGTATTCCCCTTCTGTTGTCCTGGAGTTTTAATTTTACCAATTTTACCAATCACATTATTAAATGTCACCCTCTGCCCATCCACTACAGACACAAAAGCAGTCATCGAGATAAAAAGGAGAGGGGGTGTCTATGTTCTCTCCACATAGGCTTGATGGAGAATACGTAATTTACCCTCGACACCCGACATTGAACGGAGCAAACAGCCAAGTTCTTGAAGATGGATAACATCAAATTAATAATTGAAGTGGAGAAGTACAGTGAGTTGTATGATCCTCTGCACATGTTGTATAAAGACAACACCAAAAAAGACACATGTTAGGACGCTGTTGCGGTTAATGTTGGAGCAACAAGTAAGTATATGCTTGAAAAAAATGATTAAATGCCGTTTTTACTGTAGGCTGATAACAGCAAAAGTATGTGATATTATTTGCGCAGCCGGCGCTTCGGCGTCGCTACCACGTCCGGTGTGAACAGCCAAACGCCGGTGCGCTAGGGATTAACGCTTACGCGTCCGGTGTGAACCCGGCGTTAGGCAGAGAGAACGTGGGTTAGGTTTAGGCATGGGTAGATTATGAGGGAACCTTCATTTCTGGATGAACTATCTCTTTAAGCTGATAAGATAACGCTTGTTTGTAACTTACTATTTTACTCCACCCAGGCTTCATATAAAAGGACACCTCAAAGGATTCATTAATCAAAGAATTTGTCACAGTGTCAGTGGTCATAGATTACTTTGATGTCTTAGACTGTTGCAAAGCTGAAAGATTTATACAATCTGGAGAGAAACTGGAGAGAGTGTTTTTGACCTGAGCAGATCTATTAGTCTGTAAGTACTGATTTAATTCGTACAACTTTAATTCAAATTGATTTAATTAGTTCAAAATTAATTCAAATTACACAAAATTGTCATTGTGTGGTGTTACACTTAGGGCTGCTGCGATTAGTCGACGTCATCGATGACGTCGACGCTGAAAATGCGTCGACATCAATATTTAAAACCGATGTATCTTTTTTTTTAATTTTATGAATTTACCTTTTCGATATATAAAACGTTTCATTTCAATTCATTATAACAAATGTTATTCTTCAATATCAATACGTAACGCCGGGTTTACACCTGATGCCGAAGCTGTTCAAACGGGACGTGCAGTTGTCAGCGCCAGTAAGCCCGCGACTCTGCTTTCACCAAACCAAGTAAATGATGATAGTCTTCATAGCCCCCCCACCACCCCTCTCTTTCTCTCTCTCTGTCTATCTGCTTGTGTGCTTGTAGTGGATGGGCAGAGGGGGACATTTAATTATGTGATTGGGAAAATTGGGGAAATTAAAACTCCAGGACCACAGACGGGGAATACAAAGTATGGGATGCATATGTGATCATTTATATCACATAAAATATGTCATTAATATCGTTTAAAATCATTTTTCAGTGTGTTTCCTGCCGCCATATGCGAGCGGCGAGCGGAAAAAACTGACTGTGGTATCGTTCAATGTTTTTCACAACAGTTGATTGACATGTAGGTTTAGCTAATAGGAAGCCCCTATGTTGGTATGTTGTGGACCAATAGGATGAGGCCATGAATGTGGGGGGCGGGGTCAGACAGGGAAGTGAGGACCCGAATAACGATGTCAACAATAGTACACAGTCTGTACGCACATTATTAATTGATCTTGACAGAATCAACGCCGAAAACATTGGTGCAGGGCGCCCTTGGAGCATTCGGAAATAAAAATGAAATGGTCAATTTGATTTTTTTTGGAGGAAAATTAATCGTTTAGATCGACTAATCGGTAAAATAGTCGACTGATAAATCGAGAGAAAAATAGTCATTAGTGGCAGCCCTAGTTACACTTGATGCATGATTAGTGGGCGTGGTCCATCGCCGTATAATAACTCAGGAAGTGACTCGTTTATCCGAGTTCTCAAGTAGTAAGGCCCGCACAGTGCTTCACTATCTATCTGTCTTTATATCTATCTATCTATATGTATTTATTAGTGCTGTCAAACAATTCAAATATTTAATCGCGATTAATCGCAAATTTGTATCTATTCTGAATGTCCCTTCATTTTTTTTTCATCCTTTTTTCTCGTTTTAATGCTCTCATCAACAAGAAAAAGTGGATTGGCTTGCTTTATGCAAATGTTTTATTTTATTGAAAAACAACATTGCCAAACAGGGCGGTACAAAATAAAATTATAAAGTGCACATTTCAGGTAAACAAGGACTCAGCCTATAGTGCAGTTCAACCATGGCTTAATATTAAAAAATTTTCAAGTTTGCTGTGAACATAGCAGTCAGGCCTCTAATTTCAGAAACAATGAACCATAACAGTTAGGTTACCAATAAAAGGTAAGCCTACTACTTCTTTGCTTTCAGCCAGCTACTCAAACAGACAAGCAACAAAATAACAAACAAACAAAATACACAGGCAAGTGTCGGCCTAATTTGAAATAAATTAAACACAGAACTTTGTAGGGCTATTTGACTCCTCCCCATATTTGTGGAAATGTATGAAATTAGAAGTACCCTAATTTTAAATAAATAAAACCATATAGCTGCAGCCTAATAGTGTAACGGACTGGGTTTATGTTTATGTTTGGTTTTGACGTTTGTTCAGTAAAACACTGTGTTGAAGGAGCGTTCTGATGTCTGAGGGTCAGTGAAGGGGTCTGGGTGGGATGTGACTGTTTGGACCAATAGGATGGGGTTGTTTGGGGCTCGGGGGTCAATGAGGAAGTGAAGGGTTGTTGATGTGTGCGAGTGACGGAGTAAGAGCGAGAAGTGCACATGTTCGTGAAAAGGATAATAAAAGCTACTAAACCACGAAGAAGTTCCGTGTCCTGTATAAGCAGGGACGCTACGATAGCTTAAAAATATATGTTTTAGTTGGCGAAATATTAAAACAAAAAGCGAGAGCAGGTCAGACTGGATCCGAACACAGATACTGAAGCTGCAGCTCTGCTTTAACTCGCGTTAAAAAAAATTATGGCGTAAATATGGGTTTGCGTTAACGCCGTTAATAACGCGTTAAACTGACAGCTCTAGTATTAATCTATCAATATATCTATCTGTCTGTCTGTATGTATGTATCTATGTATCTATCTATCTATCTATCTGTATCTATCTATCAATATATCTATCTATCTATATGTATCTATCTATCTATGTATCTATCTATCTATATGTATCTATGTATCTATCTATCTATGTATCTATCTATCAATATATCTATCTATCTATATGTATCTATCTATCTATATATCTATCTATCTATATGTATCTATCTATCTATGTATCTATCTATATGTATCCATCTATCTATGTATCTATCTATCTATCTACACGTGCTGGTCACAGAGGATCAATCAGCGCAGGTGAGAGCTGTAAGCTGATTGGTCCTCACGTTTAAAAGGCAGCGTCTTCGCTGCCTCAAGCAGGAAGTCAGAGACTCAGACAGTGGAGAGGATCCCAGACACTATCTGAGAGACGCCCGGTGTGCTGATAATAAACATGTGAAAAAGCAACAATTCTGACACTCTGCCTCCACAGACCAACAAGCACACAACCCATCGACATGGCTGACCAACTCACAGAGGAGCAGATTGCAGAGTTCAAGGAGGCTTTCTCCTTATTCGACAAGGATGGTGACGGCACCATTAACACCACAGAGCTCGGCTCCGTCATGAGGTCGCTGGGCCAGAACCCCACAGAGGCCGAACTGCAGGACATGATCAATGAGGTGGACGCTGAGGGTAATGGAACCATCGACTTTCAGGAGTTCCTGACCATGATGGCCAGAAAAATGAAGGACACAGACATCGAGGAGGAGATACGTGAGGCTTTCCGGGTATTTGACAAGGATGGAAATGGTTACATCTGCGCCTCAGATCTCCGTCAGGTCATGACGAACCTGGGAGAGAAGCTTACAGATGAGGAGGTGGACGAGATGATCAGAGAAGCAGACGCTGATGGAGACGGACAGGTCAACTTCGCAGAGTTTGTACAGATGATGAACGCAATGTGAAGCTTGCCCGCCCCGTCCTGTCCCCTCTTAGAAGGAAAAAACAAGAAAAAAAAGTCAAAATGTTTTGCTTTCATCTTGGAAAAATGTTAATTTATCTATACTGTTCCTGTATAGAAAATAATTGAATGTTGAATTAATCTATCCTTCTGTCCACACAGGAAAAAATATAAAGAAAATATACAAAATATATCTGCATGAAAATGATGGTTAGTCATCCTGTCCCCTCCCCCCGGAGATCAGTTTAGCATCAGTATTAACAAGTAAAGATAATAACAACAAACTCTGTAACTACTTCCTTCAGACTAAAGCTAAAGCATTTGGCGAACTCTTCCCAGTTCCAATTGCGAGTGGTAAAAGTCCGGGCTGGCCATCTCTTCTTTCTCTCTCTCTGTTTTCTGTTCTTCACGCATGCATCTTGTCAGTATTCTGTCACCACATGCCCTTTGTTCTTTCCTTTTTATAATGCTATGAATTCTTTTTTAAACTATTCTGCATTTTATTTATATGTATTTGTGATTTTTTGTGTGGAGCTTTGAGTTTGTGTTGCACTGTTAATATTGAACTTGAACTATTGAGGCTTTGGCTTAGTGGTTGATTTGCACTGTCAGGAAAATGTGATCAATTACGTGAATGTTTGTTTCATTTGCAAAATAAAGTGTTAAATACAAACTGTGTACAAGTCAGTTTAATCATTAAGACCCTCTTACAAAGTTTGCTCCAGAGCATGAACTTCGTTGTAGGATTGTAAAGGACAATGCAGGTTATATGAACTAACCAACAAGGCAAGCAACAGGGTGTTATTTCAAACAAAGATAACAAAAAGAGGACTTTCAACTAATAAACAATTCTTGTCTGACTCTCAGCAAACACCAATATTATCTCTTGATGTAATTATAATATTCATTAGCTAGCTTGGTGAGCTGTTCACAGTTGATTTACAGCCTGACACAGCTGGACAGAATTCATACTGCCATCCCTTGGTGATTCTTCCTGATGATTGGAGGCTTGGGTTAGAAGCCAATCCAGATATTTGACTCTCCCTTCTTACTGGAGTGGACCAGTTTGTTTTTTAAACATAGGGGGGCTGAGGGGTAGAGTGGTCGTCCTCCAACCTGAAGGTCGGCGGGTCGATCCCCAGTCTGACCAATCTGCGTGCCGAAGTGTCCTTGGGCAAGATGCTAAACCCTGAATGGCCCCCATAGAATAACAAAGTGCTGGGATAGATGCACTGTGTGAATGGGTGAATGTAAAACTGTACTGTAAAGTGCTTTGAGTGGTCATCATCAGACTAGAAAAGCGTTATGCAAATACAAAACCATTTACCAACCAAAGAAGTGTAGGAATGAAATCTGTGCTCGCTCTATGAATGAAATGAAGAGATATTTGGTGATATCAAAAACAGACTTTTCCTTCATCTCAAGCTGTCTCTTGTCATCTTGTTCTTGGGCGTCAACTTCTACTTGTGCATCCTGTGTGTTTACAGGAGAATATGCTGGTTTTGATGAGAGTCAGCCCACAGCTGAGAGCGGTGGAAAGGGGAAGGTCATCAACCTGCTGAAGGAACAATACGGCTTCAAGACCGTGGTGATGATCGGGGATGGAGCCACTGATTTTGAGGCCTGCCCTCCTGCTGTAAGTGATGTTCAAGTGTGCACACGTAAATCTTTGACTTGTTGTTTATGTGTATTTTTGAAACAATTCGAGCACACTGGGAGTGGCAGTGTGATCACAACATAATGTCCCTATGCCCTTAGAGTGCATTTATTGGATTTGGCGGGAACGTCACCAGGCCGCAGGTGAAGGAGAGGTGTTCGTGGTACGTGACCAGTTTCGGGGAGCTCCTAAAAGAACTGGAGAAGATTTAAAGACGCGGAAATGAACTGTTATTCATTTTAACTTTTCATAATTGCAAATCTGATGGTTTTATCCAGTGCACAAAGTTCCTTAGACGCTCAATAGATTTTTTTAATAATAAATGGATATGTTTACATAAGTGAGACCAGTTTTACCTTCATGGAGCACGCGACATGTCACTGTGCTACTCTTGTGTCTTCTTCAGGTCTTATTAGGCACGTGAAAAAGCTAAATATTTCTATCTGTGCTGTGAGGTCCTTCCACTACAACGTTCAGAGCAAGACTGACTGAGGGCTCCTCTATTTATAGGCTGCCTCTCACAGACTCCTCCCCCTTGTCTATCAGTGATGCTGGTAACGCGCTACTTAGTAACGCGTTCCTCTAATCTGACCACTTTTTTCAGTAACGAGTAATCTAACGCGTTACTATTTCCAAACCAGTAATCAGATTAAAGTTACTCGTCCAAGTCACTGTGCGTTACTATTTTGTCTGCTTTTTGTTACTTTTATTATCATCTACACGAACATGTGCACTTCTCGCTCTTACTCTGTCACTTGCACACATCAACAACCCTTCACTTCCTCATTGACCCCTGATCCACAACAAAACCAGCCAATAAGGGCCTGACATCCCCAACAACCCCATCCTATTGGTCCAAACAGTCAAATGTCCCACCCCGACCCCTTCACTGACCCTCAGGATATCGGAACGCTCCTTCAACACAGTGTTTTACTGAACATACGTCAAATCCAAACATAAACATGAACCCGGTCCGATACAATATATTTGATTTTCTTCTTGCTTCGTTCTCTCCACATAGGCTTGAGTGGAGAATACGTTATTTACCCTCGACACCCGACATCGAACGGAGCAAACAGCGAAGTTCTTGAAGATGAATAACATTAAATTACTAATTGAAGTGCTAAAGTACAGTGAGTTGTATGATCCTCGGCACATGTTGTATAAAGACAACACCAAAAAAGACACATGTTAGGACGCTGTTGCAGTTAATGTTGGAGCAACAAGTAAGTATATGCTTGAAATTACTAAATGCCGTTTTTAATGTAGGCTGATAACAGCAAAAGTATGTGATATTATTTGCGCGGCCGGCGCTTTGGCGTCGCTACCGCGTCCGGTGTGAACAGCCAAGCGCCGGCGCGCTAGGGATTAACGCTTACGCGTCCGGTGTGAACCCGGCGTTAGGCAGAGAGAACGTGGGTTAGGTTTAGGCATGGGTAGATTATGAGGGAACCTTCATTTCTGGATGAACTATCTCTTTAAGCTGATAAGATAACGCTTGTTTGTGACTTACTATTTTACTCCACCCAGGCTTCATATAAAAGGACACCTCAAAGGATTCATTAATCAAAGAATGTGTCACAGTGTCAGTGGTCATAGATTACTTTGATGTCTTAGACTGTTGCAAACTGAAAGATTTATACGATCTGGAGAGAAACTGGAGAGAGTGTTTTTGACCTGAGCAGATCTATTAGTCTGTAAGTACTGATTTAATTCGTACAACTTTAATTCAAATTGATTTAATTAGTTCAAAATTAATTCAAATTACACAAAATTGTCATTGTGTGGTGTTACACTTAGGGCTGCTGCGATTAGTCGACGTCATCGATGACGTCGACGCGGAAAATGCGTCGACATCAATATTTAAAACCGACATATCTTTTTTTTATTTTATGAATTTACCTTTTTGATATATAAAACATTTCCGTTCAATTCATTATAACAAATGTTATTCTTCAATATCAATATGTAACGCCGGGTTTACACCGGACGCCAAAGCTGTTCAAACGGGACGTGCATTTGTCAGCGCCACTAAGCCCGCGACTGCTTTCACCAAACCAAGTAAATGATGATAGTCTTCATAGCCCCCCCACCACCCCTCTCTTTCTCTCTCTCTGTCTATCTGCTTGTGTGCTTGTAGTGGATGGGCAGAGGGGGACATTTAATTATGTGATTGGGAAAATTGGGGAAATTAAAGCTCCAGGACCACAGACGGGGAATACAAAGTATGGGATGCATATTTGATCATTTATATCACATAAAATATGTCATTAATATCGTTTAAAATCATTTTTCAGTGTGTTTCCTGCCGCGATACGCGAGTGGAAAAAATAGACTTGACGCGACTTATGTTTGTTGGTATGTTGTGGACCAATAGGATGAGGCAATGAATGTGGGGGGCGGGGTCAGACACGGAAGTGAGGACCCGAATAACAATGTCAACATTAGAACACAGTCTGTACGCACTTATGGGCTGGGAGAGCCCCCTCACCTGCACCACAGAGGACCTATCAGCGCAGGTGAGAGCCTTTCGCTGATTGGTCCTCACGTTTAAAAGGCAGCGTCTTCGCTGCCTCGAGCAGGAAGTCAGAGACTCAGACAGTGGAGAGGATCCCAGACACTCTCTGAGAGACGCCCGGGCGAAGCTGGAAAGCTAGTCTGCTTTGTGTGTGATTAAGTTTATGTGTGCTGTTAATAAACATGTGAAAAAGCAACAATTCTGACACTCTGCCTCCACAGATCAACAAGCACACAACCCATCGACATGGCTGACCAACTCACAGAGGAGCAGATTGCAGAGTTCAAGGAGGCTTTCTCCTTATTCGACAAGGATGGTGACGGCACCATTACCACCAAAGAGCTCGGCACGGTCATGAGGTCGCTGGGCCAGAATCCCACAGAGGCCGAACTGCTGGACATGATCAATGACGTGGACGCTGAGGGTAATGGAACCATCGACTTCCAGGAGTTCCTGACCATGATGGCCAGAAAAATGAAGGACACAGACATCGAGGAGGAGATGCGTGAGGCTTTCCGGTTATTTGACAAGGACGGAAATGGTTACATCAGCGCTGCAGATCTCCGTCAGGTCATGACGAACCTGGGAGAGAAGCTAACAGATGAGGAGGTGGACGAGATGATCGGAGAAGCAGACATTGATGAAGACGGACAGGTCAACATCGCAGAGTTTGTACAGATGATGACCGCAATGTGAAGCTTGCCCGCCCCGTCCTGTCCCCTCTTAGAAGGAAAAAACAAGAAAAAGAATGTTTTACTTACATCTTGGAAAAATTTTAATTTATTCATACTGTTCCTGTAAAGAAAATAATTGAATGTTCAATAAATCTATCCTTCTGTCCACACAGGAACAAATACACTGGTCAAAAAAATTAAAGGAACAATTTGAAAACACATCAGATCTCATCGTGAAAAAATAATGTTGGATATTTATACTGATATGGACAGTTTAATGTCTCAGGAACAAAAGGATGCCACATCTTTGATGGAAATAAAAGTTTTCAGCCTACAGAGGGCTACATTTTATAGACACCCCGAAAATCATAGTGAAAAAGTGATGTGGCAGGCTTGTCCATTTTGCCAAAATTCAATTTCTGCAACTCAAAATGCTTCTCAATATCTTGTGTGGCCCCCACGTGCTTGTATGCATGCTTGACAACGTCGCGGCATGCTCTTAATGAGACAACGGATGGTGTCTTGTGGGATGTCCTCCCAGATCTGTCTAAGGGCATCAGTGAGCTCCTGTAAAGTCTGAGGAGCAACCTGGCGGCGTCTGATGGACCGAAACATAATGTCCCAGAGGTGTTCTATCGGGTTTGGGTCAGGTGATCGTGAGGGCCATTCAATTGCATCAATTTCTTCATCCTCCAGGTACTGCCTGCATACCCTTGCCACATGAGGCCGGGCATTATCGTGCATCAGGAGGAACCCAGGACCTACTGCACCAGTGTAGGGTCTGACCATGGGTTCAAGGATTTCATCCCGATACCTAATGGCAGTAAGACTGCCGTTCTCTAGCCTGTAGAGGTCTGTGTGTCCCTCCATAGATATGCCTCCCCAGACCATCACTGACCCACCACCAAACCGGTCATGCTGAACGATGTTGCAGGCAGCATAGCGTTCTCCTTGGCTTCTCCAGACCCTTTCACGTCTATCACAGGTGCTCAGGGTGAACCTGCTCTCATCTGTGAAAAGCACAGGGCGCCAGTGGCGGACATGCCAATTCTGGTGTTCTATAGCAAATGCCAATCGAGCTCCACGGTGCTGGGCAGTGAGCACAGGGCACACTACAGGACGTCGCGCCCTGAGGTCACCCTCATGAAGTCTGTTTCTGACTGTTTGGGCAGAGACCTTCACACCAGTGGCCTGCTGGAGGTCATTCTGTAGGGCTCGGGCAGTGCTCAACCTGTTCCTCCTTGCACAAAGCAGCAGATATCGGTCCTGCTGATGGGTTGAGGACCTTCTACGGCCCTGTCCAGCTCAGAGAAACTGCCTCTCTCTTGGAATCTCCTCCATGTTCTGGAGATTATGCTGGGAGACACATCAAATCTCCTTGCAACGGCACGCATGGATGTGCCATCCTGGAAGAGTTGGACAATCTGTGCAACTTCTGTAGGGTTAAGAAATCGCCTCATGCTCCCAGTAGAGATAATGACTCTAGCTAAAGCCAACACTAATGGAAAACCAGTCGAAGTGATCAAGAGGGAGAAACTTGAAATGGCCTCCACATGCAAAACCACTCCTATTTTGGGGGGTCGTCTCATTGTTGCCCCTCTAGTGCACCTGTTGTTAATTCCATCAACACCAATGCAGCTGAAACTGATTAACAACCCCCTCTGCTACTTAACTGACCAGATAATTATTGAAAAAGTGCAATAGAATTCATGCAATTCCCTGATAAAAAAGTGTTTAATTTAATTTTTTTGAGCAGTGTATAAAGAGAATAAACAAAAAATATCTGCATGAAAATGATGGTTAGCCAACCCCTCTCCTCCCCCTGGAGATCAGTTTAGCATCAGTACTTAACAAGTAAAGATAATAACAACAAACTCTGTAACTACTTCCTTCAGACTAAAGCTAAAGCATTTGGCGAACTCCTTCCAGTTCCAATTGCGAGTGGTAAAAGTCCGGGCTAGCCATCTCTTCTTTCTCTCTCTCTGTTTTCTGTTCTTCACGCATGCAGCTTGAAACCGTAGCACACAATTCTGTCAGTATTCTGTCACCACATGCCCTTTGTTCTTTCCTTTTTATAATGCTATGAATTTTTTTTAAAACTATTCTGCATATTTATATGTATTTGTAATTTTTTGTGTGGAGCTTTGAGTTTGTGTTGCACTGTTAATATTGAACTTGAACTATTGAGGCTTTGGCTTAGTCGTTGATTTGCAGGAAAACGTGATCAATTACGTGAATGTTTGTTTCATTTGCAAAATAAACTGTTAAATACAAACTGTGTACACGTCAGTTTAATCATTAAGACCCTCTTACAAAGTTTGCTCCAGAGCATGAACTTGGTTGTAGGATTGTAAAGGACAATGCAGGTTATATGAACTAACCAACAAGGCAAGCAACAGGGTGCTATTTCAAACAAAGAAACAAAGATAACAAAAAGAGGACTTTCAACTAATAAACAATTCTTGTCAGCAAACACCAATATTATCTCTTGATGTAATTATAATATTCATAGCTTGGTGAGCTCTTCACAGTTTTGATTTACAGCCTGACACAGCTGGACAGAATTCATACTGCCATCCCTTGGTGATTCTTCCTGATGATTGGAGGCTTGGGGTGGAAGCCGCTCCAATCCAGATATTTGACTCCACTCCCATCCAGGAAGGAGGAGGAGCATCTGGGGACTCAGACACTCTCACCGGGACAGGGGACAGTTATGACCGTAGCACCAGGCGACTGAGGCGGAGCTGATTCTTCAGCTCATTGAACTCAGTGAGGAGAAACGTCTTCTGCAGTTTAAACTGACCACACAAAAAAGAGAAGAAAGGTTTTTGTGAGTCAGTAGAAAAATGAAAACCCAAACAATGATTACAGCAACACGTTCACTCAAATGAAAACATTATGACAAAATGAAGGATAAACACAGAGGCTCAGATGTGTTTGTGTAACCAGAAAACAAAAGCAAGAGAATATCTGTGAAAACATGTTCTCTTGTAGTTAAATGTGTTTATTTACCGACTCAACGAGGAATTGAAAAGCTTTGTTTTTGCTGTTTTAGAAACAAATAAAATGCAACACAGATCAAATACTTTGACACCACCACACTACTCACCCTCACTGCAAACTTATAAAACTGCTCTGCTTCCTCTTGTCTGCCGGTCTGAAAACAAATGGTTCGTCACATGTTAGATAAAATCCCTGAGGAACAGAAGTGATAAGTGGATTTAAAGGGACTCTCACCTTTGTTGCATTTGAGAATTACAGCACATTCAAATCATCCCGCCTTTCTCCAATGCCCCACCCCCTCGTTCCCATCCGCGGTGTTTTATTTAAGAAACTTTATTTACACAAGCAGACTTACAACCATCCCGGTGTTTTTATTTTTTGAAGAAACTTTATTTACAAGCAGACTTACGACCTACTGCCTCCGCGCACGCACGTGAGTTTTTGTTTACCAAAGCAATGGATTCGGATTCAGAAGCACCGGTAAGTTATATACATTTACATTCACATATGATGACGGGCCCGAATGCGCCACAAGAAGCAGACGGAAAACCTGCATGTCCATGCAGCAAACAGACAGGTCTGTCGGCCAATAAGGTCCTTCGGTCCGAAGAATTTTATTGGTTGAGGTTTTTACTAAATATTATGATAGTGAAATAATTGTTTGTTTTTACTCCTGGTGGGTCTGTCTTGCATTTTAGAGTGTCATTACCTTATTAATACCAATTTAACCTTATCCAAAAAAAGTGTAAAAATGCAACAAAGGTGAGAGTCCCTTTAAACTGTGGCCCAGTTCAGGGGCTGAATTCCTGCAGAGACGCAGCCCACTCACACGAGTGTCCTTTGAGGGGGAGTTGAAGGTCGAACTAAACTTGCTCTGCAGGATTGTGGGAGCACAAGACTCACAGGCTGTGCTCCCATATTTGGGTAAAGAACGACTTCATGTGGACCCATTGGTCTTTTTTTTTCAACTGAACTGGGACGTAGCTTATGTGTTTTCAGAGTTTTCATCACTCACCCTGAGGCAAATAAGAGACAGGTAGGCCCACACCTCTGCATTCTGGTTGTTTAAATGGTTGGCCTTTGTCAAAGCCTCCTCGGCTGTAGACAGATTCTCCAACTACACAAACACAAACACAACCACGGCTCACTTCTTTTCAAAGTTAATAAAAGTAGTTACAAATCTTGAATCCAAGTTAGTTCTGAGTACTTACAAGATAAACCTGGGCTTTTTTCTACCACATAATTACAACTGTACTTCAAACATGCAACTGAGGATTTCACAAGTGTTATCACTAAGACTCACCCTCCTTTAATCACATCTGAACAATTTTACATTTTTATATATATAAACTTAAATATTGAGTTGATATCATTTTCATCGTGGTTCTGGAAGTGGAGCTTTACCCGGTAAAAGGCGGTGCCCAGACCCAGCCACGTCAGGCAGGAGGGCGACTGTTCACAAGCCCGCTGGTAGACTTCTTTGGCTTTTTCAAACTGAAAGTTAAAAACACAAAAGAGATTCAGTTACTCAGTTACTCAGTTAGTTAATGGCTTACAAATGGTGTTTTGTGATTTAATCAAGAGCTTTAAATGCACATTTAATGAGGATAACTGTGATTTCTGTCTTGTCTCTATAGCACAGTGCTCTGTTTATGACACACACACACATTTATAACATGATGTCTCAGTATCTGACCATCTTATGCAGGAGGTAGATGGATCCCGAGCGGAGGAGAACAGGGTGAGAGTCGGACGGCTGCTGTGGTAAGTGCAGGCTCCGCTCATAGCTCTCCTGGGCGTCCCTGAAGGCCCCTTGCAGGAAGTGGCAGTGACCGTTCAGAGCCCATATGTCTGCATCCTGCTCACAGGGGAGACAAACCTTTACAGGTAACCACACATTATGCAGCCAGTAGTGTGTGTGTGTGTGAGTGTGTGTGAGAGTACCTTATCTCTTTGAAGCAGTGCCTTCTTGAGGGTGGCAGCAGCACTGCAGTAGTCAGCTTTGAGCAGCTGCAGCTGGGCCAGATGAAGGAGGTAGGAGGCGCTCTGACCTCTGTCTGAACACAGGAGCTCCTGGGACAGAGCATGCCCTGCCATCTGATGACAACACGACCGTGTCAGCTGACAACTGGCATTTTTTATACTTTGATTTTGTTGGAACTGAACATAAACTTGAAGGGACCCTCTTATCTACATATTTGACCAGTGGCTATTAACAAACCACACAATGCTGAGTGTGTTTCTACCTGCAGTGCATTGTTCCTCAGCAGGAACTTGACAGCCTCTATGTAAATGGTGGTGGAACATTCTGAGTCAGAACTGTTGATGGGCTTTTTTGCAGAAGACTCTCTGTGCCTCTCTGGGTTGTGGTTAACATGCTCTGGATCTGGGAGAGAAAACACAATAATATTGTCGAGTGCACTGAGAGTGTACGAAAAACACAAAAGATAACACAGGCCTTATCTTCAGATGGTTCTTGCCAACACAATGTAGCTAAACCAAGCACAGCAGGGATTAGGATTACTCTCTCATTGAATTTTCTATTTACATTTGAGTTTTTCTGGCCTTTGGAATGAAGTGTGAGAACTCCTTCTCTCTTTTTCTCTTGGGTCTCCTCACCTGGATTTACATCAGGAGTCTGACACACAGGAGCGGCTGTGTTCACCTCCTCCACATGCTTGGTTTTATGGCTTTTTCGTTTCTTTTTCAGCTCCGCGGCTTGTGGTTGCTTCTTTTCTATGACTGCAATCAGGTGCTTTTTGGCCTCCAAAAAAGCCCTCTGAGCCAGGATGGGTTCATTCTGCCACTCATGGAGGAAACCTGGACAACGGACCACGAGAACATGAAGACAGACCATAGTGAAATGTTTTTTAAAGATTGGAATACATATTTAATACCTGCTTTAGACTAGTTTAAGAATACTCGTGATGTTTTTCTCTGGAAAAGCTTAAAAACAGGACACTGACTCAACATTCAAAAGTTCCTGTGAAGCTCGACCATTACAGGCGCGTCCATCATACTGGGTGAATGCTAACTGGGTAGAGATTCGACAGAAGGGGTTGGTAGCAGCAGGTTCACAGGTAAAACAGCAGCGAGTATTAAACTTCCATCTCACCCAGCAGCGTCCAGCCCACCACACTGGGGGGTTTTATGTCCGTGGCCTGCTCCAGGAAGGTCTGAGCCTCCGTGTAACGTTCATACGTTGCTTCCATCACGCCACACATCATAAGGCTGCGGAAACAAGAAAAGGATCCACATTTACATTTTCAGCATCAGATTATTTGGATGCCAGGTTAAACATAACTCCTGAGTCGCCTTCCAGTGGAGTTCGGATGGGCTGTCGCTGATTCAACATTTTCCTTTTCACACAGTTTCCAATGTAGAAATGAAAAGTGAATTAACATCTCTAATAAAAGATACGTGATGAGGTGCAGGGGAAGAGCCTTTAACTGTTCATTTTAGTTTATGTTAAATAACCCTGACTGGGAGCAGAGGACCAGTAAACTGGAAGTATCTTTATAATGTCCTGTTATATAATGCCAGTACACCTAATATTATTTTAGTATCTGTGATGGATAAATCTTCATGATAGATAGTATATAGGCTCTGGACAGAGGTGAGGTGAGGACCCAATTGTAGACTCAACACAAGGGCAGATTAAATGAACTGATTAATGGGCTTTGCACAGATTGGCAATCAAGAAAGCAGTGGTGCCTTAAACTCTCGAGCAGAAGGAGAAGAAATGAGACGAAACTTTGTAGTAAAACACTAAAACGACGTCTGGGGAATAACAAAACTTGAAAACACTGAGAAACTGACGCCACACTGATGAGAAACTGCACTGATGAAAACAAGGACAAAAAAAACAGACTACACACTCAGGCAAAGACAGGAATCTAAAAACCAAACGAGAGAATATCTTCTCTGGGAATTGTTTTAAAATAAAAACTCTCAACAAAAAGAAATCCACAAAGAAACAAGTTAAAAGCCTTTAAAAGTTCAATGAACCCCAGACTGGGGCAGAATGATGACAGGGTTCTGCTCACTGCTCTTTCAGACACAATCATGCAGCCGTGCAAAACAGCAACCACTAGATTAAAGTTTGACACCAGGGTTTGAGATGAACTGGGCCGTGTCTAACCTGGGCTGATGTGTCTGCTGGATGGATACCGCATCATGGTAACACTCTTTAGCCTTCATGTGGTCTCCAGTCAGCATGCAGAGACCCCCCCACTCAAATCTGTGGGAGGGCTCATCGGGGTTCCTCACCACGAGCTGTGGGAGAAAAAGACAAAATTCAGCACTCGGTTATTTCACCAAACTGTCAATATCTGCACTAATCACAGCTGCGGCAGGACATGGCCACAAACAAACACACACACACACACACACACACACAGACACACACACACACACACACACACACACACACACACACACACACGCACAAACACACTGATACAAACAAACAGAAGCCCTACAGTACCTGCACTTGTACAATACTGAGTAATTATCTTCCAACACTGCTCTGTTTAGCTTATATCTTGCTTTTCAACTCTATTTATTGTTGATTCCGGAGCGGATGCATTGGGACGGACGGGCATGTTGTCGTACCTCGTGGCAGTAATGAGCAGCCTCCTCATAATCCCCAGTCACTTGAGCTTCCTTTGCAAAATGTCTGAGCTGAGAGGAACTCAACTGGAATTCATCCTTGGAATCGTCATCAACAGCTTCTGAATAAATCTGGAGAGGAGAAAGCGATTATATATATATATATATATGTATGTAATATCTACCAGATCAATTAACACTGTCATATTATGGGGATTTATCTTATTTATGAGGACAAAGACCAAGTTCATTTTAAGGTGACGAGAAGTGTTAAAGCCGGGGTTAGTTTCAGGTTAAGCTTGGCTTCAGGCTAGTTGTCAGTACGGTTACGTTTAGAAAAAGTCTTGAAATCATTATAGGTCAATGTTATGTCCTGAAGACATAACTGAGTGTGTGTGTGTGTGTGTGTGTGTGTGTGTGTGTGTGTGTGTGTGTGTGTGTGTGTGTGTGTTTGTGTGTGTGTGTGTGTGTATGTGTGTGTGATACCTTGTTGAGGGCGATGTGCATCTCATCCTGCAGATAGACGTAGAGCTTACTAACGAAAGCCTTCAGATCCTGAGGGTCAGTGATTGGATCTGTCTTCGCCATCTTGTCACGTACAAGCCTCACCACTGCATGCTACACACACACAGACACACACAGACACACACGTATATTGACGACTTTCAGGGTTCCTGCTAGTTTCCCCTGTGTGCTGTATGCAGTTGTTCTGACCTTCATCTGCTCCTTGAAGGAAAAGTATCTCCCAGAGACATTGAGCGCTCCCATCAGCTGAACTGCCACTTGCTCCGGTTTGCTGTCTTCTGACGGCTCGCATGCTCCTCCAAATAATTCCCGATACTGGTCTGAAACTTGGGTCACCACGCTGCCCACCTGCCTGTGGAACTCCGCCACAGCCTGCAGGAGCACACACCAGCGCAGAGAGGTTAAAGAATGTACAGAAAGTTAGCACCACTCCCCTGATGTGCGTGGATTATCTTTGTGTACGAGTGTTTTTGGCACGTTTGTGTTACTGTGTGTGTGTGTTTTACCTCTGCTGCTTTGCGAGGACCATCTACAGGTGGAGGTCTGGGTGGGATCAATACCTTCACCCTGCAGGAGGAAACAGAGACACATTCTCACCCACTAGTGTTTCACAGTCGGAAAGAAATCCACAGGGCCATGAAGAAATGTATGAACGTGCCACTATTGAACAGTTCATTTTCTGATAGCTAAAGTTTGATTTGCTCAGGGCCACAATCCAGAAACATCATAATCAATAGAACAGGGTCAAGCTCAGTGACCACAGGATGCTGGATTTATGTAACACGTTACCTTCTGGCCAGCTCCTCTGGAGAGGTTACGGGCACCAGTGGTTTCTCCAAGGATATCTCAATGATGAGGTAGGTTCTTGATTCAGAATACGTCTGTCATTAAGAGGAGTGAGGTGTCAATATGAGTCAAAAGTATGACAGTAAGCAGGTAAAGTGAATATAAGTTCATTTATTCACAAGCGATGGTTCAATCTGTAATGAACCCTGATTAAAAACACAGATTTCAGTTTTGCTGCTGTTTAATGGAAACTTACATCTTGGTCTGTGTGGCCGTTCGGCTCCGTCTCGGTCGGGCTGTCGTTCTCGGCTGGAGCCGCCTTGACCGGATTGGCAGGTTGCTGACAAACAAACACAACTTTTACTTTAAACTAACAGATTTTCCAGAAGTTGTACTTTGTGAAACTGAAAGAATGAAAATCTGATCTGTTTTTCATTGATGAATCCAGAAGAAATTGTTTGTGAAAGGTTAAACAAAATCAACGACTGGGTTTTGCTCTGGTTGGAAAATTAGTTTTACAGTTTATATCTTATATAATTTTAAATTTCCCAGGAATTCTGTTAATTAAACTGTCTTTTAACAGGTAACATGTTTTCCTACTGAGGACCTTTCTCACCTTTTTGGGTGGATCCTTTGATTCCTTGACTCCCTTCTGTGCTCCATCCGTATTCTTCCCTGGCTTTCCCTTGTTCGCGCTGGCAGCGGCGCTGGCATGAGCTTTCATCTGTTTGGATGCAGCTTTCTCCAGTTCCTTTAAGACACTGTGACTCCTCTTGGCCTTTGAGCACAAGACAGAAGACAAACTCTCTTTAGTTGAAGTGGAAACACTATGGAAGCAGTGTTTGGTTGATTCAGTATATTCAGTAAAGTGCAGTACACATCCTCGTGTGAATTTGTATGACCTTGTTCAGCAACTCGGCCTCGGAGAAGGCATGGACACTGTACGCTCCTCGGATTCGGCTGATACCGGGATACAGCAGCCGCCCCATATCCACAAATGCCACACAGTGGGAGAGGATCTCTGAGGTCTCCTCAGCCGGCTACACAAGGCAAGAAAGAAAACACACGACAAAGGACAAATTTCACAAAATGTTGCATTAACCTCCATTGAACTTGAATGCGCTTTTGCCTGAAACAATTGAAGAGGGTTGTCGTCCATTACTCTGATCTGGTTTAAGCTAGAGAGCTAACGACACAGAGCCAATGCAAAATGGAGAAGAAACTACTGAATAATATATCAAATATTTCCAAACCTATCCTTTGATTAATAAAGCTCTCTCACCTGCTTGCCTCCTGCTTTTGCTTGAGGAGCCACCGAGCTCATGATTTCCACTGGCCACAGTCTGCTCTCTGTGATCCTCTGTCTCAGCCTGAAGTTAGAGTCACAAACATTGATAAACATCTTCTCAGACTGTTCTCCTGAGCCATTATTTTACCACTTTTCTTTTACAGGGATTTGACTTCAATATTTTTAAATGGGGAAACCAAGTTGTCAAATATAACCTAATAGAATCCTAAAATTTTCAGGCATAGTCTTAAGATCAAATATCCTTTCCAGAATAATCTATTTGTAGACATGGCGTTCAGGCAGCATGGTGGACAGATAGCAGGAGGAGGAGGAGGAGGAGGAGGAGGAGGAGGAGGAGGAGGAGGAGGAGGAGGAGGAGGAGGAGGAGGAGGAGGAGGAGGAGGAGGAGGAGAGGAGAGGCGGGTTGTGTGTTTCACTGACCTGGCAGCTCCGTTTGCATTCAGGAGGCAGCACATCTCTGAGTCCCAGCTCACCCTGCTCTTCGTGCTCTCTGCCTCTTTACGAAACTCCAGGTCCTGTAGGAACATTCAAACCTTGACAGTTAATCGACAGTAATGTGGCAAACAGCTCAAATCGATCAATGAGACGTTGAAGCAGCAGACGGAGGCCGGATCCACAATTACCTCAAATCCTTTCAGCTCGCCGTCCTCCTGCTCGATGGGCTCTTCATGGAGATAAACTCCAGGCATGAAGTGGTTTCCTTGGACCAGTAAGGCCTGATTGGGCCTCTTCTTCTGTCTGCCGCTCACCTCCCTCTGCCCCCCTGGCTTCAGCTGCCCATCACAAAACACCAGTGCCTTATTTTTCTGGAAGTTAGAGGAAGAGTATACACACATTGGTTAAAGCTTTAATCCTGGAAACATTCATGTCTGTTACATTTTGATTCACCATGACCGTTGTACAGCATCACTACCTTAGATCACGAAGGGGTAGAATCTCAGGGCTACACTTCCTAACACTTTACAAATTGTTCATTATAAAACAGCTCAAAGAAGCCAGATTACAAACACAGTGCAGCATTCACCTTAGCCATAATTGGGACCTCCAGGGCAGCAGTGAATGTGGAGGGAGTTGGGGCGGCATTAGACAGCAGCGTCCAGGACTCAGGGACGGCGTAGGCTGTCTCCAGGGTGACCTTCAGCAGGTTGGAGGTCGACAGTTCAACCTCAGACAGAATTGGAGCCAACACACTGACACTCACGTCCAGGGTCGACTGCTGCAAGGGGTCAAATGATGACGATGTTTGATTTGCTTATCAACAATTGTATCGTCTACAAATGTCATTAACGATTTTAAACTGTGACGGAGTTTTTCTACCCACGGTCACACAACCAATTAATTATTGTTTTTTAAACAATTGTGTTTTTCGTGGATCCTTATCCTGCACACCTGGCTGCACTTTTCTTTTCCTGCTTTGGGATCAGTACCTCCTTTATTTGGCGCCTGTGATAGAGCACAAGCATTTCGGAAAATAATATGAAAGGGCTGCAGATAACAAGTGACACTCCATGTGAACCTTTATAAATTCTCATACAACATTTTATTTCCAACATTGATGTATTGTTTTGTATTGCCTTAGTCCTGAAATGTTTTAATACTGTTTAACGATGTGAAACACTTATTTCTGCTATAAACTGTAGAAAATATATAATAATACAGAAGATGTGACATCTCCCGCTGTGCCTGACAATAACTGAGTGATATTATTTAATGAGTGATACATTATGATTATTAAATATTATTAATTATTGAATATATAATCAGACAACCTTGGACTCCTGGGTGGGGGGGCAGATCCCTGGATGCAATGGGACAGTGACGGAGAAGCTGCACTCACCTGAAGAAGAAGAAGAAAGTCATGTACTCACAGGATTTTTCTTTCATGGCCTCCACAGCTGCACCAGTTAGTGTTATTATAAAATACGAACATGTTGTGAACATGATTTCTAACATGAACAACTTGTACCCTGCAGCAGCGGCATCAGGTCGACCACAGCCTGGCCCAGCACCACCATCTTTGCCTCAACCTTCTTCTCCTCGGGCTGGAACTCACTCACTGTCACTGACAACAAAAAAAACCACACAGTTTAATCCAGTGGAAATTGAAGCCAGTCCCGAGCATTAGGACTTCAGGCCTTCTTCTGTTTCATTCGACACTCAGCAAATTACTCCAAATGCTATTACAAGGATCAGGGATAATTGTTTAAGTTTAAGCTGCAATTGACTTGTCCCCCAATCTAAGTTTGCGACTCATGGTGACTGGACCTGCTGTGTCCAAACAGAATATCTGCAGACCAGTATATTAGTTAGTCTCACAAAAATTAACAATAAGGCTAAATAATGGGACTTTCTTTTAATTGGCTTGTTTGGTCAGGTAGGTCAGTAAAATAATAATAAATTAACTCCATGCACATTAACTAGTTGGGTAGTTAAACTTGTTGGAGATTTGGGTTTAAGTCTCTGGTAAGCAAAGATATAAAAACTAATATAATGACAGGTTGTAGGTCAGTAATATAAAACTAACTCTTTTCCCAAAATAAAAAATGGATCAGCATTTTATTCACTGGATGTATTTTTCCATTATTGGAGAATGTGTGCAATCTCCTATCAATTTGAAATAACAGCCCAAGCTAAGTGTGGATATCAAGGAGACACTGTGGAATAACAAGAACAACAGAATGAAACACCTCAACTTACATATGATTGGGTGGTTGACCATGTGACTGAGACCCTGAGCGTCATCACGACAGGAGTAGTTGCAGGTGAGGTCGTAGTTCACACGCTGCTCCTCAGGGTCGTACTGCTTGTTTTCTGACTCTCCCAGCAGAACGTTGTCCACCTCAACCTGCAGAAAGCTCTGGAAGATGTCGGCCTTTTTCCCTTGCTGAAAAACAAGCGGAGAAACAGAATAGAAAACATGAGGTGTGGACAGTCTTCTCACAGCCTCAGTTGATCGTACAGCGTTTTCAATGTGACCCTGATCGAGGCATTCAAGCTACATCTTTTTGAACATCCATCCAAAACATTTGATGATGAAATAGATGAGTCCCATCAGCTACAGCACAGGGTGTAAGGATCACTCACTACTCTGGGTCAACTTATGAAATCAAACAAGACTTTGAGCCTCAGGAACTTTTGATCTGTGTCCTCGTTAAAAAGAAAAAAATAAAGATAATGAGGAACTAGTTTCCATAAATGCTCTGGAGGGGATCACATATTTTCAGATCATTATAAACTACAAGAGCAGATTTGGCGTGTTTCCCTTAAATCACCCTTAAAATCATGAGATCTCTGTATGTCATAGAAAATCAACTTTAAACAAAAAGTCTGAAGATGAATAACGCAGAACTTTTGTTATCATACATTTTGCTTTTTCTTTTAATTGATCTTTTATTTAGCGAGTTCAAGGTGAATATGCACATTCCCAAACCTCTGTTGCATTGGTAACATAATTTAAAGTGGATGGAGATGTTCGTTAGCAAATTGAGCTAACTTGTCACTTATCCTTCTAAAACGACAGTTAAACTCAGACTCACCAGGTTGTTTCCACAGGTTGCATTGATTTCAATAAAGAATGTTTCTGATTCTTCTTTGGGGGTCTCCATTGTGAACACTGCCGACAGAATAACATTCAGCAGTTAGCTGTTAGCCTCTTCCTTCAGATAAACAGATTCACGTCTCCATGGCGACAGTACACATGCTGGTGCGTTCAAGTACAATCTGAAATATCCTGACTGACAGACCAGCAGGTGTAGATAGATAGATAGATAGATAGATAGATAGATAGATAGATAGATAGATAGATAGATAGATAGATAGATAGATAGATAGATAGATAGATAGATAGATAGATAGATAGATAGATAGATAGATAGATAGATAGATAGATAGATAGATAGATAGATAGATAGATAGATAGATAGATAGATAGATAGATAGATAGATAGATAGATAGATAGATAGATAGATAGATAGATAGATAGATAGATAGATAGATAGATAGATAGATAGATAGATAGATAGATAGATAGATAGATAGATAGATAGATAGATAGATAGATAGATAGATAGATAGATAGATAGATAGATAGATAGATAGATAGATAGATAGATAGATAGATAGATAGATAGATAGATAGATAGATAGATAGATAGATAGATAGATAGATAGATAGATAGATAGATAGATAGATAGATAGATAGATAGATAGATAGATAGATAGATAGATAGATAGATAGATAGATAGATAGATAGATAGATAGATAGATAGATAGATAGATAGATAGATAGATAGATAGATAGATAGATAGATAGATAGATAGATAGATAGATAGATAGATAGATAGATAGATAGATAGATAGATAGATAGATAGACACTGTGACAATTTTATGTAAATCGAAATAAAGTTGTAAATGAGAACTACCTTAATTTGGCACTAGGTGGTGCTATCACTATCAGTACACACAGACTAATAGATCTGCTCAGGTCTGAAACACATTCTTCTCTGCAGATCGTATAAATCTAAAATCAGTCAGTCTAAAAGATCAAAGTGATGACCACTGAAACTGTGACACTTAAGCAAACTGACAACAATGAATTCTTTGATTAATGAATCCTTTGAGGTGTTCTATTATATAAAGCCTGGGTGAAGTTAAAAGGTAAATCACAAACAAGCGTTATCTTTTCAGCTTAAAGGGATAGTTCATCCAAAAACAAAGATTCCCTCATTATCTACTCACCCCTATGCCGATGGAGCAGTGGGTGAAGTGTTTGAGTCCATAAAACACTTTGGGAGTTTCAGGGGTGTAGCAGCCGCATCCAATACAATTAAAGAAATGAGTGAACTATCTTCAGACATAATAAAACACAACATGCCACTATACTGCCTGTGTGATGTCATCAAAGTGTCCGCAAGCCCCGACATTCATATTCGACTCGAAACAATGTAATTTCCAACGTGTTTTAAACCTGAAGCCGCTTAGCTAGCTGACGGTGTAAATGACGCTATTTCTAATCGAATTTCAATGTCAGGGCATCCGGACATTTGTACAAAACCACACAAGCAGAATGGAGGCATGTTATTTTACAATTGTTTTTTTTAAAGTCAGAAGATAATTCACAAATTTCTTCAATTGTATTGGAATTAGCGGCTACACTGTTTACCCCTGAGACTCCTAACGTGTTACGTGGACTCAAACATTTCACCCACCTCTCCATCAGCTTAGTGATGAGTAGATAATGAGTGAATTTCCATTTCTTGGTGAACTATCCCTTTAACCTTTTGATACAGACTGATTTTACATTCATTCAGTTTACTTATGCGCTGCTCAAAAGGACAAACTCTGATTATAGCCTTTACTGTAACTGTGACTCTGCTCCTCTGATGTTTTCTAATCACTCACTTTATAAAAACCCATGTGTTTTTACCATAGACTGTATATATAAGATTTTTACACACATTTCATTTGAGAAGATTGAACAATGTTCACTGACTGAAGCTGATATTTTGTACATTGTGTGTGTGAGCATTTGTAGCACATGTGTATGTATGGTTTTTGCACATGTCTACATATACCTATTGCACATGTGTACATATGGTTATTGCATATTTGTATATGTAGTTTTCACTGTGTGTGCATCAGTTGCAATAAATATTGTTCTCAGACAAAATCTACTTTGTATTATTGAGCTCCAATGTGTAGTAGAATGTGTTGAATTTTGTGTAACTTGTACTATGTGTTATAATATCCACCTGACTTGGACTTTTATCCTGCCCCCACACCTCAAGGATGTGTTACATTAACACATATTATATTATATTGCATTACATTGCATATTGCAAATTGACATTGGTCTCCTGTTTTATATTTTGCATTTCACTTTTTGCTTTACTTTTTATATCTTTTTATTTTATATATTTTTTTAATTTTTTATTATGTGTGTGATATTTATTGTGTTTTAATGTTCATTGTATGCACCAACAACAACCAGAGCAAATTCCAGGTGGGTGTAAACCTACTCGGCAATAAATACATTCTGATCCTGATTCACATCTTTGATGTAAAGTGTCATCCCCGTCACAAGGGGGCGCTCCACCGCCGGGTCACCGCTAGCCTTTGATGCTCCGTGCTCCAGCAGCTAACTACTTCCGGGAGTGTTATTATCAATGATTTTGTCACTCGTGTGAGATCAAAACACTTCTCCGGTGTTTGTCGTGTGTTGTTTTGGGAAAATGTCGTACAACTACGTGGTAACAGCGCAGAAACCCACGGCGGTGAACGCCTGCATCACCGGTAAATACCCGCCGAGCGTTGAGTGTGTTTTCCCGCAGAACCGTTCGCCACCTGTGTGCTAGCTGCGGAGCTCCCGCGTTACGCCAGGCCCGGAGCTGCAGCTAGCCTTTGTTTTGCTAACTCAAATGTTTGCTTGCGTCATTAGCTGCTGGTTTACTGTGCGTGGGTCATGACATGTGCACGTCCCGGTTGTGTGTTTGTGTTCCGAGCCGAGCCGAGCAAACCGCTGGTTCGGGTCTTGTTTGTTCAGCTGGTGTCGGTTGAACTGGTTGTCCCCCCCAGATCAGATCAGAGGCTCGTTTCCCCATAATCATTATTAATCATATAACACTTTGTTTACATTAAACTGTGACACGTGTGCTGGGACAATAATAACACACATAAGGTGTCCTAGGATGTAACGGGGCCGGGAAATACACAACATGTAAAAAAAAGCAGGTGTTGCTACCGTTAATAAAACCAAACGCACACGAGTTACACGTTCGCTCCAGTTGCATTAACGTCCACGTGTACGTGTAACTACACATTTTAACACTAGTGTCACATGAACACACGTTTGAGGTACTTGTACTTAACCTGAGTATTTATATATCATAGACACTGTGTACGTCTGCTGCTGTACTGTTTACAATGCATCTATATCTATATATGTACATCTTTAGCTTCCACTTAATTTATAGGTCGAGATTTGCATACAAAACAGGAAGAGCTAATGAAGAAACATGGGTTAGTGTAGATTGAGGTACTCATTAGGATATATGAGTACAATATGGAATTTGCATTGCACAAACAGTATGAACTAACCATTCGCATCTGTATAAACCTTAATTGGTCCCTAGTTATTGTGATAATATGATAAGATGACCACTGTCTGTTCCCATATCTGTGAAAAGGCTTCTCTGGCTCTTCTCCACTCTTGTTTAGAACATACTGATGAATCCAAGATGTACAGATGATGTCATAAATTTTATTTAAATTACAGCAAAAAAAACCATACTGGTAAATGACGGAATGTATATATTTTTTTATACACCCGATTGACCATCGTGTTGTTTTTAGTAATACTTCTAATTCTGATTTAAAAGAAGTGCATTTTATTGTTGTGGCTAAATGAATTTGGTTTGTTTACTCTGTTCCACACAAATTGTATTAGTATTGAATGTTTAAAATAAAAGGTAGTTTACGATGTGATTTCATGACAAATCGATTGAACTCATCATCCTCCTTTTTTTCTCATTTTAATTGATAAAATCTAAATGTTGATGTTTTTCAGGTCACTTCACGTCTGCAGAAGATCTCAATCTGCTCATAGCCAAAAACACACGGTTGGAGATCTATGTGGTCACACCAGAGGGGCTGAGGCCCGTCAAGGAAGTGGGCATGTATGGAAAGATTGCTGTTATGGAGCTCTTCCGGCCCAAGGTAGGCATTTTGAGTATGTGTGTATGTACAGTGAATAACTAAATGAAATGTTTTTCAATTTGTTCAAGTCGATAATCCTGGTTTCCTTTTATTTAAATTTGAAAAATAGCAACTAACAGAGAATTTTGAATAAATTGACATTAATCCCATAATATAGTTGTTTTAGGGCAGACAGGTGGATTCATACACTGTTTGACTGTCTCTTCAAATGAGGCCGGCTGAGATTGATCATATAATCAATGCCACTGCTGCAGCTTGTTCAACTCTGTTGATTGAAGCAAAATAAGGCTGATGGATGTTTGCTCTTTGACGACTTCAGTGTCTTTTCTTTGTATTTGTTCAGGGTGAAAGCAAAGACCTGCTGTTCATTCTCACGTCCAAGTACAACGCCTGCATCCTAGAATACAAGCAGAATGGAGACAGCATTGACATCATCACACGTGCCCACGGAAATGTCCAGGTGGGTAGGACCGCAAAACAAGATGCACTATTCTGTAATATTTAATCAACAAACACATGGATTTCAGGTGTTTTACCTTTAGTTCATATAAAGAGGAGTGTATATTGTGAATTTCCACCATTAACCTTGATTAAATACACCAGTTTTTCGTTCATGGTCATAAGTGGAATTCTCAGTTCTCAGGTTTGAGTATAAAACATGGAATAGATGTTGGTACACTGGCATAAAACATTTCCAAACCAAATGCTCTTTCTATCAGGATCGTATTGGACGTCCCTCTGAGACCGGCATCATCGGAATTGTCGACCCAGAATGCCGCATGATTGGTCTGCGGCTTTATGACGGGCTGTTTAAGGTGATCCCACTGGACCGGGACAACCGCGAGCTCAAGGCCTTTAACATCAGACTGGAGGAGCTGCAGGTCATCGATGTGCACTTCCTGTACGGCTGCCAGGCTCCAACGGTCTGCTTCATCTACCAGGTACAGGAGGGGAGAAGCACATGGACGTAGGAGTGTGTGTTAGGTGTTCGTAAATTCGATATGTTGTCGTATTGTGTGAAAGCAGTTGAATGATGAGGATGACTTAATTTTGTTTATACTCCTCCCTTAACGTTGTAACCTGGTGTTCTGTTGTGAACTGTAGGACCCCCAGGGACGCCATGTGAAGACCTATGAGGTCTCTCTGAGGGAGAAGGAGTTCAACAAGGGCCCCTGGAAACAGGAGAATGTGGAGGCTGAGGCATCAATGGTCATCCCAGGTAATCGGTGCTTATACTAAAGTAGAATAGCTAAAGTAAACAATTAGAAATTAGTAGCACAAAAAGTACTGCAGTCACGATTTTGTCATCTAGTTTTATATGGATGTCAGTAGGTTATTTTTTTCAGAATATAGGCCTATTATAAATGCTTACTGGTCTAATAGCCCTTCGCAAGAGAAAATGCCATATCTGTATATCCAACACTTAATATAGATTAAATTAGTATAGCATAGATTTTTCCTCTCTGAACCTTCTGGGTTTTTAAACATTTAGGAAATAAAAAAGAGGCTCAGCAAGGTGGAGGGAATGCAGTTGGTGATGAATTGATCAATTAAAAACCCAGAGGTAGATAATAAAGCGGTAACATATGGTAATAGAATGTTATTAGTTTCAGCCATACTTAAACATCAACCTGTTTAAAATCCCACAAACTGTTTGATCCTGAAATTGTGCAGATTCAGCATTTTTTTTACTCTCTTGTTCATGTGCTTGTATTTTAGTGCCAGAGCCATTTGGTGGAGCTATAATCATAGGACAGGAATCCATCACCTACCACAACGGAGACAAATACTTGGCCATTGCTCCTCCTACTATCAAGGTAAAGACATCGCATAAAAGCTTTTGCTCTCTTTTTTATGAGATTATAACATTTATGTGTCATCATCTAAAGAGACAAGATGATTGAAGGGTGTGTATCACGTGTCTCAGCCCAACGACTACCCTTTCTGTACAAAGGACACAAAGCAAGTTTGAAAATTCTCATGCAAGGTTGATGAAATTTAGCGTCATAGGTTTCTCCTCTTATCTGTGTTGTCAGGCATACACACACATCAAACCATCATAATTGGACTGTCTCTGTTTGACGGGTAAAATTCACTCTCATGTTAAGTGGGTAGTAGAGGCCCCGGCAAAATTGTGTCGAGTTAAAAAGGATTTTGTGTTGCATTTAAGAGACCCTGAGGTGCACGTGTACATTTAATTTTTTTTGTCACAAATCTTGTGTTTGATGTTGAAATTGGATTTGAAGGAAGGCTTGTAACTGCTGTGATGATGACTTAATCTCCATATACACCGCTGCTTTTAGTGTTATCAAGATGAAGTTGCAGTCTGTGCTGTCGTGCACATTCGACAAAGCTCAAAGGAGCTCTTCAGCAACATCCTGCTTCTATAAGTAGAGAATATTTTCTCACTCGTTTGTGCCAAATGTTGGAAAAGAAAGGAGTAATTTTACTTGAAGTTATTTGGATGTAGTAGCTTCTAATTCAGAGGGGCACAGTTTTGATCTGTCTTCATGATGAAAATGTCTTTGTGAGTTAATGACTTTGTTGATAACTAACTTCTCATTCCGATAAAGGGTCATTGATCCTTCTTTATTCAACATGAGCTTTTTCTGAATAACCTGACAATTATGAGATACAATCAGATCTTTTTTTGTTATATCTATTAAATCTCTGACTCAGTAGCACATGAAAATGTTCCCTCATCCACCTGCTGTAGATAAAAGGCACGAGAATGAGATACTTCATGCTGAGATAGTTATGTTTCCTATATTTAAACTGAGGTATGAAGTACGTGTTTTATAAAGTGTTTGATAAACGTTAATGTCGGTGCTCATTACTTCTGCCAAGGATATGATCCCCCCCCCCCCGTCCTTTTGTTTATTGGTTGGTTTGTATAATTACTATTTGAAGCAATATAACGCAAAAACTCCTGGGGTGTGATATGCATTGATATGCAGCATGACGCGTTATGACAACAAATCTGTGAAGTTTTGTGCAGCTTGACTGAATTTAAGAGAACTGTTAGGCCTCGGCAGAGATATGATCTCTATTGAAGGCTTTTGTTGTTTGTACCTGAATGGCTGTCAGCTATGTTGTTCGCTGCAGAAATGTCACAATCAAATGTTTAGAGCTTTTTGTAATTTCAATGTCTCGACTGTCATGTTTAATATCCGTCCCAAGGTTGTTTTTTTTTATCACAATTAACAGAATCTTCTTTTTCTTCCTTTAGTTTTTAAGTAACAAGGAGTCACATAGTAGTCATTTTGTCGCAGTACAAGTTGGAGTCTATAAAATCTCAAAATTTCGATTTTAAATATGCAAGTTGCACAGAGTGTTGTTTAGCTGCACCACAAAGTTGTCCTCACAGTCAGAAATATAAAATGCACCTTAAGTGTAGATTGAAATGCATCACAGCCTTGAGATATCTCATCCTGAGCAGCGGCTCGTATCTGTTGATCAATCCTGTCTCCAAACCGAGCTGCCTGATTATCTAACTCATTTGTCTTGCAAGCTGTCATGTCTCTGTTGCAACTCTGTTTCCATAGTCGCATCGCCCACCATCACTCATTAGATGTAGGAGGGAAGAAGTAGTGGAGCTTCCTGCCATTTGTCTAATGGAATCATCCATTCCAAATGAAGCTGACGTTTTTATTTTGGACTTTCTTTCACACCTAACTTCCTATTAGTATTCAGTGTGGCACACTTTTAGTGAACACACACAGACGCTTCTTTTGATATAACACAATTTTTTTGACAACTAATTATTACATTTTCCTTTTCAAGCACAGAAGTGAAAAAGGAATGTGTGACTCCAAAGAAGTTGTGGAGCTTTACTTAATGTGTGTGAGCTCATATTATACTTTTCTGTAAATTGGTCTATGGTGGCTCGGCAGAATCAAACGCGCTAATTACCTGGCTTTCAGTTGACAGGTTTGCAAGAGGTTTTTTGAAGCTGTGAAAGTAAAAGTGGTTGAAAAAATATAAGCAACCCAACAGGCAGGAGGATTGTAAAAAAAACTGATAAAGGTTCGATCAAGTGAGAAATTGACTTGGCTTGTACAGTAGACAACGACAACAACAACATCTTCCTTTGAAGGAAAAGTAGAGCAGGCTCAGTCACACATTGTGAATTTGATGGCAATTCCAATCAGGATTTCTATTCCAGCCTGAGCAGCAACTTATCTAGTTGTGATAGTGGAAACAGGAGGCTCCAATCAAAAGCATCTAACAAGTGAAAGTGTTAACTTGGATTAAAGCTGAGAGTTCTGTTCATGGGAAACGTTTTATAAGACAAGTTATGAATCACAAGTAGAAATGTAATTGAGGCTTGATATTTTCGAATTAAACCATAATCTAATCTTTATTAAAAATATAAAGAAAACACAAATACAACCAAATCTAGATACTTTTAAAACTGTCATTATGTTCCTTTTCAATATGCTTTTACATTGTGTTAAAAAACAAATCTTCCAGTTTATAACATTTTTTAATACTTAAATATAATATGTTTCAGCTCCAACAATTTAGTGTAAGTCACGCTCGAGCTCCTACTATTGTGTTAAATCTTTTAATATTAATGCCCCTTTGTTACATTTACATTTGTAATCGACTTAACTTATAATGGAAAATGTCCCCGGACTTGTGGAATCCTTTTCTTTATGTATTAAGCTTCATATTCATCCTTTTGTAGTGTACCCGCGTTCCTGCCTTATTTAATCCTTGCTTCTCTTGTCAGGCAAAATTTGAAGAGTCTATAGTTTTAAAGTTTTGCCTAAGGGAAGCTCCTCACTCTTCATAATGACAGATGCTAAAGCAAGCGTAGTGAGGAAAGCTCCCTGTGGCGATACTATACGTTGATGTTTTTCATACAGTACTCAGATAAAGCATGAGGTGAGCCCCATTAATTTGTGCAGCTTTTGCAGGCTTTTTTTAATGTTCTGCATGTGTCCCTGTCTCAATTTCAGCAAAGCACCATCGTCTGTCACAACCGAGTGGACCCCAACGGCTCGCGCTACCTGCTCGGGGACATGGAGGGACGTCTGTTCATGCTGCTGCTGGAAAAGGAGGAGCTCATGGACGGCACAGTGGCGCTCAAAGACTTGCACGTGGAGCTTCTCGGAGAGGTGCTTTATTTATCGTTTTTCTCTGTGTCTCTGCCTGTCTTCACTCTGTTCACCTGCCTGTCCTCTTGTCTTTTCTCCTGTCTTCGCTCTCCACCTCAACCGCCCTTTGTGTTGTTTGAATATTTTCCCCCAGTGCTGCCTTTTTTCTCTCAGTCCCCACTTTGTAACGATTGGCTTTTTAATGGTTTATGGCCCCGACAGGAGATAATGGATCAGTCTGCTTGAGGAGGAATGATACCAGCTCTTTGTTGCTCGCTTGCCAGTCTGTCACTTATCCCTTTTAAAGTTGATTTAGACGAGTCGAGGAGTTTAAAAAGGTAAAACGCGTTCATTGATAGTCTGCAAAGTGATGCAAGAGCAAGACAACAGTCGAGCAGAGTAGTTCTGTCGAGTCAGAGCTTTTAAAATCCTTCTTATTGTCGACAGGTAGAAGTAACTCTTCATTGAATTCGTTGACGGAAAGATTCTTTGTTCTATATGAATAGTGGTGTAGAGTGTAAGATCATCTACAACAGAGTTCTGTCTGTTTCTCAGATAAAACATTCAAATGCTCGAACCTGCAATTTGAACTCATGTTTTTCTACTGTTCCCTCTCTTCCATTCCACAAACAACAAATGTTCATCAATACCATTATCTGCCTTCACCATCATTACTTCATTTGTCTTTCTACATACTGAACACATTTGTTCTCAGTGACCTTTCACTTCTCGCTGTCAGACACAAGCAAATAATCATTATTTTAATTTATTAACAACCTGCCAATTATTCTCGATTAATAATTAGTGGTTTTAAAGGTCAAAAATAACAAAACAAATCTCATCTGAAATAGCCACATCTTAAAGTGATGTCTCATAATTGTTCATTTTATTTTTCCAACAGTGAAAACAAAACAGTTGCGTAGGAAATTAAACAAAAACACGCTGAAACAATTAATCTATTATATCAATTGGTTATTTGTAGTTTTTTCACATTAATTGTTTTTACACAAAGTCTGCCGTATAAATAAAACTTTACTTTTAGTTAGTGTGAGAATTTGCTGCTTTTATTATTGCATATCACAGTGAGTTAACTATGATGATTTCAACTGCTGAATAGGCAAACTGAGAAATGTCAAGTCTCACGTTGAAAAATTGACAAAATAAATGATTAACTTTAAAATAATTGGAGTATTGATCAAAAACAAAATGATAATTAGTTGTAGCTCCACTGTGGACATGACCTAAGAGACTAAAATGTCTTATGTCTCATTGACAGACGTCTATTGCTGAGTGTTTGACCTACTTGGACAACGGTGTGGTGTTCGTAGGCTCCAGACTGGGTGACTCACAGTTAGTGAAGGTAAGTAGTTATTATGTTCATGTATTTAAACCAGCTGTAAATACAAAGGTATGTTTTGGGGTTTTGGGAAGTGTTCTACTGGTCAGACGTTGTAGATTCACCAACATTCTTCCCTCTTTTACATCAATTTACGTATGTGATCATCTCTGTAATTAATGCTTGGAGCAAATAAGCATTATCATCTTGTTAAACTAAATTTAATTAAAACATTTTTACTTGTCCAGAAGCCCGACCTTCCCTCCACAGTAGAAACACAATATTGTGTATACATCTCGCTCTAACACTGATAAGTTTACAAACCCTCTGTCCTATTCATCCAAAACGAGCAGTATGGAGTCTCAGCCTGGACTCGGTGCTGCTCCTCCATCAAGTGAGGCCACGCTCTCGATTGTTTCAGGTCATTATGTTGCTGTAGGATGAACTTTTGACCACTTCCTTTGTTATTGCTCTTTTCTTACTCCTCTGATAGAAATAAACACCACTACTCCCTGCAGTGCAATATTGTCCTAATAATGCATCAGCGGGTGTAGTCACACGGTTCGCACAGCGCCTTTGCACAGACAGAGGGTTTGTAATTAATCAAAAGTTGGGACACCTATAGGAATTGGTTGCAAACTTCCGAGGCTTAATTTACTTCCACTGCTGCAGGAAAGATGTTAGAGGTAAACAAATTTCTTATTCCCTGAAAAAAGCGTCTATGAAGCTGTTTTCTATTAAATTTATATAACGTCAGGGTCTGGTGACCTAAACTTTTTGTCCTCTCTTTTACCTGGGGAAGTTTAGCACTTAACTTTATACTGTGAGCTGTGGAAATTCCATAAAAACAGGAAAAATGTCGATGAACAGAAACAAGTGTAACCAAAGCACTCACTTTATATCTAATGTTTGTTTTTGTGTTTTGTTTTCTTGTTAGAGATCTCTGCATTGTTTTTGGATAATTGTTGACAATTGCCACACAACGATTCAAAAGATAATTCTCTGACCCATATAACAAGCTTCCTGTTTCATTGTAGACCGTCCAGCGGTGTTTGTGTAATCCTACTGACCAACGGATGATAACATAACTTCCTTCATGGAGGACAAAAGACAAGTGGTCATCGGTCTGAATCTGTTTGTTTCTCTGCAGCTCAACGTCGACAGCAACGACCAGGGATCATTTGTGGCGGTGATGGAGACGTTCACTAATTTGGGACCCATCGTTGACATGTGTGTTGTGGACCTGGAGAGGCAAGGCCAGGGTCAGGTAACAAAAACAACCCACAAAACTTAATCCTGCATTTTTCTTTAACTTCACAGAAACATGACAGTTTTACACTGAAAGCAAATCAATCAGAGTAGAAGGTTTCTTCTTGAGGTATTCCCCAGAAGAGGTAGACACGACACAGTGAATACAGAAAACCTTCTTTACAGTCACTGAACACAAGGTGTGGATTGTGGTCAGTCCTCCTTTGTGTTTTCCCTCTTTATCATCATCTTCTTCTTTTGTCTGCCCTAATTCCTTTTGTTACCAGTTGCCATTTACATGCACCTGGTATCCCAGTTGTGTCTCGGTATGATTAAGGTGGACTGCAGTCATACCTGGTTGTTAAAATGCAACTGGAGTACACAAAGCTAAATTGTCTTTCTTGTTCCATTACAAAGAGGCAGATTGCCGTGCCTATCATTTCCTCTAATAATATTTACACGCTCTAAAAGTGACAGTGAAGACCTCTCCTCCTCCTCCTCCTCCTCGGTCGTTCCCCCGCCTGCTTGCATGCTAACAACTCATCATCTGTGGCACTTGTGTGTACTTCAGTTTGTTTACCTTCAGCAGTTATCACACACTTTGTATTCTGAATATGATTTGATTTATAACTGAATGTTAAACGGCAACATGCGGACACAATCTACTAGAAAAGGTTACAAATATAATCTCTCTTTTCTCCGTAATATCAAAACCCGATTCTCTCTGTGTTCATTTCAACCAGCTGCTGATTGAGTCCTTTGTTTTTTTTGGCTCGTTCTTTAACAAATAGATGCAGAAACCTCCTAGTTTTACCCTCAAAAAAACACTTGGAGCGTTTGTGCTCCGTTGTGTCGAATCACTGAGGCAGCTGGAGATGTTACAGTGAAGTGTGGAGGGATGCAGTACAGAGGGTTTTGTTGGCAGGTGTTTGAGACCAGGCCTCCGGGTGCTTGATGTGGTTCCAGAGGCAGCGGTCCACTGGAGCGCTGAGCCAGACTCTGGGTACAGCCCAGCACACACTCAGTCACTGACTGTATTCATCCACATATCCTCGCAATCCAAGCACAATTGTTTCAATTTTCTATTTGCTGGAAATCCCACAGAGCATTTGACCTGGTTAATTGGTGCAGACTCGTTCCAAGACAGTTGAGGATTGATTCGTTGGCTGCAGGGCAAAATAATATAACCTCAGATTTAGTGCGAGAGTCATAGGAGAAAAATATCGTATTCACACACAAATCGGGGTTTATGAACCTACGCTAACATGAACGTAACTTGTGCAGTTTGAAGGAATTCAGTCAAACAGAGTGTGTGAGTTCATTTGCGAACACGCTCGGGGGGGGACTGAACGTGGGTTGCCAGGTTTGCAATGGTTATTTTCATTAGGAAGAAGGTGTTGTGTGGCAGGTGGTAGGGGCTGAGATTATTATGGGCTGTGGTATTAATCCTGTTAGTGTTCCATGGCTGAATGAATAAATTCACATTCTGCTGCTCTCCAGTCAGACTGAACAGACGGCAGGATTATTTACCTTCAGGGGGTTGGATCCTGACTCTGTTGTCATGTTTGTGTTGGCAATCGCACCCGAGCTCTATTATAAACTGATACTGATTCTTAAATCTGTCCAACAGCAGCTAGTGACACTCACTGCTGTGAGGCTGACTGGTACTTCTACCATAACTTGTACATTTCATCACATCATCGCCTGGAGCTGGGAGCATTATTCTCTACTCTGTTTACAACTACAACCAAAACTGAACCAGGATATTTCAAGTTTTGCTTAAATACTAACTGGAGCAGGAGTGAGAAGTTGATAAACGTCCCAGTCATTTTCACACACAAAATGTAAAATGTCATCCTTTCTTCCAATTTCTGAAATATGAGCACTTTTCAGCAGCAATATGATTTGAAAAATAATCATGCAGTTTGATTTTCAGTTGATTTTATATAGCATGCATTTTGTTTTATTGACAAAACACTTCTCATGCTTTCCAAGGTAATTATTGAAAACTGGAAACATGAAGACATTGTTGCAACAATTAGCCAAATTCATATCAGCAGTTAATGGTCATAATTTTGTATTTTATTGTCACAGATTTTACTGGTGGGGAAAAAAATGACAAAATATGGTTGTATAACATAAAGGACTAGAAATAAGAATGAAGAGATGCTGAAGAGAACAACAGGATAAGACTCATAATATTCTTTGAAAAGGAGAGAAATCTCCCTCTTCTGGTGTCTCACTTCATGTCTTTGTGTCTCTCTTTGCTGCTTTTAGCTGGTGACGTGCTCAGGTGCATTCAAGGAGGGCTCTCTTCGGATTATCCGCAACGGCATTGGGATTCATGAGCATGCCAGCATTGACCTGCCGGGAATCAAAGGTTTGTGTGCTCAGTATGTGTGCGCCTGTGTGTCTTCATCCCTCTCTCAAGTCTTGACTTTATCTGGACTTTAATCCTCTGCTGACTTGACAGCAGAGCCACTTCAACCCACACATCTGTTTCTGTCGCCGGGCCAAGACACAAGCTTTAGTTCGTCTAAGCGCAACGTGTGAGCGCGGCTCGGTATCACCCAGGTTAGGTGTGTAAAACAACGAGTGCTGCTATGTCTGCATGAGTGAGCTGCCATGTTGAAGAAATCCACCATCTATTTTAATGACGGCAGACACGTCTTAATCCCAGAAAATTAAGTTCTGCTCCCCTGGCGGTTCTGCGGTGCTTAAATGAGACACACAGGCCAATTCAGGTCTTCTCGTACTTGTTAAGCTTCAGCTTTTTATTGACCTGTTCTGCCCTAAAAGTCTCAGACGCTGCCTTCTCCCCTGGCCTCTTGATGAGAGGCAATTATTCACTCAGCCAATCAATGGCTCTCCGAGGCAGCCCTGCAACCTGTACATCTCCCAACATGTTAACATTTGACAGATGTAATAGTTAAAGATCGAATCGGGTGCTTGCTGGATATTGTATTTCTTTTACCCTCCAGAATGATGGAGAAAGCGGCATTTCCTTCTAACACAATCTTTCTTGCCGCTATTCCCTTCCAGGTTTGTGGCCGCTCCGCTCTGAGGCCGGTAGAGAGACAGATGACATGCTGGTGCTGTCCTTTGTGGGCCAAACGCGGTAAGTGTTTTTGCCGCGCCGCATGCCAGATTCTGCACTGTGGATTCTGAATGTCGTTTAAAGAGCATGTTTACCCCCAGAGTGTTGATGCTGACTGGTGAGGAAGTGGAGGAAACAGAACTCCCAGGCTTTGTGGACAACCAGCAGACGTTTTACTGTGGAAACGTGGCGCACCAGCAACTCATTCAGGTTTGTTGACGCACATGCACACACTTGTTTCATCAGCTGAGCATGCATTGGTTTAACATTGACACTCATTTGATGTGAGCCCTCTCTTCTAGGATTAACTGAATTGCCGTATATTTTTCATTCAAAATTAATTATAGCAATGAAATTTTCAACTGTGGCCTTTTCTTCATTTAATAAGAGACACTTTGCTGCAGCTGAATCATACATGATTGAAGGGGGCAAAAAGGACTTCATGTATTTTAAACTCGGTCGAGATGAATATTGCACTTCATTTAAATTCAAGATCCGGCCTGCCTTTTTGAAAATGAGGATGAAACCTGCAGGGAATTCTGCCGACTGTTAAACCTTCATCCACACATTTTTAAGGTTGTTATGACAACCAGCATTAAAATACAAACCTGTTCATGCTCTTAAGACGATTTGACTCGTTTTCTCCCCCATCAGAGTGAGAGGAGGTCACTGTGACCTCAAACGAAAGATGGTTTTGGTCATTAACGAAGAATTTATGTGGTAATCGTGACAGAATTTCACGTACACGAGAAAAATAGTGAAGAAAAGACAATTCACATCCAAATGTTAAAAGGTCAACGTCACCGTGACTTCATAATGTCCTGTGACCTTTTGTATTGAAATTCCTGCGAATAACTCACTATGTATATTGTGTGGAAAGAGATAGACTGCTGCTTGACTGGTTTGAGGAAGCGAACAACCATGAGGCAGTAATTCTAGTTGAAGTTTAAGAATCTATTATATGCATCATTTGTTCGGTAGCTTTTGGATTAAAAGAAAATGTATTTATCGTCTTTCCACCAACAAAAACATAGTCTCATCTCGTTTTCATTGTAAAATTGTGGTAGAATTACCTTTGAGCTTTAATTTATAGTTTATTTTCTATCATTTAAAAAGTGCAGCAACAATCCTGGCACAGACATCGCATATAAACTGTGGGAATTGCCTTGAAGCTTATTTTAACTCCCAGTCTCCGCATCATCATCCTTCTCTGTCACTTTCCACAAATTCAGTGCAAAATAATCTTTAAAGGGGAAAACTGTGTGTGTCTGCAGATCACGTCAGGCTCTGTGCGCCTGGTGCTCCAGGACAGCAAGGCATTAGCGAGCGAGTGGAAGGAACCACAGGGCAGGAACATCAGCGTGGCCGCCTGCAACCACACTCAGGTGGTGCTCGCCGTGGGACGGGCCCTCTACTACCTGCAGATCCTGGCCGGAGAGCTCAAGCAGATCAGGTACAGATACACACAGGAAAGGTCAGCTGTCAAGATCGCTTAATCTGTTGTCAGACATGAACTCTGAATTAAAAATAAGTCCGCTCAATTGGGTCTTCACACTTCACATATGAAGAACACGGTCCGGGTCAATCTCGGGACATTTTACTTTGAGGTTGGCAGGAAAAACTCTGGAGAATGTTCAGAGCAACTGACATTTGCATCCTTACCTCCAGCTCCTCTGGATAAGTTCAGGAGAATGTCAGAAAGCAGCATTATAAATTCAAGCTGTACTTCACTCATTCTATTATGTGCATTTATGGAGCTTCTGATTTATGACATTATATATAAATACATGTAATGCATCAATTCAACCCACTTTTATAGTTTTTATCACGTGACAGCAGCTTAGTGCATAAATTCATTCAGATACAGATCCGGAGCTTCAGGTGATTGTGGCAAGGTTTCTTTTTGGAAATTATTTCTGGAACTGCTCATCTGCTGGGATTTTCATGCATGAAACTCCAGTGTTTACTCAGAATGATGCCAATAATAAAAAATCATCCTCTGAGCCACAGTTCTGTGGATGGAAAATGCCTTGTTGACGAGAGAGGTCAGAGGAGAAAGAATATAAACAGGTTGGAGCCGACAGGAAGGCTGCGGTAACTGAGTAACCTCTCTTCAGAAGTGAGAGAGAGCAGCAAAGCATCTCAGAATGAACACGTGGAACCTTGAGGCTGATGGGCTCCAACAGTTAAAGACCACATCAGGTTTCACTCCTGTTAGCCAATAGCAGAAATCTGAGGCTGCAGTGGGCACAGGCTCATAGAAATGAAGAATTCAGGATGTCAATGCAATAAGAGATGCACATGCTTTGAAGGGATGGTTTGACGTTTTGAAAAAAGTGCTTATTCACTTTCTTGTCTCAAGTTCGTTGAGCGGTTTGAAAGCAGCCTGATGTCTGCATGGTAAATGTGGAGCTGGAGGGAACAGTTAGCCTAGCTTAGCACAAACACTGGTGGCCATTCTGTCCGTATTGAACAAACACAGTACAATCAGTTAATTATTTTGTTTTATAGCTTTAGACTTGATGGTTGGTGAATTCTGTTTCCTTTGGAGCGAGTCAGAGTAGCTGACTCCCATGATGCCAGTTTTTTGTGCCAAGCTAAACAAACGGGCTGTTGGCTGCAACTGCGTATTTACTATACAAAAACAAATGAATGTATTCCCTTAAACGTCGGGACTATTATTTTAATGCCAACCATGTCTGTGTGAATTTGATAGTGAGGTTATAAAAGCTTCAGAGTAAATAGGAATAATCATAATCCCTTCAATTAACCCCGGGCTGTGACCTTTATGAAAATGCCCTTTGCATGAAGACTAAAGTGTAGCCAGTTATAACTTAAATTCAAAGTAAATCACAAAAGTCGACTTCAGAGACTTACATCTTAATGTCGGAGAAACAAAAACTAAACTCAAGTTGTCAAAGTTAACACGATACATCAGGGAACAGGCGTGACTACACAACAGAACTAATTAATCACACATTCATTTACTGTTCAGAAACTTTGTGGTATTATTTTCCTGGAACGTTCTTACCTTGCTGCTGTGGTTTACCCTTGTGACTTTGTTTGTGTCACTCTTACAGTAAAACTGCCTAGAGCCAACATTTTTTACAGTACTTCTCGAGGGTATGAAAATAATTTGTTTGTTTCCTGTTAAGAGAGGAACACAGCTTTCTAATGGCAGCTGGGGCTTCATGAGGTGCAAAGTGTTGAAATAATGTTGTTCCTACATAAATAAGGAGCCAGGCTTGTGTGGAAGCCTCAGATGTCAGTAAATATCAGAATGTCACAGTTGGATTTAAGGTGTTTACTTCGCTGAAATACATCTAATTCATCCTATATGTGCAAGTAAAAGCTCAACACACCATACAGTGATTATAAATAATATAATGTGATGATAGGAATATGTGTTTTTGTTAGAATTAAAATAATCCTGGATTTGCCCATCTGTCTGAATTCACTCCAGAATTGAATGGGTCTGTGACATCATTTATATTTGTCACACTCTAAAATACCATATTTATAATCAGACACAAATATTCAGGATAATCAGTATTATTACTTATACTCCACACAAGAATATGCACAACGCGAGTAATGAGTCACACAATTCGAAATATGATTGTTTGAGCCAGATTTCACAGAAAACCTCTTACATCCACAGAGTTGATGGATGCAGCCATTTGTCCACAAATTGCTCCACAGAAGAAAAATATTGCAGCACTCGAACAGAACAGGCACAGAGAATCTGCTGTTAATCATTGTAGCATTTGTCAAGTGGAGCTGTTGTTCAAGTCACAGCTTCGATTAAATGAGGAAGAAATGAAATTGTGAAATTTCCCACAGTCCTGTAGGAAATAGAAATGTCTCCTGGGAACGGTGGGAACTCAATTTGCATCTCACATGCAGGTGTCGAGCTTTGTTGTACACTCTTGTTCACACGATGTGCAGGACAGCTTGCTAATGTTCTTCTCACGTCCTCGATGCCTGTTCTCAGCACCACGGAGATGGAGCACGAGGTGGCCTGCCTGGACATCACCCCTCTGGGGGAGGCTGGCGCTGAGTCACCGCTGTGCGCCGTGGGTCTCTGGACCGACATCTCAGCCCGTGTGCTCAAGCTTCCCTGCTTCACAGCCCTGCACAAGGAAATGCTGGGAGGAGGTGAGAGAAATGAGCAGTAGAGAGCACTGACTCGAGAAAGGGAAAGCTGTTACTGACTTGTAGAGAGAGATAGGTGGAACTGGATAATGTCAACTCAAACTCAAAAGCACAAAAACACTATCTCTGAGGCATGAAAGCTGAGATTCACAACCTGAGAAACCCAGAAAAGAAACTCTCACATTGAGGGTGAAATATTTCAGTTTTTCACAGTTACTCACCCTTCAATAAGCCACAGCCTGGAGGGATGTGTGGTACTTTATATGTGGAAAAATACGAGATTTAAAACAAAAGCAGACAGGAAACTCATTTTTAAAAATTTAACCCCGTTTGTGTTTCTGTAAAATTGGCTTTTATCATCATCAATCAAAATTCACTTTATTAAATGTATGTTTTCTGGCGTTTTTGCCTTTACTTAGATAGAAAAGTGTAGACAGGAAACTGGGTCACAGAGTAGGTGAGAGACACACGTGGAATTGACCAGCTGCCCAAAAGTGAATCCTGTGACCTACTAGTCGAGGAAGATGCTGTGCCAGTAAAGATGGGTTTAAAAATATCAAATCTACCTTTAATTTAATCAGCAGTTGTCCAAGCTGTTTCAGTTAAGGTGGGACATTTACAATCGTAATAATTGGACAGATGGTGGAAATAGGAGAAATAGAAAAATCGATCCTTTGGAAAATAATGCAATGGTTTATTTATATGCAGCCAGTCCAGTAATAAAGGAATTTTTCAAAAGGTCGCTTTCTTGCAGGGAGTTGGATCAATACTAATTTACAAGCATTGAGCAGGCTTTTATCTTAGCTTAGCTTGGCTTTGTTTAGGGGGAATTTAAATCTAATCCTGGTCTCAAACACATAATATTTTGTTTACTGTTTTTCTGTTTACCTGCACCTCCTCACAGTCTTATTGCGCTGCTTGAACAAAAGGATGCATGTGAATAATTGAGCTGGGGTTTGTTGCCCTTTTGCAGTGGACAGACTGTGCAGCTGTTCCCTTAAATTATCCAAAATATAAATTCAAGTCTATGAATGTTGAGCACTAACTAAAATGGATTTTATCTCGAGTTTATAGATGCCAACGACATGTCCCGTTAAGAACCTCATTTTAAAGTATGTTCTTGTTGGGTACTTGAGCATTGACGATGCTGCAAACCCAGACATATTCAGTCCAGCATTTAAACTCTTGAAGAATATTTAAGCTTTAGGTTTTGAAATATGCAAGAGGGGACTGATTGGTTAAACTTATGAAAAAGTCAGCTGCCACTGGAGACACTGAAAGTTTCCTAACACGGTGAACTGGCACAGACAGGACTCATCCTTTCCAATTAGAAGGCTCCATTGTCACACTTATTTTTAAAGTGCATTTGATTGACAGCTACTAGGTGCACAAACTCTGCAAACCCCCTGGAGGAACAGTCTGACTGTTAAGTTTTTATAGGTTATGCACAGAAAACTTTCAAATCAAGAGCTTCTACATAGTTCTAATCGTTAATTTGGATGTTTTTCTTAATATAACACAGTCATTTGTTAATATTCCACCCCCGTTTGGTCCCCTTATTTCAAATATTTGATCCACGTTTGCATGGAAACATTTTAAAGTCGTCTCATTTCCGAACAACAGTAGTGCTGAACAGCTGGCAGTTAATCACAGCTCAATGTAGCTTCGATGTAATTATTCTGCAGTGAGAGAAATCCATGTTTGGGAAGTGGAAAAGACAGAAGACTTTGTATTCACCCTGCAGCATTAAAATGTTCATTTTTTTCTTTAAAAAAAAGTTCCCATCCAGTCAGGCCAATAACCACGATTGATTTTTCTGACAGAAACATTGTTGCAGACATTTATCACTTTGGTGTTCATCCACAAACCTGCGACTCCAGCGTACAGGAAAAATAAATCACTCGATTGTGTGTGTGTGTCCTCAGAGATCATCCCTCGTTCAATCCTGATGACCACCTTCGAAGGCAGCTACTACCTCCTCTGTGCCCTGGGAGACGGAGCCCTCTTCTACTTTGGTCTCGACCTGCAGACTGGTAGGTCCTTCACATCACCATCACTGCTTATCAGAGAGCTTCTCTAACTTCTCGCACTGGTAAAGGTCTCAAGGCAGAGCTGTAGGCAGCTGTCTGAGAACATCGGAGTCACAGTCGGCTTTATTGTTTTATTTATTGCTTTATTCTCTCTTATCCCCGGTTTAAAAATATAGCTACGCAACAAATCGTACTCGAGTGACATGAGAACACAACATAGTGCGAAGTCAAGAGGCCCAGGGTGGATAGGATGTGAGTAGTTCAAAATGGATTGACATAAAATACTTTGGCAGCAGTATGTGTCAATGTCAAACCGTCTAGCCTGAAAAAGGTATTTTTAAACTTTTGCTGAAAGAAAGACATTACTGTCAATCTTTCAAACTTAAGAATAAACAATGTATAATGAGTTTAAACATGTACCAAGTTTCAAGTAACAGAACATTTTAGACACAATAGAAACAGGATTTTAGAAGATGCTGCATAAAGGAGGAGTTCATCGAGTCTGGCTAAAGGCTGTTGGAATTTAAACTAATCAGAAAAGCAGATGCAATCCTCACTTCAGTGCTCCAGCAGATGCTTTTCTCCCAAATGCAGCCACGTTAATTGCCAAGGTTAAGACTTTAAAGACTGGGCTTGTGTCTTATACAGAGTGGAAGTGGATGTGGAAGTAAAACAATGTCATCAAAAAACATAGCATCCAAAACATGATATAGAAATAGTGAGTTTGGTTTAGATTGTTTGGTTTTAGAGCAACCTCTGAATTCGTCTTCAGGCTTTTCAACTCACAGAGGTCAGATAATAAACAGTTAAGGGCTCAACTATATTCAGACTGACCACCAGGATGACTGGGTCACATCCCAATGGGCTGCTGCCTTAGTGCAAGGATGCATATTAATGTATAATTTCTTTTTTTTTAATTTTAGATAGAAGCATATATTTGCACCGTCTCGTTAATCCAACATTATCAGGCAATGTCTTTTATCAGTTTCTGTTAAGTATTCATCACCATACAGGGCTCCAGACTAACTTTTTGGCTTAGGAGCACTGTGCTCCTAACCCAGAAAAATTGGGAGCACCAGCAAAAATCTAGGCGCACCACTATAAAACGTTGGCCAAACCAAGTAATACTACTATTGATCAATGTTAACAACCTGGAATAACATGTTTGAACAAGATTATAAAAGGTAAGGCATGACCTTGCTTAGATAAAGGCCTACATTGATAGGTGGAAAATAATTGCACGGTATTTTAGGTGGTTTAGATGGTAGGGGAAGTAGGACAAATCACACCATTTGTTTTAACCAAATTCTTTATTACTCAGACTGCTCTTGTACCTGCAGTCAACTGTTGAAAAATAAATAACAAGAATATTATAACATTAAGAAACCATGGTGACACTCACAGATCAGGATTGATTTTGACATTAATAGCTATAAATATAATCAGTTTTACGGTCATGATCAGTAGAACAACATATTATTATCTCCTACATGTGCCATAGTGTTACAACACTATATATATATATATAATGTCCTTTCTTAATAACTTAACATCATACATAAGAATGGCCTCACAGATCAGGATTAATTTTGACATTAATAGCTAAAAATATAATCAGTTTTACAGTCATGATCAGTAGAACAACATATTACTATCTACTACATGTGCCATAGTGTTACAACACTATATATATAATGTCCTTTAAGTTTCTTACTTACTCAACATCATACATGTACATAAGAAAAAACAACAACGTTAACAGTCAGCTCATTAGACAGGGCAGGGACGGCGGAACTCCGGTCTCCTGGCTCTACGGCCGGCTCTGATCCACTTCCTTACAGAAGGAAGTGGATCAAAGTCCTCCAGTGAAGGACCATCCGCAGAGATGCGGATTAAATCCTCCACGGTGCCCACACCCATGCTGGCTCTAGTGGAGCTCTTGATTCGTCTCTGAGCGGAGAAGCCCCTCTCACACTGGCCCGGGGAGGCTGGCGACGCATCGGCCGTGACCGTGGGCGGGTCTTCCACAGCGCTATCGGGCGTACATGCAGGCTTGTCAGAGGTTTCTTGTCTGTTCGGTGGCTCCGAACGTTCTCGAGAGGCCTTGGTGAAAAAATCCGATATTGTGCGCTTCATCTTGTCCCTGACAGGTTCACGAAAACTTATGGCCAATCATACACACGCTTACTAACTGTGCTTGTTGCTTATCCTATCTGCTCCTTGATTCGCGAATCATGATCAGCTGACTCCAGGATGCATTACGGCATGGGAATTATGGATCGGTGCGCTGCTAGCGCTGCCAGCGATAGCGCTTCCGGGTTCTGTGTAAGCGGGCGAGTGACAGCAACTATCATTCTATCGCTTGTGTCAGAGTAGTTTATTTGATCGCTTGTTTCTGTCAGGGGACTAGTTTTTTGCCAGCGGGGCGTGGATCTTATTGTGCTTATATTTATAGGCGCACTGATTTCAAATCAAGTCGCACGGCCAAAATTCCAGTCGCATATGCGACCAGATCAGTCGCAGTCACGAGCCCTGCCATATTTGTAGAATAAACCAGACATTAGTCAAAACTTGAACTTTCTTTACCAATCAGAATATCTAACATTTTCAAATTAAGACATCATATGTGCTGTACCTGTTCTCCCTGTCACAGTTATCTCACCTAACATAAGTGATGAGATGTTAGAGTGAAACTCAGCCAAGTTTTCAAATGCACAACAGCCCAATCTGAGTGCAGCTCGACATAATTTAGTTTAATTATGAATCTGTCGAAAGAAACAGCGAAAATTGGCAAACTGTCGCAATTAGAATCGTTTGTTATTGAGCCTGAAAATGTCTTAAAGGGTCGACTGATCGTCATAATAGTTTTGGATTAATTTTCCTTCAATCATGGTTAATGGACGAATGGTCTCAGCTCTAATTTCCAGGCTGTTAAAGAGAACTCGAATCAGAAGCACGGGTAATACTGTAATCAAGGTCAGGTTCCTTGCAAACATTAAGCTCAATAACAGGAAAGACTCACAACAGGGAAACTGTGTGCTTATACATATTCTTATAATATTGATTTGGTTTGTTCAGATCATAGTCGTAGTGTGTGTGTGCACTTTGGGGCAAAATACTCGGTCTAAAGGTTCTTGGCATTTGACTCCTTTGACCCTGATTAAAACGCCCACACTCCAAACTGGATTTTAACTTTTTGTTGCCGTCTCATTTCCTTCGCCCCAGGTGCTCTGAGCGAGCGCAAGAAGGTCACGCTCGGCACCCAGCCCACAGTGCTCAGGACCTTCAGATCCCTGTCCACCTCCAACGTGTTCGCCTGCTCCGACCGGCCCACCGTCATCTACTCCTCCAACCACAAGCTCGTCTTCTCCAACGTCAACCTGAAGGAGGTCAACTACATGTGCCCACTCAACTCCGAGGGCTACCCTGACAGGTCGGCAGCAGAACACGTCCCGCTTGTGCATATTAGTCTCAGTCTCACAGAAAGACAATGACGCTGCACTAAACTGTGCTGTGAGAAATGTGCCCTGGAAACTCCACTTTCTTTTGTTTTGATCCACCAGCAGAAGCAGTTGGTTCCAACGTGTTGTTTATAGAATACAAACAATCACCCTCTCTTTGATTTTTTGGGGAGTGCTGTGTATTGTTTCACTGCCTAAATTCATCTTGTTTTATGTTTTTTGTTTTTACAGTCTGGCTCTGGCAAACAACAGCACTCTGACCATCGGTACCATCGACGAGATTCAGAAACTCCACATCCGCACTGTTCCCCTCTACGAGTCTCCCAGGTCAGTTCTCTGCCTTGAAAGTGAACTTCACATAAACATTTCACACCCATCATCCAAACAAATATCCTGTTAGTTCACATTTTGTTATGGTTCTGTAGAATCTTTTTTTTTGTTGCCCTCTGTTTGGGCCAAAATCTACCAAGTGGAAGACATTAAAACGTTGAGTGCAGTGTTTCCCAGATAATTCGATTCTACAAATAGCTCCCTGTGGTTTGGTCGTTGCTTAACCTGGTCTATGTTGTGAAATATCGTATTATATGTTCTCATGACCTCTAACGTGATACCAGAGAACTCTCTCTCTCTCTCTCGCTGTGTTTCTCTGCAGAGTTTGTGCAATCATCAATAAAACTGTCCCGCGATTAAAAACACATGCTGCCACATGTGGTGTAAAGCGATGAGAGTTTGACCTCTAGTCCACTGATGGTTGTCCTCTCGAACAGATTCAACAAAAATAAAAGTAAAAAATGCAAAAACAATTTCAGTGACTAAACCTGAACGGCCCACCCAGTGAGGTCTGTGTGGAAATCTGTGCTGAAAACACTGGATTATTGTGTTTTCCAGTCAAAACACAGACAGCAGTCTCTCAGGGAACTTTCTTCCGAGCCCTTTTGCTCTTATGGTGTTAACCAGCATCTTCCCTCGGCTTTTTCTCACTCCTCTTGTTTCTCTCTCCATCTGCGAACATCCCACCAGGCGGATCTGCTACCAGGAGGTTTCCCAGTGTTTTGGAGTTCTGTCCAGCAGGGTGGAGATTCAGGATGTGAGCGGCACCACATCTGCCGTGCGCCCCAGTGCGAGCACTCAGGTACCGCTGCTCCGTGTTGTGCTCAGACAATAAACACCCCCGGGCCTGTTTGTTTTGCACTCTTATCTAACCAGGCATGCTGACTGAAAACTTTATTTATAGTATAAGACTGGGGCTTTGTCAGGAAAACAGATGTTAGACACCGAGCAGGTTTAGTGGGGCTGGATTTTATAAACCAGAATTTAATTCATCATGTTTAGTATCTTATAAAAGAGTATATTTTAATTTAACCCTTATTAACTTAAACCAGTCGTTGATTTCTTTCTTTCTATCTTTGCTTTATAATTAACCCCCCAAAATATGATTTATTACAAAATGGTTTAATTATAATCGAACAATATACAATATCTTTTTTATTTTTGTTTCACTGTCCCTCCAGTGATGCGAAGGTGCAATAAATGAAAACAGAGTAGACCCACTTTATAAGTGCTATACCTGCTGGAGCTTCATTTAGCTGTTGCCAGTGTTCAAATCAAACTCAAATAACATTAAACAAAGTGTTTGATTTGTTTTCAAAAGACACAGTTAATAAAGTTTCAGCCGCCAAAGACAGAATAGTCGGACGAACATTTAAGGAAGATTCACGCTTGAGGAGCCAATCAAAAAGTCATTTCAGCCAGATTTGTAGTGACAGCATGTGGAGTGCTCACTTAGCTTGACTCTGTGGTGTCTCCTTAGAGACAGGTGTGTACTCTGTGTTTGTATTTACTGCATCAGCAGCTCGGCTTTGTAAAGATGACACCAGAGAAATGTTTCACCGTTTTTAAATTTGGCTGCTACAGACGGTTCTGACAGCGCTGTGGAACTGACTCAGAAATCCATTTTGAATGTCCTCTAAAGCCTTTATTAGCTTTCTCTTGAATGGTTCTTTACTTTTGCTCCTGCTCCTGAATCCACATCCTTCCAGGCTCTCTCCAGCAGCGTGAGCTCCAGCAAGCTCTTCCCCAGCAGCACCTCTCCCCACGAGACCTCCTTTGGTGAAGAGGTGGAAGTCCACAGTCTGCTCGTGGTGGATCAGCACACCTTTGAAGGTGAGACAGCTGGATGTACATGTTCCATTTGATCTCCCAAAGCTGGTGCTTTCACATGGGCCTGCTGATGGTAAAAGAATGTGCTCAGTTTGGAGAAAAACTAGGTCAGTGTAGAAAAGTCTTTCCACAGCCGGGTCCCAACGCTAACTCATCAAGCTTTCCTACGTGAATATCTGATCTTAAAAATATGTGCACGCTTACATTTATCTGTGTCTTTCCTTAATTTAATCTCATGCCTCATTTAAAGTTATTCTAGCACTTTGTGTTTATAAAGTTGTTGACATTATTAGTTCATTTCTAAAATAAACTCTGGCTTTTTATGTAATAATTCATTGATTAAATGCTTTGGCCGTCACACAAACCACTTCCACTGCATGTGGCAGCTCTTTACTCGGCTCTGTTTTGCATTGCAGATTTTGCTGCGCCAAGCCCTTAATTTAAAAAAAAAAATCCCGCAGTTGCCACACCTGCATAAATTAGGGTATGTTATATGTTAATACTATTTAAATAAGGGACTGGTTCAGCACATTGTGTCCACAGCCGACTCCAGTTCATCAGTGTGCGATCGGATAACCTTCTCGTGTAGATGCAGTTAGATTTTAATCAGTCACATATGTATATATTATAATGTGGAAGGTGCAGCTTCTGCTTTTTGAACCAGGGTCACGGTTTCTGGTTGATATTAACCTATTTCACGTTAAAAAAAATACTGGATACAGTTACGACACTTGAATCTGTCTGTTATTTCTAAGCAGTTCCTTCAGAATTGACATCTGACGTCTCAGTCACAGGATTTTCAATGATTTCCATTCTTCAGGTGTTTTAGGATCAATGTAAGGCTATGTAAATGATGTGTTAATGGATTCATAATTATATGCATGCCTTGAAGTTAAGGATCATGTGATTTATTACTCTGCTGTCCCCTGACGTTTACTCTTGCTTAAGCCCGAGTGCCTTGGATAAAAAATGAGTCAAACCAGTGATAATAATGGAAGGTGTCCTTTCTGGACAGATGCAGTAAAATTAACTGGAGAGTGAAAGGGATAAATAAAAACAATGTTGTGTAGACCTAGTTAGGCGCCATACAACAAACACACCATAAAAACACCTTTTGTCTGTATTCTAAGAATGTAGAACGTGGATAATTCCAGTTCGTTACATAATCTTTCTGCAGCATAACGTGTGCCAAGTTGAGAAGCAGTCACAGATGCATCAACAATGATAAACCAACCTCCATGTTGACTCCATGTTGTTTGGAAGATAGAATAAATGCACATTTTCAAATTGTAATGCAATTGTAATGTTGAAATTGAGAACTAGAAATTAGTACATAAAGCATTAAGTACTCAAATGGCACTTCTGGCAAGAATGAGTGTTATAATATGGGAAATATATTTAAGTGTGTATTTACAGACGTCAGTATTCATGATTGAAAATCAACAATTACTATATATTATATCACCTCAATATTAACAGCTATGTACCACTTCAGATTGTCCAAACATTTCCTTGTTCTTTCATTCTCATATTCATACAGACGACATTGGTCTTCAAATATATAACAGGCTATCTACATTTAATTGTAAAATACAATATTATAAAGTTAGAGGGGAAAGCAGCATTGAAGTTACAATGTAAATCTTCCTCACAGTCGACAACCAGAGTCCTGTGTTCAACTCCGATGTGTGATACGCTCTGAGTTCTCTCACTTTCTTGTGCAATTAGGGTTTTTATCGACATTTCAAGTGTTCTTCCATTTTATAGCCTGACAGACAAAGTTTGGGGCCGGAAATAATGATCAGTGCGGCCGGCCGTCTGTAGTAATTTCATTTCCGGATCAAAACTTTTCAAAACCCATTTGGATTTTCTCAACTTTACAATTATTATCCAGACAGCAAAGTGGACCCTGTAGATATTTCATTTAATGAGAGAAATATTATGACTTCAGGTAAATGTGATGGCACACAATTATCTGCTCTGTCAGGTTTTGTGGGAGCATGAGGGGGATGTGTCATCTCCTTATACTCTTGTTTTCTACCTGGTTCAGATAACATATCTGTGTATGCGACCACACGTGTTGTTTCATGTTCTGCCAGATTGTGATGTAGCAATGTCCCAGTGTTCCCAGACAAGCAGACTCCATCTGTATTAAAACAGAGTCCTCCTTTTCAAACTAAAAGCCGAAGGACAGTCGTGAAAAAATAAGCACCTGATTAACAGGGCGATGCATTGTTCTGCTCTCGCATTCAGTTTCCTGAGGGATTTGTGTTTTGTATCTCCATCAGTTCTCCATGCCCATCAGTTCCTGCCCAGCGAGTACGCCCTCAGCATGGTGTCATGCCGTCTGGGAAAAGACCCGTCCGTGTATTTTATCGTCGGCACCGCCATGGTGTACCCAGAGGAGGCCGAGCCCAAGCAGGGACGCATCATCGTCTTCCACTACACCGATGGTCAGTATCCAGGTTTCTCCTTTTGCTCTCTCTGTGTTCCCCAAACAAACAAAAACCCAAATGCACTTTTCTTGTCTTGTTCCTCCATCTTGTCAGGAGGGGTCCATCTTGTCCTGTTTGTCCTCTCATCCGGCTGCTTTTACTTTGCTCTGTTTATCCTTCACCTGGTTTCATTTTCTCCTCCCCACTCTCTGTCTCCTTTTTTTTCCACTCACGGACACTGTGTCCTACCTTGCTCTTGCTTCCTCCCTCACTTAATCATTTTCTTATAACTTCTCATCAGACTTTCCTCCTCTCACCCCTCCTGATTCCCCTCATTTCTTTTCATACGGCCCACTCCAGGTATATTGCTTGACTTTAATTTGTCCTCCCATGGCTTTTTTTATTCTCAGCTTCTTACTCTGAATGCCTCGCCGACCCCTTTTCTCCACATCTCTCTCAAAACTGTTGACTAGCACACCATGCACCCTGCACCATTCTTGTAGGTGCTGGTTTAGTTTGGCCCTGAGCGTGTAGCACTGTGAATGTTAACTCTACGCCGTCTGACGATGTGCTCTTCTTTCCTCCAGGTAAGCTGCAGACGGTGGCTGAGAAGGAGGTGAAGGGAGCCGTGTATTCTATGGTGGAGTTCAATGGCAAACTGCTGGCCAGCATCAATAGTACAGTAAGTGGTGCATGATGGGGTCTGAGTTCTCAGCGAGGTATACAAAGCACTTGGCTTTAACTTTACTTAACCGCAGTCATCCTCATATGCAATACGAGGGAACTCCTGCAGAGTAAATCTAGCTTGAATATTAAATTAGCCTCCAGGTGCACTTTGAAGTAAGTTCATCTGTCAGATTCTATATTTTACCGCAGACCTCTCTGTCAAAAAGTCATAAAGAATTGTAAGTACAATTTAAAATCTTTCTTCCCAGCCCTTGGAAAGTTCCTGATGTAGTGTGTCTTTAAGTGAAGCTCTCTCGTCGTTTCTTTTCCACTTTCCACCTGAAAAGACCTGGTGTTACCATTTGTCCTGAGTGGTCAGATCTAAGTTCAGGTCTGAAAGCTCTCAAATCTGTCCTCGGATCACTCAGACGAACGGTAACACCAGGGGCCAGGTGGAGGTGAAGAAAGACAGAATGTTCAGTGGTCACAGAAGTGATATCATTAATAAAAGATAATGCACTGAGTGGTAACGTGTTGCTGCTGCGGTTGATGAAGTTAAAGCAAGTGAGAGTGAATATGACACAGAGGGAAGTGCCTGAATTAAACAAGCGAGAGGCTAAAAGCAAGTTTCTCATTGGAATTGAAGAAGAAACTATATTTTTTCGGAGCCATTTGTCAAGCAAATGAAAATAGTTTTTCCCTCCCCTCTAATATGAGTGTGTGACTAATTGATTGAAAATTTGGCTCGGAAGAGGCCGTGTCCAGCATTTCTTTCTTTCCTTTTCCTGACATTTTATCGGACAAATAATTATGTCTCATAGTTTGGATTCAGATAATGTAATTTTCACCTGAATCCAGACGTTATATTTTCTCTTTTTCAGTTTCTCTTCTAATTACTATCAATTTTCTCAACCATTACAGAGTCTGGTCCAGTAGAAATTCTCTTTTAGTTTCATACTCTGATGTTTTTTTTTCTTCTCATCAGTGAGTCAACCTCCGGATGACTTGTCTGCTTCAACTTTCCTTTCTTTGATTTCTTAAGAAGCATGTGATCTGCTGAGGAAGAAAACTGCCTCCTCTGTCAATTCAAAGGTTCACTACATAAATAGATTTATCCTGTATGGATGCTGTGTGAAATCACTTGACATACAGTTTGAAAGAAACCGCTTCCCCCCCCCCCCTAAGGTCCTGAGATGCTCCGCTCATCCACATCGAGCTATAGATAGATTAAAAGGATTAAAAGCTTGAAAAGGCGGCTTTCTCTTAATATATCGACAATCAAATAGACATGGATTTCCTGTTTCCGTCAACTCATCACACAGCGTTCACTTCCTGCCACCTCCTTTCTTTAAAGCTCGCCACAGTATTATGTTAAAATTACTTTTGGCTACAAGCAGTTATTTTCTCATATGACATATTTAATTCAAAACATTAGTCACAGATTTCGGTGTTTTATTTTGGTGTCAGTTTCTTTTATTCAAGCAGCTAATTTCTCGAAACCTAAACTCACTATGACGCAGTGAAGTTAAACAATCGTTAAGGTCTAATCCATCATGGGGGTGATTTCAATTTCCCCCTTGACAGCCGCCTCAGGAGACCATCATGCAGCTCGGTGCAGAGCTGTGACATTAGTCACTTGTGAAACGACTTCATAATATACTTGTCAGTGAATTCATCGACTGGACACACTGACATTTTCTTGGCTGTAAATGGTTAAATTCATCGCTGTTGCTTGTTTAAACTGCTTGAAAGGCTTGGGAACTATTCTGACTTGTAGGAAATAATCTGAATACAATGACCTCATCGGGGAAAACTGAGGTAGATTTCATAGGTTATGGTCCCATGGTCCCACGCCGCTTCATTAGTCATGTAACTAGGTGTTTTGAAGGATGAAGTTACATATTACGCTTAATATCATGTCACACTCTGTCCCGTACGTCAACCAGGGAGCATCGTGAGTCAGGATTGATCAGGATCTATATTCATTTTTCTTTGGGGAGGAAATAGATGTTATAATTAAGGCCACAAAATAACCTGATGCGTTCCAGGTCTTTAAACGTTTCAGGAGGTTCCGCTTTATCTTTAGCAGCAGGTGCTGGTGGTAATATAAAGAGTAAAAGTAAGAAGATGAGGACACACGGTTCCCTTCAATTCAATTAAGCTGCACCAAATGTCACACAATCATAGAGATCAGTTCCCTTAATACATATTTAATTAAGATCAATAAATGATTCCCTGGGAAATCAGCGACAATGTCAAAACACGCACTTTCTTGAAGAAAGTGGAAAAGAAACTCTCGGATCCATCCCAACTTTTAATGTTTAACCACCTTGGTTGGAAGTAATTAATTCAAGAACTAAGAATTAAAGATCTGGAGTAGATAAATATGTAATACAGGCAGGATTCTTCCTTTTAAGTTTAATAAAAAACACACAACAAACATTTGTTTTGTGCAGCACTGTGCAAAGATTTAGCCCAAAGTGCTTCACATGAAAGGGATTAAGATGAAGAAATAAAACGGAATACAACAACAAAGAAAAGATGGAACGTAAACAATAAAACAATGAGGCGTCTGAAGAACATTTGATTGGAAAAAAATCATCAGAGAATCAAAGACTAAAAATGTCAAAGCCCTTCTACATGAAATACCACATTAAGACGAAAGCCCTCTGAAAGAGATCAACTGAACTCCACCAGCTCCAACTTTTGTTTCTTCTGTTTACCTTAAAGCACATTTAACATTGCTGAGCCCACATGATTTCATGATGTCAAATGGAAACTAGTTATATCCAGAGTGACACCCACCCCCCCTACCACCCCCTCCTATCATTCATCCACCTTACAACCCTTTCTTTGAAATTGTGAAATGGTGCAAAGCAGTCAGTGTAATTAGCCGTTAAGTGTTCCTGCAGTGTGACGTCCGATAACTGGGACTCTTTAATCAGCGCCTCACGCTCACTGAGGCGGATCATATCCAGAAGTGATGAAAGCAAAACGCCCGGTGCCCATTCATCCAATTCTGCCAGAGCTAATTGCTCTGGAACGACTTCTCACCTCGACGGTTTGTTTCAGGTGCGCTTGTACGAGTGGACGGCTGAGAAGGAGCTGAGGACGGAGTGCAACCACTACAACAACATCATGGCCCTGTACCTGAAAACCAAGGGGGATTTCATCCTGGTGGGAGACCTGATGAGGTCCGTCCTGCTGCTGGCGTACAAACCCATGGAGGGAAACTTTGAAGAGGTGAGGTGTGGGAGAGGGTGGAAACCAACGAATCCCAGAGGTTAAACGAGCTGAGCCTAGTTTTCCGTTTGCTCTCGACTGGAAGGAATTAAAAACTCAAGCAAAGCTGGAGCAGTTTGTAGCTCGGTTTCCTTTTGGTGTTTTTATCCACACAACTTGTATTTGGTGCATGAATATTTTCCCTCCGTGTTATACCTGACATATGCTCAACATCTCATCCCTTTGATGAGCCGAGTGTAAAATTGATTTGCAGAGATGAAGCGATTTGATGGGTCCCGCTCACGGCTGCACTCCTGCTGTGCTGCTGTGCTCATTGTGTGAGAGAGCAAAATAATCAATTTAGAAGGAGAACAGGCTTAATTTTCTTACTTTTTTAAAGGAGACATATTATGTACGTATTCAGGTTCATTATTTTAATTTTGGTTATGACTTTATAAAGGTTTACATGCTCTTATATTGAGAAAACACATCACTTTCCTCATGCTGGGTGTAACAGCGGCCAGAGCTTCAATGTTTCCTGTGGGGAAGAGGAGCTCCCTTTACCACAGACTGTGGACTTTTTAACTCCACAGGACTTTTACATTCATGAATGTTATGTACCAGATGAAAGAAAAACCTGCATAAGCCTCATATTTTTCCTTTAAAACCTTTAACCATTGAAATTGCCTTATTTATACATTTCAAACCATTATTTTTCCGAAAGAGCAGCTATGATGAATATTTATTGCCTCCCTGATGGATCCTTCTCATTCTGACAAACCCACAGATTTTTCTCAACCCATATCTGTATTGGTTCATCTCAGCTCTGTGGGGCGTTGGAGAATCTCTCAGAACAGTGTTTTGGTTTTCCAGCCTGCAGCTTTTACTGGTTTAGTTCGTCCACTCTGCTCCCATCAGCGGGTTTTCCCAGACGCAGCATGCAGCTGTTTGCAGCTAAATAACTCTGAAAATCTGTTTCATGCTACCTGGCCGGCACCAAATGGCAGACTTGTTTTAAGCGAGTGGCTGCTGAGCAGAGCAGATATTTCCCCTTTGGGAGACTGAAAACAGGCCAAAAACCTAATTTCTTAAACTGCTAATGTAGTTAAATAAAGAACAGGGTGTAAACAAGTTCACTGTTAGAGGTTAACGTGGTGGTAATATGTCAGGGTTGTGTTTACAGGTTTTCTCTGCTTCTCCTGCATAGCTCAAAACACGGTTACAGGTTGAGTTGGGCATTTGGAAAACACACTAATTCATTAGTTATATGAAAAGATTGATCCCCGTCTCATCAGTGTGGTAAATCCCAGTATAAGGCTGGAGTCAGTAACCAGTAGTTAGTTTAGCTTCGTCCACAAAAACACACCATGTTTGTTTTTCCGTTGCTCAGATCGCTCGTGACTTCAATCCCAACTGGATGAGCGCAGTCGAGATCCTGGACGATGACAACTTCCTGGGAGCCGAGAACGCCTTCAACCTGTTTGTGTGCCAGAAGGACAGGTGAGCAGAGCCGCTAATCTTAAAGTAGAGAAAAACTGAGGTCATTCAACCTTTCCCATCATCATTATTCTCCCCTGAGCTGCTCCTCCAGAGCCGAGAGAACAAAAGGTTTCAAAATAACCTTCAACGTTTATCCACTCAAATCCACATTGGGTCATTAGGAGGCTACACTGACTCCCATGATACTTATAAGAGCCGCATCTTTGATACTAATGTGATGCAACAGCATTGTCCTTGCATTTGTTTTGGAAATCATGAGTCAGCCGGGCTGCATCTCTCATTGTGGTCATGGTTATCACACAAATGTTGATTTCAAGGCAGAGATATGGCCTGAAAGTGAGTGTATTACATATATGCCACCGCTAATTATGAGCCTAATACGTCAGGCTGGACCACTCAATGCTTTTGACCTTTAGTTTTGTATCACATCTCTCTTCTTGTTTCTCTCCACTGTTCTTCACCCTTTTATCCATTACCTCTCCGTCATTCCTTGACCTTTACCAACGTCTCTCATATCTTTGGCCCTCTTGTTTTTCTTCTGCCTAATCGATCACCCCTGCCTCCCAACACTTCCTTACCTGACATATTTTTCTCTTTGTTTTCACACTTCTACCGCCAACATTTTTGTAATTCCTCCCCTTCATCTCTCCCATATTTTCCTCCCACCGCCAGCGCTGCCACCACAGATGAGGAGCGGCAGCACCTGCAGGAGGTGGGGGTCTTCCACCTCGGGGAGTTTGTCAATGTCTTCTGCCACGGCTCACTGGTGCTGCAGAACCTGGGAGAGAGCTCCACGCCCACCCAGGGCTCGGTGCTCTTCGGCACCGTTAACGGCATGATTGGTAGGAGCACGGACAATTTAACACTCACACAAGCATTTATACACACACAAACACACACAAAAGCACAAAATATTGCTGCAGGTGAACACTCGCTGTGTTACACCTCAAACCATGAGCTATGAGATCATTTTGGGAATCATGCTTATTAAGTGTGACGGCTTATCTCTATCAAAAGCTGACAACAGCTTGTAGCACCTTAAACAATCGTTAATTAATATGTCAGTTTATTTAATAACAACCAAAAAATCCAATAATCGGAATTGTAGGCCTCAAAGTGTCTTAAATATGTTAAAATAGTAATTCTTATGTTTAGGTAAGTCTTGATTATATTATCATTCAGTTTTCTAATGTCTCTCTGTAATAAACTTGAAACAAGCCCATCGTGGAGCTGATAACTTCAGTCCGGTAGGAATTTAAGACTGTGGATACTATCTCTGTAGTTTGTCAGATAACGTGGTGTTCTGAGGGGGTTCTCCATCCGGCTGCTTTACCTTTTATTCAATTATGGATGGAAGTAATTCTGGGAAGTATTCTGAGGTCTATAAATTCCTTCTTATTGGTCTTCAAAAGTCTTAAATTGAACTTGTTGAAACCTAAGCCGAGCTAACTGAGAATCATTCAGTCTTTTTATCTTGTTTTCAAAAAGTCTTGCTATTCCTTTAAATTCTTCAGTTTTGGTATTGCCCCTGGATTCTCTCCTCCAGGGCTCCTTGATCCAATTCCATTCAACTCTAATAGCATCGAGCCGCACACACAGTTTTATTTCGAGCTTTTGAGACTTCTGCCTGCAACTTGACTCACTGAAGATGCTCAGGATTCACTTTGTGCAGCTGAAAAAATTTTGGAATTGAAAAATTACTGGATTGTCCCTGCAGCTCAGGATAATCCACTGACATCTCTGTGAGCACTTCTGTTTAACTTTAGGCAGAAAAGAGTTCACAGTGAAAAAGGTAAACCCACTTATCAGTTCCCAGTGACAAAACAGCTTTATAGTAAAAACAAATACATGTATACAATAAAATCTAGTTTAAAAACTCATGAAAATGTTAATATTTATTCATTTAATGCCGGAAAGTAATGATAAATATGAGAATTAAGATTACATCCACTATCTGACAAATCAATGAATTATAACAGACACAGTTCTCATTTCAAGCTTTTCCAATAATCATCTGACGGCAGCACAGAGACGTCAAACCTCTGTCAAAAGCATTTGTCCTAAACTAATGTTTTCCATTTCTGCAGGAGAGTGAGACATCTCAGTTTTTCACCTCATTACTTTAAACTGGTAACTTAAAGCCTGGCACTAATGATGGCCGAGATGAAAAACAGGCAGTGTGCATCATTTGGACACAGCAGTGAATTACCCCATGCGCTGGCACAGCAGCACATTGCATCACCTCGACGCCCCCCTGCCATTCTTTAAAAAGTCTCCGAGGGAAGTTTAACAGGAAATGAGAACCACTGTCGCACAGTCCACTGAAAACTTCCCGCAGTCGCCCCGTAAACCAAAATGGTCTTCGGTGTATAATGAAAGAAAAATAGCCCGGCTAGTCTTATCGTTTGTTTGATGGTCAGATAGATTAGAAGTTTCTCAAGAGAAGCTGTAAAGTCGCATGATTATTCTGCCTGAAAGGAAGTTGACAAACTTTAATAACCCTGTTAGAAAAAAAGGTGAAGTAAACGGAAAATGTCATCTAGGGTTTAAAATCATTTTACACAAACTCAGAGCTATTAACTTGTCTTACGTGTTACAGGTGAAAAGATCGTTTCATATTACACTGGGATAAACAATCTATCATGAATCGATTCTGATAAAACTTAGATCATATGCATCTTTATTCAGGTAATTGATTCACATGTTACTTTGCACCAAGGTACTTTTGACTGATGACAGAATAAAAAAGAACGAGTCGTTTAATAAAATAAGTTACGATCATTGACAACTGAAGCAATCATTCAAATAATTGATTATTTTGACGAGTTACTCGATGAAATTATTTATTTATGTAAAAATGACAAACAGCTTCTCAAACAATTCCCTGATATGATAAACTCAGGATCTATCATCTCTGGGATTTGGACTGTTGATTGTGTAAAACAAGCCAATATGTAATAGAGAGAATATTGCCAGAAGACATAAAACAACAGATAATGCAAATTAAAGGGTTCTTGTGTAGGATTCAGCGGCATCTAGTGGTAAATAACGAAGTGGCGCTAATTCTCCGATACTGTGCCGTTAACCAGCTGCAGAGGAAGATTACACGTGAGATAATATGCGAGATCCAAGTTTTGGCGATGGAACTAAACGACTGAATCCATTAATCCAGAAAATCAGTAATAATAATTAAAATGATTTGTCGGTTGCAGCCCGACCGCCGTCCTGACTGTTCCTGGCAGTTTGTCCCAAAAGTCCAACTCTTGTGCTGCTTCGTGTTTAGTGAAACGAGCTCCGCATTAAAACTCAGTGCAACTCCTTGTGCTGTCAATTTCACTGGAAATTATTTCCCCGGAGCATCGGAGTAATGCACTCACTGTCACGGCCGTTGCATTTTTAGCGCAGAGGAAAGCACGCTGCGCCCTCAAAGCTCTGGGATTCCACGATTATACTGGGAAATGACTCACTAAAATAAAGCAATTTTGAAAGGCCCCTGAATAATTAAGTATAAATATCAGGCTACTTTACTCCCGTTATAGTGCCAGCATACAAACATGAAATCTGCATGAGGAGGATTGCAGTCACACTAATGATCTTTTCATTTATTTATCGTACAGGTTTTTGTGAGTCCACGACTTCCTTCCCCCAAGAAACCAAAAGTGTTTATCGAGTGCAGCACTGTTGCCTGATATAAATGTGTGTGTATGTGTGTGTGTGTGTGTGTAGGTCTGGTGACCTCCCTGTCCGAGGGCTGGTACAGTCTCCTCCTGGACCTGCAGAACCGCCTCAACAAGGTCATCAAGAGCGTGGGCAAGATCGAGCACAGCTTATATCCTTGTTATGTACATGTGGACACTCGCCATCTGGCTCCGCCCACTGGGGTCGACTGGTCGCCTGTAAACCAGACAGTAAAGGTGATGGGAGTCACTGTAATTGGCTCTGAAGGGGTTTGATGGAAGTGTCATGTATGAACGGGTTTCTATGTGTTTACTCTACAACGTGATCTGATTTGATTTGCTACTTTAGAGGTCAAATCTTAAATCAAAGTCCTGCCTCCTCCATGTTAGTAGGTGGGACATTGACCAAACTATATTTTCTGGATAGCGAATCAATTGGAGACACATTGTCCCTCTTTACTGGACTACTTATAAAGTCAATGTTAAATAGAGTTGATGAGTGATATTTCTGTAAAATAATTTCATTCGCAATTATCCCAAAAAGTCTGTGATATTTTAATGATGGTTTTGATTTAAAACCTGAGAAACAGAATTAATTGGACAACTAGAGGTTTGATTGCACTGAAAGTCCAAATAAATCAGAGGGGTTTTTGTTAAGCATGTTTTATTAAGAGGTTTCAAATATAAACTTGATTTTTCCATCTAATCTTGTTAAGCTGCAGTTTACACACCAGTTTCCAGCAGAGCCAGCTCTGTATTTCATCTCACTATCACACTCCATCAGCCGTGTGGTCCTCTGCACACTGCTGTTTTCATTACACCTTTTTTTCATCACGCTGAATATTAGCCGGCTGCGCCCGAGGTGAAATATTTGATATTGTACCTGAAGATCGACCCTCGGGCGCAGCAGCTGCCTTGTATTGATTTTCCTTGACTGCGCTGCACCTGGAGGTCCTTCCACACCGAGAGGAAGACGGAGCAGGCCACGGGATTCATCGACGGGGATCTGATTGAAAGTTTCCTGGATCTCGGCCGGGCTAAGATGCAGGAGGTCGTCAGCACTCTGCAGGTAGGAGCTCTTCTTCATCCACATCAGCACCGATTTTAGAACCGGATGAAATGTGAATTTAGTCTTTTTTTCTGCACTTTTTCTTTATCCCATGAGAAGAAATATCCAGACTGAGGCTTTTGAGTATTGTGCGAACACGACAGTGATTCATCCTCCTATTTAACAGGCATTAAAGGCAGCTTACTCAACAGCTCCCACTGCCAGCTTGGTGTTGCCGCCGGTGTTGACCTGTAATGGGCACGAATACGATAGTTAGTTTAATAACAGGGAGGCCTGAGCTTGTTGTTAGAGCACTGGGCCAACTGGAGCATCTGCTTAAGAGGTGATGTGAAACTGCTGCTTTCATTTGTATTTTTGACTCAAAGCAACATTGGACCGTTTTCACGAGTCGCTCCTGAGTGGGAACAGGGCAGAAGTTTCACGGCAGAACAGGTGGCTCCGCTCTTTGTTTACCTGCCAGAAGAGATTCTGGCAGGTAAACAATTCATTATACGCAGCTTTGAGTATGTCTTCACTCACGTTGCTCAAATTGCAATTTAGAAAGAAAAAAAAAAATCCCTTTTTAGCTCTGAAACAAAGACGATTATCTGTTTCCCTGACAGGAGAAGAGGATAAAAGACAAAACATTTGAGCCAGTCGTTTGCCATGAAAATTCCCTTTTCTATTTGGGTTTTGCTATAAAAAACAACTGTCTGTACAACATCAGAAAACAGTGAGAAATCTCCATTTCCTGAAGCTCAAGGTTGATGAGAACACGCAAATTGTTTTGTCTGATCAAATCGTAAAATTCAAAGATATAAAATTGACTGTTCCGACGAGAACAAGCAGCAGAATCTCTTGTTTGAGAAGATAAGTGCATCCTCCGCTCTGATGCTGCCTGTTCGGACCGGACTGTTTGTTTGCAGCCCAAAATACATTTCTGGAATTATTCGATAGAATACACTGTTTAATGTTACTGCAAATTGATTAATTGTTTCAATTGGCTACTTGATTAATTGACTAATCTCAGCAGCTTCACTGAAAACGCCATTAAAACAAAAAATAAGGGTTTCATCATTAAAGGCTTCATTTGCATCAGGTTGAGTTGCAGAAAATTAATGACATCAATCCACTGGAAACCACATTTTACTGCTTGTGCCTGTGTGTTTGTTCCTTTAATGTGACATCAGTGATCTCTGCTGGGCTCAGTCTCGGCAGCGGAGGCTCATAGTTTGGTTCGATTGCAGATCGATGACGGCAGCGGCATGAAACGTGAGGCCACGGTGGACGAGGTCATTAAGATCGTGGAGGAGCTGACGAGGATCCACTAACGTTACTGCCACCCGGATCCCCCCCCACCCCATCAACCCCACCCCACCCGCTGAGTGAGAGCAGAGTCACGAGGACAAAGTCTCTGCAAAAAAAACGTCGCGAAAGAGAATGGATTGTGGTTTTTGCAGATTTGTAAATAATTATAAATAAACAGTATGTGCATGTTCGTCCTTCAGACTTCAATGATAAGTCGACTGCTGAGACCCTGAAGGTGCTGGACCACGAGTGCAGCACTCCTCCTTCAGACGAGTCTCGAGGCGAAGTGCGTAAAAATCCTGTTCGGACAACAGAAAGACCAAAGTCAAGACATCGGTCTGAGTGTGTTGGAGTTTGTGTGCGTATGTGTGATTGCGTCTGTCCCCGGAGATTTTCCTCAGTAAAGTCCTCTGGTATATTTGTGACAGTTACTGGCAGGCTAAAGGTTCGATGACCCCCCCCGCCCCCCCACAGCTTAAATCTGACACCCAAGTTATTGTTGAAGTCTGGAGTGAAACACACGTCTGAGAAACAAATTGAGGAAATTGTAGATTTATAGCTATTTTGTCTGTGTGATGTTTTCTTTGTCTATTCTAATAAATTTGCTTTAGTACTGGTAAACACCTGAGTTTCACTTTGTCTCTGTTCCCACCTTTAAAAAACCAGTCTCCTCTGCTTTTATTTAACGTTTAATAGTCTCTTAATTTGTGTAGTTTTGCTGATTCAGGGAAATGGATTTATAACATTATCAGTTAGTTGGTCGATCTCTTAATCTTTCAACAAATATTTATGGATTGCAATAAAAAATTTGCAGCAGATATTCATCTCATGAGTCCTGATGAATTTATCGATCTTCTGAATATTTATATTTCAACATCTAACAGATATTTCATAGATCCCAGATGAATCCCACTGACTTTGATGATCCTGTGATTTTCAGCCTAAGTTCTGGTGTTTGGCTTGATGAAGATATGTTCTCACCGAGCACCTTTCATAGACATTCATGGTCACTAGAGGATGAATTATAATAACATCTTTCACCTTATGCCATAATCAGGTTTTAATTCTTTGTCCAATGCTTAAAAAACACACATGGTTATTACTTAAAACCAAGAAGGTGAACATAAATTCTTAATGTGAATATTTACTGGGTTTATTAGTCCGCTGGGTTGTTTAGTTAAATATCTTTGAGTTTTAATCAGATGAGCAACATGATAGAAAGAAACATTTATCCCCAAAGAAGGTTTTCATTTTAATCATAATCTATCATATCAGGATCAAATTGCCTTAACGGATAAAATCAAATACTACGTTTGATGTAATTTTCCATTTTGATTCACGCTCAGATTTATAAATCAAAACATTTTCAACCATTTTGTATCTTTATAGATAGAATAATGTGGCAGAAATGTTTGCTTCGCGTTTAATCCATTTCATATATAAAACAAATTGAGAATTTTAATCACATTCATGAGAGCTTAAAAAAAAACGAATCCCAGATTAGCTGTGAAACGTGTTCCTCCTCGGGTCCGGCTCCACCCTCTATAAACTGTCACGGAAGTAACAGGTTTAACAGTGATTCTGCTGAGTGACCATGAAAACACAACCTCCTCTGAGTCTCAACGGATTAGAAGATTCATTGATAATGAAAATCAGCTGCAGCCCTTGTTGGATCCAAACTGCTTCAGGTACTCTGATTATAAGTGAACATTGAAACTCATCAGCCAGAGGTGTTGTAGCTCTAAATATAAATCCTTTGTACTCAGGCCAGCTGTTTGCATGTAGACACAAATTGAATGTATTAAAACGACTCTACAATCACCACTGTTGACCTTGTTTATCCTATAAAAAACACCTCCTGGTCTTTGAGTCGATCCACAGCCCTAAGGAATCCATCTCACACATTCACACCAGAGGACATGGACTGAAAACGAAGCTCGAAATATCTGAGTCAGTTAATCAGCGTGTGTGCATATTAAACACGTGGGGTTTCCTCCTGGTCTCTCTGTCAGAGCGGCTTGAAAATGCTGACGGTTGCTGAGCATTGTTTTTCCCAGGCACCTCATTAACGTCTGTTGTGTGCATATTTATTTTCGTCTGCAGTAAACAGCAGATTGGAAGATACCACCTCCTCCTGTTTGAGATATCAAAGCATCGACAGTGACGGTGGAATCCAGCTCCAGTGATGATTCCCTGCACTGAGGGTTTCAATCAAACTGGTCAGTAACTGGCAGAGGACGTCCCCAGTGGTTTCTGTCGTCCTGTCTCCATCCTGACGAGCCCTTTGTTTTCCTCTGGTGTTTCTTCACCCGATTCCCAAACCGCACTGGATTGTTTGAAATCCTCTCCCGTCATCATATTCAAATCTGTTTCATGAATTTGAGAAGCAACAACATCTCGGCACTGAGCCGGCGATCATCGTTGAGGTTAAATGGAAAAATGAGGAAACATTCAATCTGATGATGACAGAAATTAATCAGTCTTCCTCAAATATGGTAAAGAGATTAAACATGAGGTATTTTTACACATCAAAACTAATGAAAAGTCCTTTTCACTGCTGTTCTTTACTTTCATTAAGGATTCATGTGAACTAGCTGTGGTGACTCTCTTGTGTTTAAACACACAGAAGCAGCACTTTACCAAGGACACTTGTGTGTTGTGTGTGTTTATTCTAAATGCTGATGCAGCAAAATGTAAAAACACAAAACACTTTGGTTTCCATGTGAAGACGCTAGAATCTGATTCGGCAATTAGATGACAGAATATATGTTTAATACGTTTTAGATTTAAGTTCTTAAGCTATTACTTTGTTTCTGAAGTTGACTTATGTTTTACCGATTTAACATTATGTGTTTCATTTTCTTGCGTCCGTGTTGGTAGCATCTGCAGATGTTAGACTTTGGTCTTTAATCAACTGAGATCAACACAAGGTCAAGGTCACTTCAAAGGGTCAAGGTCACGCTGGTTTCACAAAATCTTTGATAGGGCGTTTTTTGACGTCTTATCTTTACTCATGCTTTAATGTATGAATGTGGATTTGTTGTGTCTTGATTGGCTTCAGGGGGGGTGGTGGGATGTGGAGGAGATGTGAGCTCCACTGAGTAGTTTTAATGTATTTATTTTGACCCAAAATTTTTAAGAATGATTGGGAAAAGGAACCATTCAAAGACTCGGTTTATCTGCTTCCAGCATTCTTCATGAGAGAGCAGATACAGATAGTTTCCCGAAAGTGAATTCATATGATAATTAATCAAATAACAAACCACAGCTGCACTTCACCCAAATTGAAAAGTTCCCAAAGGAATGTTTTTGCGAAGAGCTCACACTGTGACTTGTTGGTTATTTCCCGCTGTGTTAAACCTGCCTGATGAAACAGGCTCAGGTTTGTTCTGTGGCTGCTCCTGAAACACAGGAAGTCATAAAGTGAAGCAGAACTGCATTATAACAAGCAGCTGTTGTTACAAGCTTGATTCACCCCCCACCCCCTTAAAAAAAGAGAAGCGAATTGAAACACATCCTGAAATAACTTGTGTAAGAACATCAAAACGTGGCTGATGTCTTCCATGTAACAGGCTCTCAGGGCGGATTTAACTTGAAAGAGGGAATGGGTGGTCGACCGTGTGGATCTGCAGCCACAGTGCGATTCAACCTGCAGCAGCTGCAGCTCCGGCGCTGGCGAGGCCGGGGAGAATCTTTTCATTTCACATAGTTCGACGTGTGCTCGTCCAAACAGGCGTCAGAGAGTCCCACTGGGTCTGATTTTGCTCATTGGCACTTTTCGCTGGGAAGGTGTTCTCGCGCCTCAGCCTGGTTCCACAGCTCACATCTTCTAATCCCACTGAGTCGGGGCCAGACGCCACTTCCGGCCACTTCCCGCACCAGAAGGGACAGCATCGTTGATACCGGGGCACAGAAGCTTTGACACATCCCACCACAGGAGACGCAGAAGCCACAGTCAGTGACGGATTGTGATAGAACTCTTTGAACACAATTAAACACAGTCTGTATGTCATTAGCTGCTGGTTGGGATCATTGTCCGGTGGTTTTATTGTGTATTGTAAGTGTTTGATGCTCTGTTTTGAAAAGTGATGGTTGGAGAAGTGTCTGGATTAAAACTTTATTATGTAAACCAACATTCATGTCTTTGTTACGTTTACATTTGATCTGGTGGGTTTTGGTTTCACGTTGTAATTCAGGGAGCTTGTTCACGACGTTTGTGTTCGTCCAGTCGTTGTCACCTGTGTGAGCTTCTTTCTATACTAAAGAAATTAATGGATCGGTCCATTTTGGTTTTAGGACCCTCATCACCAGCTTCAGGCACATTTCTCCACATTTGTTTAAAGGTTCAGTGTGTTGGATTTACTGACATCTAGTGGTGAAGTGTCATGTTGCAGCTCCCCCTCTTCTTCCAAACATGAAGCAGAACCTGTGGAAGCCTCCAGTTGTCATAAAAACTCAAAAGGGTTTTAATTTGTCCAGTCTGGGCTACTGTAGAAAACATGGCGGCCTCCGTAGAGAGGCCCCGCTCCAGATGTAAATATAAAGTATTTAAATATTAAGGGACCGTTACACAAACACACTAGTGAAAACATCACTAGGAATGTTTTATATGTTATTTCTGCCAATTGATCCCTTTCAACTGAATCTCACACACTGAGCCTTTAAATGCAAATCGTCTTCTTGTCTAAACATTATATTTCCGGAGGTGAAGTCTTCAGTGAACATGCAACTGCTTCCTCTTCTCTATGTTTTCCTATGATTTAATCTGGTACTGGATCCTGTTCTGGATCCTGGTTTGAGGAACCTTTCACTCCCAATGTTTCGACCCTAACCCGAACATGATTTGTGCTTTCAAACAAACACTGAGAATCATTATTCCTAAGTATTGCTTCTGTTTTATTCTTTATTGAACGGTCGTACAATACTAGGTCTGTTATCATATTAACACATCTGGATGATTTCCAGCCTTCCCATGAGATTTAGAGATAAGGGCAAGAATCTGATTGTATGTTTACTGGCCGTCCACAAATCGCGCAAAGAAACGTATTGTTGGTTTGTGTGTGTGTCTGACAATACTTCATGACTTCCCCCTCTCTCTGTGGCTTCCACTGCTCATGCTAAAGATGTGTATCATTAAAACTAGGTCACAAATAGTGGAGTTGAGTCAGTTTCTTATTTATACGGCCCCAAATCACAAATGTGCCTCAAGGGGCTTCACAATCTGAACAGCAAACAAATGTGTGACTATTTTCCGCTGGAGATTAATACACAGTTGAAGCTGATGAATAAAAAAAAAAAAAAATGAATATATACAATATTTCACCCAGTGCGACAGTGAGGTTCAATTATGTGTTTTTAATATTTTTTGCAGAATAGTGGAGTTCGCAGACACACAGAGGAATAATACATCAGGAATAATAATACATTATGTATTCATATATACATATGTTGCTTGGAGAAAAAACTGCTGTGGGTCTTATCATGAAATGTGTTGATAATAAGACAAATCATGAATACCGTGTTGACCACTGTTTTCCTAACCTTTTTATTTTTGACACTTTAAAGAGAACCAGTCTGTGTTTGCGGTCCAATCTCACTGGTTGTGTGTTTCTAACAATATTATCATCATTCTATTCTTATTCTTATTGTTACTTTTGTAATATGCTCATTCTGATTTTTCTTCTCCTTATGATTACTACACATTTTATTTATTTATTTAATACGCCAATTTAAAGACTTTAATTTGAACTTGTACTTTAACCTTTAACCATGACATTTTTTTTAAAGTCATCTTGATGTGCACAATTGGTTATTGTTTATTGAGAAGTGAAACCTTTTTTATTTAGAATAGCAGTATTACTAGGATTAGGACTCCTCTCTGTTGTATGACCCTGACCCCTACATTAGTACAGAGAGAGATTCTCCTCAAAGACTGAGACAAGTGAAACTCTTCATTGTCCCTGGATGAACTCTGTGTTTCCACCGAGGACAGAAGTAAACAGTTTCATTGAGTCTACACAGTAATGCAATGGGGCCCCCCCACACCTTCTGGCAGGTTCTGTGACTGCCATCCCGTCCTGCAGCAGCTGAGGGGGGGGGGGGTCTTGGCCCCGGTTGCTGGACCCGTCTCGTAGTCTCCGTTCCAGCTTGAGTAAATCCGATCTTGGGAGCTGGTTGTGTTTCCTCCTTTCGGTTTGTTTGACTTCAAAGTGTTTCTCCTCCGAACAGGATGGGACGACATCCGCTCGGGTTGCGTTTGCAGGATTTTTTGCCTCGTTATGGAACGAATTGTTTTCAGTAACGACTTTGAGAGATTGTAGAGTGTGGAGATTTCTAAACGATTTCTTGTTCCACACATTAAAAAAATCTGCAGGGGTGCATTTACAACTAATGTGGAACTGGAGAACAAGTGGAGCAGCTTTTTGTTAAATAAAGTGTTTGCTGCCCTCAGATTCCCACAATAATACCACAGGAGAATGCAGGTGTTTGACACAGTGAAGTGGGCGTGTCAGACTACAACAGGAAGCTTACGGCTCAGCTGTGCTCCGGGGATAAGACGAGTGGCCATCGGTCTGTAGAATTAGACACAAAAATGGCCGCAGCTTGTTGAACTTCATTGTGAAGGAAACTGCTCCGAGTCCACTAACTCTGTGGAATCAGTTCCAGCAGATCGTGTGAATAATGGAGCGCCTCTAATCACGTTAGCTTAATACGTATTGGGTTTGATGCTGCGGCGAGCTGCATGAAATATTCAAATCAAGGTGCCCTACATTTTGGCGGTGAGTCTCGACTTATTTCGGTTGGCGAGATAACGCAGCCTTTCTCTGATAGCCGTGTTGAGATGCTATTCTGAGATTCCAAACATATTAACGTTGCAGAGAGAGGAACTCAGACTTTTTCTGGTTTGATTAAAATGTGTTGATACGAGACACAACACAGGAAACATTATTGTCCGAGCCCTCGAGTGTCAAGCTGTCTGTGTTTGTAATGGTCAAACTCTTCTCTAATTCTAATTCACTCTTCTGTAATTCAGGTATAGAAACACTACAGCCCTCAGTCGCACAGCCCAGTCAGGCTGTGCTCAGCGATGCCGGAAAGTAAATGTCACCTTATTTGTATATGTTTTAATTGGCTGAACCGCCAGTGGCCACAACTACCTGAGAAGTTATTCCAGGAACATTGTTCGTAACAAACGTCAATCGACAAATCATGACATTTCAATAAATACCAAATGTCAGCTTCATGTTGGAGGTAGATAGAAACAAGTCTGGACCGGATGACTGATTGCCATCGTTTGCTTCTCTCATTGCTAAAAAACAGGATTTGAAATCACAAAAAAACTATTTTTTTGCAGCAAAAACAGTCAAGAGCGAATATTCAAAATCTGCTACCGGCCCTTAACTCGAGGATCATGAGGTCGTCTTCGTCTCCAGTCCGACACAAACATTCTTCTTCTGCCTCGGAGGTGGTAGTTTGTCTGTTTGAGATCATTTAAATCAGGTATTCTGAGAGTTTGTGTTCAGGTGAATCTCACAGTCCTGAACAGACGTGTCCCCTCAGTGCTGGAGAAAAAGCTCCCTGGCTTGTTTTATTTCTTTAAATCAATCACAATGGTGTTGCCCAGGAGGCAGTGTCGTGCTCCTCTTAGTTCATTTAGCAGATAACTTGATTGTGTGGAACATTTGCACATTCAGTTGTTGTTTATCATAAACCTGCGACAATGATGTTAATACCAGAAAGAAAACATTGAAATTGTAAGTATTAGTTTTTTTTACCAGGCAAATTAATTGGCTTTTTGAGGGCTTTCACATGCTCAAATTCTTACAAAATTTGCAGAAAATTTGATAGTGGTAAAAATGTACGTATTCTTGTGGAATTTTTAATGGGCGTGCAAAATGGCTCAACAGTGCCCCCCAAGACCACGGTTCACATTGACCGATCTTCAGAAAAATCGATACACAGGTGTATTTTATTAAATGCATCTATTTGATTTGACTGTAATTGTAACTGTATGTTGTGAATGAAGGATAACTCACTCTGCCTCTCACTGAATCTCCTCTTAACACCAGGTGTGACAGGCCACTGTGAAATGCAGTAAATCCTGAAACACCAACAAGTTCTTCCTCAAACACAACCAGCTCCTCCCAGTCAGAATATGTCTGTGTCTCCTCCCTTTACAGGTGTGGAAGTGTAAGAACCAGTGAACAACAAGCTTTGAACTGTGGGAGATGAGTCCCTGCAGGGAGTGAACAAGGAAGTGAATCTGTTCTACAGTCACTGGCAGCAGCTGAAATGGCGCAGCTAGAAAATCCACTGGACAGAGAAAGATTCTGCTGTTCGATCTGTCTAGATCCACTGAAGGATCCGGTGACTACTGGCTGTGGACACAGCTACTGTAAGAGCTGTATTAACACCCACTGGGACAATGGGGAGGAGAGAGGAAGCTACAGCTGCCCTCAGTGTAGACAGACCTTCACACCGAGGCCTGTTCTGGTGAAGAACACCATGTTAGCTGATTTAGTGGAGGAGCTGAAGAAGACTGGACTCCAAGCTGCTCCCGCTGATCACTGCTATGCTGGACCTGAAGATGTGGCCTGTGATGTCTGCACTGGGAGAAAACTGAAAGCTCTCAAGTCCTGTTTGGTTTGTTTGGTCTCTTATTGTGAAAAACACCTCAGGCCTCACCTTCAGTCAGCTCCATTTAAGAAGCACAAGCTGGTGGAGCCCTCGGAGAAGCTCCAGGAGAACATCTGCTCTCGTCACGACGAGGTGATGAAGATGTTCTGCCGCACTGATCAGACGTGTATCTGTTATCTCTGCTCTGTGGAGGAACATAAAGACCACAACACAGTGTCAGCTGCAGCAGAAAGGACTGAGAGGCAGAGAGAGCTCGGGCTGAGGAGACAAACAATCCAGAAGAGAGTCCAGGACACAGAGAAAGATGTGAAGCTGCTTCAACAGGAGGAGGAGGCCGTCAATGGCTCTGCTGATAAAGCAGTGGAGGACAGTGAGGAGATCTTCACTGAGATGATCCGTCTGCTGGAGAAAAGAAGCTCTGATGTGAAGCAGCAGATCAGATCCCAGCAGAAAACTGAGGTGAGTCGAGTCAGAGAGCTTCAGGAGAGACTGGAGCAGGAGATCACTGAGCTGAAGAGGAAAGACCATGAACTGAAGCAGCTCTCAGCCACAGAGGATCACAACCAGTTTCTACACAACTACCCCTCACTGTCACCACTCAGTGGATCTACACACTCATCCAGCTTCAGGATCCGTCTTATGAGGAACTTTGAGGATGTGAAAGCAGCTGTGTCACAGGTCAGAGGTCGACTACAGGACATTCTGAGTGAGACAGAGACAGAAATTTTACAGATTGTGTCTCGAGTGGATGTTTTACTGCCACAACCAGAGCCAGAGACCAGAGCTGACTTCTTAAAATATTCACAGGAAATCACACTGGATCCAAACACAGCATACAAACGTCTGATATTATCTGAGGGAAACAGAAAAGTAACATTAATGCGTGAAGATCAGTCTTATTCTAATCACCCAGACAGATTCACTGGTACGACTCAGGTCCTGAGTAGAGAGAGTCTGACTGGACGTTTTTACTGGGAGGTGGAGGTGGGGGGGGGGAGAGTAGTTGGTGTAGCAGTCACATACAAGAATATCAGCAGATCAGGAGATGAATGTATATTTGGATACAATGATAAATCTTGGTCATTATCTTGTTTTGGAAACATTCGTAGCTTTGATTACAACAGCATCAGGACTCCAGTGTCAGGTCCTGTGTCCTCCAGAGTAGGAGTGTACCTGGATCACAGTGCAGGTGTTCTGTCCATCTACAGCGTCTCTGACACCATGACTCTCCTCCACAGAGTCCAGACCACATTCACTCAGCCTCTCTATGCTGGAGTTAGGGTTCATTGTCTTGGATCCACAGCTGAGTTCTGTAAACTCAAATAGACTTGTGTCATTAAAAGTGATTTAGATTCTGTGTGTAAATATTTAACTTCTTTTGTCTCCATGTTTGTTGATCAAAGTCTGTTGTGGTGACGTTTCTGCTCCGCACAGAGATCAGCTGTCAATCAAACACTGACCTTCCTTTATCACACATATTTAGTTCACACTTGTAAAGACACAAATCTATAATTACACTGACATGAATGTGTTTGAAAGAACTAATGTTGCTGTTGTTTTCTAAATCAAAGTAGAAATAAGGTTCTGTGATGTTTTAGAATCTGTATCAATCCTGATTAGTGTTGCAAAGGAAAATATAAAGTTAAAGTTTTTTGATACCATGCAGGCACCAATACCACATTTTTCCCTTTTCAGAAATGTCTTCATCTCTTGTCATTGATGATTTAGTGGTGTTATTTATTTTGGGGATAAACATGGAGACTTTATAACAGCGCATGGTTCTGCAACTGCGGCTGCAGCTTTTCACGCAGCTGTGTCGATGGACACGTTTTAATTTATGATTCTCCAAGGGTTGCGCGTGTTGCAAAGCAATTCACCGCCAGAACAATACGTGGAGTAACGTTTTTTGTCAAAGACGACCTTCTTTGTGTATGGCAGTCGTCGTCGACTGTTTATTTACATCGCCACTGCTGCTCCTCATAGCCTTTTTCTGGCGGACAAATTTCCTCCACAGCTTCGTACACTCGTTGACCTGCAAACCGACGTTAGCCGAGATGCAGGAATTGCAGGCCATCTGCGCGTTCTTGTATTCCATCAGTGACGGGTTATACAAGTGGTCATACTTTCGGATCTCTTGCCAAACGCGCTTCTATTTTGTCCATATTTGGTCTTACTTGATTTTACTTGACGCACGCAAGTGGCTCTTGCACTTGCATGTCCTTGCATGTCTCTGAAAACGCAGAAGCATGCGCCGGCCTTTGCAGTGTTTCAACTAGCAAAGCTGGTAAATCTCTACATGATATTGAATTGTCATTAATGGAAAATGGTTTTATCCGTCTCGTTTTCTCGGTGAAGTGAATCCTAAGTCGTCTGTGCCATGTGAGAGGAGGTTAAAACGCAGCGCAGCATCTGTCATATCAAACCTGCTCCGGTCTGTGTAATGACTCCGGCACTTACCACTGTTAGAACAGGCGGCCTCATGGAACATTAATCGAAAGAAGCTCTGCTCACACTTCAAGGTTTGGCCTGAGCTAAATGCCTGTTTACTTCCTGCCAGGGTGCAGTCACTGAGCTGTGGATCAGGACAGTCTCATCAATGTTGGCATCACACCTCAGCACAGAGAGAGACTTAATGGATTGTAAAGCAAAGGTCAAACAGAGCTGACATTGTGGGAAAGCGATTGGAGGACAATTAAAACGGTCGGCGCTCTCTCATCGTGAAGAACGTAAAGATTGATTCAAGGGGAAGGGATTTTCTGCTGCTTATAAATTGCACAGTAATGTGTTGTGTCAGTTGATTGGTGCAGGGTTAAACAAACCCGGCCAGAGGTTGATGGATGGCCAAGCGCAGGAGGGACAGCCAGGTCTGACCGGTGCAAAGTCAAATCAAGCCTGTGAACTCTTTATCCACCGTGAATCACGCAGACCTTCAACGTACACACGAGGGGAATTTATTTATATCAGGGAGATATTCAGGACCCCAGATTTGAAAGCCGGTGGAATGTTGGGGAATTAGTTTGATGAGCGTTTGTGTTTAGGGCTGAAACACATCGGGATATAAAAGAGCTAAATTTGGCAGCGAAAAACAATCCATTCCAGCGAAACTGCTGCGATCAGAGGATGCACTCGTAGAGCTCAGTAAATGTTTAGCTGAGCGGCTGCAGCACTTCACCGATTATTCATGCCCGAGGTCACAAAGTCAACAAGCTAGTTTGCAAGAGCTTTCAAATGTCGCACACCCCGGCCACCCCGAGCCACACTACAGGACCACTCAGTCCAATTAGCGTGTTCAATGGTCTCAGCAATCGCTAACAGGTGGTAAAATCCAGCAGAGAGACACTTATTCACTATTAACAAGCGTTTTCCACTGAAATGAGTCTGATCCAAGAGTTGATCAAACATTTCCTGTGAGTGCTGCTGGCGTCGAGTGGAAATGTCCGACAACAAGGATGCAACCAACGCTTCAGGGAACACAGGCACAAAACAGGATTTCTCCAAAACAGACAGGAAATAATTAAATGTGGTGTAAACTTATAGAGTCGTTACATCATCCAGGATGTTTCTGTGTCAAGGAATATTCAGGAAATTGTTCAGAGAACAAATTGAAATGAGAAGAGAAGAGGGCCTTCTCCATTTCATCATGTGGTGGTTCCCCCTCCCCCTTTGACCCTGTGACATACAATTTGGGTCAAAAGTGACCCAGCTCAGTTTTTATTTTCTATATCTTTGCAGTGAATGAATTTCATCATCCAGTATTTCAGGTATTCCCCGATGAACTTGTTTTTGATTATCACAAATCCTTATTTTTATTTTCCTTTGATACTTTTTGAATTAAAATCATTTCTGTAACTCTACACTTTTAATATGTTAGTCCATGCATGGATGACTGTTTCTTTGCTATATTTGTGAAATAAATGTCTTTTATCACACACCTGCTTTTGCACATCTGATGCATATTAGTCGTATTACTCAATCCATTGCTAGTGAGGAAGAGAAATATCTACAATACTAACTAGCTGTTAGTAGCTAACCATAGCTGGATCAACAAAATAAAAACTCGAAATACAACAGTCGTGGAATTCAGCTCTCCTAAATGGGGAAGGCTCCTTTGATGACATAGAAGATGAGTCTTTGAAGACACATTTTCCTATCATCAAAAGAGCCTTCTCCTAAATGAAGAAGGAAGAATAAGCTCTGAAAGATACAGCAGAGAAAACACCCAGCCGTGCATGAAATAACACAGGAAATCAATTCTGGTAATTTTTTCCCCATGTTCTTCATGCTAGAAGGGGTTTGCATAGCTTGTGTATCGAAGGGTTAATAAAACAGGGCTCTTGAGGAAGAATCTGACTGACCTGAAGTCAGGCACACCCACCTCAGTATTCTTTTTTGCATAATGTCATTGTTCTGTTGTAGCCTAAAAAAACATGTGGTTTTCGCTATATGACATGAATTACACAGCTGACTGATCCTCATTGAGCTGAAGTGGTGTGCACTCAGATTAACAGTAAATGTGTTTACATTCAAAATGGCCACGACAGGAGCAACCACTTGAGTGATTCTAGAACCTCAGGAGACTTGATTCTTTGCTGCAGTTTGCTCTGTGTGTTCTCTTTAACAACATAGCCAAACCAATTCAGGAACGAGATGTTTGCTCTCCTCGTGCTCGTGTCCCTGGTGGTCAGTGGAAGTCTGTCTGCACCTGTTCTGACCAGGTAGGTCGTCCTTACTTCACATTCTAGGGCGTGTGCTGCCGCCACTTCCTCCTTTTCCCTGTAATCTCAGTAAACAGGGCCGTGATCTAATGCTTCACTGAATCCTTTTCCCTAATTCATATCTTATCCAGCACAGCACTCAGTAACTGAAAACCTTAAAGTGCCCTCACCTGGTTCCTGTAACTGTAGAAACTATTTGTGGCCTCATCTCTTGTCGTATTCCTGCAGAAACGGTGACGGCAGCGCAAAGCTGGTGCTGCTCTTCGACCCCCGCCTCCCCAAACACCACCTTGGCCACACTGACGGTGAGGTTTCCATTGAGTCTTACAGTTCAGCCAACAAAACAACGCATAACCTGAAACCACACAACCTCCATTGTAGAAAAAAGTATGTAGCCTAGCAACAGGCCGTGTTTTATTTTCTAGAAAGTCTGTGTCTATAGAGATAAAAGATTCCTGGATCTGCGCCTATCATTGAAAAGTTTAATTGAAAATCTGTTCAGTAGTTTTTGTTTAAGTCTCTTTTAATGAAAGAAGACAAACTACTAATAACATAGAATTCAAAACGTTATCACATACTTAACATCGATCTGATTCTGCTGATGTGTTTCTGATCAGATTACAATCCGCTCCGTCCTCTGCTGCCCGACCCGGAAAATCCTTATCAACCAAACCTGGAGGATGAATACTACTGAGCAGAAGGATCCTGATCTAAAGAAGAGAAGCGGACGTGTCCTGCATGGAGCCTCCAACACAAACAGCATGTTCAAATAAAAATTATGTTTCAGCTTAACGTTATGACTTTTGGAGATTAGTTCAATTATTTGTTCAGAGCGAGTTTTGATCTAATTAAAGGTTTTAAAACAGGTAATTTAAAGAGTTTTGATTTAAACACTGGTCATTTCAGGACCAGTCACTTCTGAGGTCCTGTATAAGGTTAACAATAAGCTTTTGTCAAGACATTTTATTTGAATAGCACATTTTCATGAATCACAATTTGCCTCATAGTGTTTAATGAGGTACGACATCCTCTGTCAGAGTGAGTGTCATGTAGATTTCTCTCTCAGGACGGAGGGAAGTGCAAAAGATGTCTAGAGAGACAGAGCACATCAGGAATATTACAATATTAACAACATCCATGAGAGAAGACTTGAATTTATGAATGTATCAATTTTTAAAGTACTGTTACATGATTAAATGTCGGACAGACATAAAGGAAGCAGCGATGACAGCTGTTATTATAGTGTTATTGCCAATATTGGTAGTATGTGAGTGGGCATATTGTATTTCTGAGGAATTTGGGTGTAACCATAACCCACGATCCAGATGTGGCCGCATCAGCCTCGGTCGTGGATCTGCACAGATGAAGCACAAGGACTCAGGGACCAGACAAGTCAGAAACATGTATAAACGAGACAGTGATGAAGAGGAGGAAAGAAAAACTCCATGTGCTGAACAAAAGGAAGCTTTAAAGATATAAAAGTTTTTATTTATATATGAAATGTCTGTAAACTCTGATAAATGACAATGCATAATAAAAACGTGAAGCTTCAAACTGTAAGACTCACAAAAAAACAGACAGACACAACATTACTTTAAAGAAACCTAAATGACAACAAAGAGACACAATGACAACTCAAAGATGCAAAGCCACTCAAAAATCACAAAACGACAACAACAACGTTTTATCTACTGCTTCACAGTAACATTTAAGGAAAATGAAATAAATTCAAATTCTGCAAAATATGAAGATGAGTTGTTGTTTTTTTGAAAGAAAGTTTCAGGAAGAGATTTGAAAGCAGTAAGATTTCAGAAAACATCCAGAAAATATCCACATGACGTAAAAAAACAACAGTTCCCTCAATGAGAAAGAACATTGGAGGGAAGAAGCTTCAGACAGAAAGCAGACTCGCGGGGGGGGGGGAGAGAAGAGGAAGAGGAGGAAGAAGAGGAGGATGAGGAGGGTGACAGAGACTGAAGAGAGGTTTAATACAATAAAAATCCATTGGGATTGTTTGGGAACTCTCTCAGATCCTTGGAGAGCTCTGGTCGAACCTGGTGCCTGAGAGAAGAATTCTGCTACGTCTCTTCAGTCAGAGAAAAAAGGATGATCTCTCCTAAAGCATCTCTTTGCCTTTTAGTTTTTTCAAAGACACCTTTTCAGGACTTATCATTTTTGTTGTGCGGGGGTGACGGGCATTCTAAGTGAGTGACAGAATGCAATGACTTCCTTTCACCGGGAATTGAAGGCAGCAGAAAGCCTGAGTCGTAGTCATTTTCTCCCAGTTTGAAAGAGCCATTCATCTGTGTTGTTTTATCAGATCAGCATGGGCTCCCAGTTTGGCTCCAGGAACAAGACGAGAGGATGGAGAGGTGAGAGAGCGAGCACACAGGTATATTTTATTGATCAAGTGCAGGATGTAAGAAAGCCCGCGAACATGAGAATGAATAATGCATTGGACAGGTAGGTGGCGGGGGGGACAGACGGATGAGGAGCGACGCTGGGGTTTGGAGAAGGTTCCCTGGGTTTTAATCAGACGCATTCTCCAGCTGATGGAGTCGAGGAGGCCACTTGTGCTTGTGTTTGAATAGTGAGAGGGTCACAGCCTCCTGCACGTTGATCAGCTCATCGCGGGTTGATGTCTTTGTCACTCTGCTCATGACCTGTGTCTCTCCCTCTGGAGTTTTCTAGTCCTATTCATGTTACATACGTGGTAAAAAACAAACGGTTGGGAAAACAAAATTCCAAGATGACTTACTGGACTGGCTTTTCAAAGTTTGAGGCCAGTTCAATCTCCTCCTGCACCTCAGCTGCTTTTTGCGATGAACTCGGTAGAACCTCATTCTCCAGAGTTTCTGTGTGTGAGAACCCAAATGCCAGAGTGAGAGCCTCAAGACTTTCAGCAAAGTTTCTCCGTCCAGCCTCCGAAAAACTCAGGATAATGTCCAAAGGAGCTGATTTGAAAGCCCAGCAGGAGATTCTCTGCCAGTTGAAGACGTTTCTAACACATGACAGATGAACAACTGAAAGAACTCAAAAGAAAACGAATATCTCAGGATGAAAAAGTGGAGCCAGTAAACTTAGAAGATGTCAAGAAAGTTTTCGGTCATGCTGGAGATGTCACTTGATCTCCGCAGCAGAGTTAATACTCAGCGTCCTGCAGCTTCAACACGAACTCTCCAGAGACTTCTGTGCTGTTCTGAACGCGTCTGAGCGGAGAATCTCCTGCTGTGCTTTGGAAAAAAGTCTTCTCCCATCCAGGCAAAAATATCAGGAGACTTTATTTAAAAAGATATGTTCTGAACTGAACAGTTAACGGTTCGTCCACATTGAAAGACACAAAGGGAAAGATAAAGATTGCCGTCCTGTGTCTCTTTCAGTGGACTGTTATTAAACCGTCCACGACTGTGACTCGCCCATTTTATTTCCAAACCTTTTGTGTTTCGAAGCCCCAATCTAGGCCAACACGTCCTCCTTACTTTCAACTTCACTGCTCTATAAATTATTTCCACTGTGTTTTTAAGGTCACATCAGCCACTGGTATTCAAGGCTCATTTTTGCCACCAGAATAGCTCATTTTCTGTCTCTCAGCAGGGAACAGGTTTACTGATCCATTAGAGGCAGCGACACGTGTTCAGTTCGACTGTTCCCGGTCAGTTTAACTAAAGTGTGTGTCCCTCATTGTGTGATGAAGTTTTAGTGGGAACTTGTTCTTACTTTCTCTGAAGGCCCGAGGTTGAGATTCGTCGTTTTCATTTATTGTTTTTCATTTATTGTTTCATATTGCAGCTGCTGCGAAGCCGTTTGAGACTCCGAATGCGTTCGAGCACCGCACAAATAAACTTGACTTATCTCCTAATAAGGGCGTCTGCAAAGCGCTGCATGAAAACAAAGGTGTGAAGGTCCGTGGCTTATATCTGACCAGGCTCCCAGAATCAATACGTGAAGAGCTGCTGCTGCTGTTTGGTTTGGTGTCAGATAGCCGAGGAAATAAACCACATCTGTCTTGGGATTTGTTGTGGACATCTGTTGAGACGAGAGAAAAATGCAAAAAACAGACGCTTGCTAATGGAGCTGTCGCAGGTCCAGTTTTCTAAAATTGGAAATTCCTCTTTACGTTACAGAGAACAAACCATCTGTGCCCTGACACAATTAGAAACCTGTCGCATTCTTGTGTGTGTTGTACTCCTTGTGCGAGTCTTGGTCGGCGGGTTTAGTTTAACGTTTCAGGCAGATGTTGATTTGTGCTTTGGGTGAAATTAGTTGGGGAACGAATTAAACAGGAATGTGCTGCATGAATAATGAAATGTGTGAATGAGGGTAAATGTTGTGTGTCTCCAGGTGCTGCTGGAATAAACATGTGACAAAGTTGACTTGATGGAATCATTGTAGAACATCATGATATGAATGAGAATATGAAATACCTTGATATGAGCAGTGCTGCATCATGTGACGCACATTCACTGACCTTAACCGACCGTTTCTCATATGAAATCATAACAACATGAACATACATTCACACAGCAGTGTAATAGTTTAAAGATGATGAAGATGATTATGATGAAGATGATGGGCCTAACGTTCCCCTTAAATTCAATGAAGCTGCACCAAACTGCACAAACTCGTAGATATCACTTCTCTTAATGTGCCTGATTTTCTTCTCTCAATGTAAAAGAAAGTCGAAATGCATCTGTATCTAATTCTAAAATGTGATTGGTTCGTTCTTGGTTCCATCCTTGAAATCCGTTCAGTAGTTTTTCATGCTGACAAAGAAACTAACTAATAAATAAAGCAACCAACTAGAAGGAAGACACTCCACAGTCTTAAGTTCAAACCCTCATCACATGGTTCCTTTCAGATCCATGAATAAGAAACGCTCCATCTTTTCATGTAAAAGAAAGTGAAAATCAAATCCTGGATCCGCACCAAACTTGAATGGGTTCTTCCTCAACTCAGACCACATCCTTCCGAGAGGTTTGGTAGAAATCCGTTCAGTAATTTCTGTGAAATCTGTGAAACATATACAATCCAGCAAAGAAACAGACAGGAGCGGAAACACCAGTGATGTTGAAAGGTTTGTAGAATCCTTGGCTTGTGGAATCCGTTCTGTCACATCTTGGGTTCAAATCTCAAACCAGCTCAGGTTTCACAATGACACTGTGCTCCTGGATAGTTAGAGGAGAAACTGTGAACAGGTGACACCCGAGAGCGAATGTCACAGAGAGGACGAGAGGAGGAGGAGGAAGAGGAAGAGGAGGAGGAAGAGGAGGAGGAGGAGGGGGAGGAAGAGGAGGAAGAGGAGGAGGAGGAGGAGGAGGAGGAGGAGGAGGAGGAAGAGGAGGAAGAGGAGGAAGAGGAGGAAGAGGAGGAGGAAGGCTCCTTGGCTCTCTGAGGAGAAACAATCCAAATGTGCTGGAAGTCAGAGAGGCCGTCAACTCGCTGCTCGAACCATGTGACCTGCCTCACTCTCCTCTCAGGTCTGATTAAGCTGCAAACATTTCCTATCTCTCCCTTCGCCCGTCAACTCAGCCCCTCCTCCTCCTCCCCCCTCCCCCCCCATCCAGGCTAAAGATACCTGCTCCTCACTCTTCATTATATCAACCTGAATCATATCAGGAGGAGCGATGGAGTCGGAGCTTCGGCACCAAACTCCGCTCTCCCCTTTGTGATACGCGTTTTCAAACGTACACGTTGTCTGATTGAAATGTTGTTAGACGCTCGGATGAGTCTTTTGAGGATATCTGGAAATACCTTCAGAGCAGCTGCTGGTGTTGTTACAGGACGGGAAGCTAAGCTGTTTGACTTTGCTGCAGCGCTTGTCACAGTCGGATTGTTTCTGTGGCGTTTGCCGACTGTCGGCGAGCTCCTCTGACACTGATGCTTCTAGTCACCAGTGACGGGAGCCACTCAACTAAATTTACTCGCTGACATTGACGATTCAGTAACTTCAGTTTCAGCCGGAAGATTCAATTCAGGCACGGTCTGAATATTTACAGTTTCCACAGCAGCAGAGTCGGTTCCCTTACATCGAGATATTCACTACAAATGAATGACGTGTCGTAATTTTCTCTCTTCAACACATGACACAACATTTCTTACACGGAACAACAACCTGGGCTTTCAGTTTCTTTTAGAATCCAGTTTAATCACATACAAGACTCTGGATGTTTTACAGCAGAGTAAATAAATGATTGCATTTCACTCGACTCCTGACCTAGATATCGATCGCCTCTGAGATCTCAGAATCGATATCAAGGTCAGGAGTCCGTTTATCACACGAGCTGAATAACTACGAAACCTTCTGTAGGTGTTTTGGGTCCAGACGACATCTTGGCTAATCCCTTTTAACAGCTAATTAAGAAGCTGATGCTTTGGTCGAGTTGCTTCACCTCGTTCTCTCTCCACACGGACTGTTTGCCTGCGGGCAACCAAACCTCCCTCAAACGTGACTGGTCAACATACAAACAGGATTCTCAGGCAGCACCATCATGGATTAGGGTCTTCAGGGTCTTCAGGTTAAAAACTCCTCAGCCCGGCAAAGATCGCTGCCTTTCAACCTCGTCTCAAACCGATTCGTTCTAACAGCGGTTAGATGAAAACCTCTGTGGCCTTCAGCGGTTTTCATTCACTGAAATGTTTTTTTTCCTTGTTGATCCTTTTTCTCCTTTGCTGTTTTTGAGTGTTTTATTGAGAACGCTCTGAAAAATCATTTTTTCTTCCAGAGTTTCTCTTTTTTACCTCCAGCGTGGAGGTTATGTTTGTACCCCTGCCTGTTTCTTGGTTTGTTTGTCTGCAGGATTACAGACAAAAACTATACTGGATGGATTTCCACACATCTTGGTGGAAGGTTGGGACACGGGCCAAGAGAGACAGCATTACATTTTAAACACAGATCTGCACAAATACAGGAATCGTGCAGCATTTTTATAAAAGGTGTTTTTGGACATTTTCACAAATATCCCAGAAAATAAATTATAGAACTTGATAAAAAAACGTTGGCATTTTTAATGAACTGATATCTACGAGTGTTTGAAATTTAATGCAGCTATATTGAATTTAAGGACTGTTGGGCCTTGAAGGAGGTTTGAGCTCTACTGAGAACTTACTTTACTTTATGTTATGTTTGAATTTTCTCACTTTTGCAAACCACTTGTGCTTCTTTTTCAAAACTTCTATATAAACAAACAACTACTGCAACTTTGCACACTTTACTGTAATTCATAGTTTGTCAACTCTTGTATTTAGTCTCTTGTTTATAGGCTTATTTGTCATTCTATTATAGTTAGTACTTTACTGTGTAGTCGAGTACTTTACTGTGTAGTCTAGTACTTTATCGTGTATGATTTACTTAGGGAGTATTACAGTTTTTAGTAAATTTTCTGTTTATTACATTCAATTTTTTGGAATTTAATTCTTCGTATCTGTTGTATTCTACTTCTCTTAATGTGCAATGCCCTTGACATGCTGCTATAACACAATCATTACTCATTTTGGGAAAAATCAAGTAAACATCTACCTCTATCTATCTATCTGTCTGTCTGTCTGTCTGTCTGTCTGTCTGTCTGTCTGTCTGTCTGTCTGTCTGTCTGTCTGTCTGTCTGTCTGTCTGTCTGTCTGTCTGTCTGTCTGTCTGTCTGTCTGTCTGTCTGTCTGTCTGTCTGTCTGTCTGTCTGTCTGTCTGTCTGTCTGTCTGTCTGTCTGTCTGTCTGTCCGTCCGTCCGTCCGTCCGTCCGTCCGTCCGTCCGTCCGTCCGTCCGTCCGTCCGTCCGTCCGTCCGTCCGTCCGTCCGTCCGTCCGTCCGTCCGTCCGTCCGTCCGTCCGTCCGTCCGTCCGTCCACCTATCTATCGATCTATCTATCTATCTATCTATCTATCTATCTATCTATCTATCTATCTATCTATCTATCTATCTATCTATCTATCTATCTATCTATCTATCTATCTATCTATCTATCTATCTATCTATCTATCTATCTATCTATCTATCTATCTATCTATCTATCTATCTATCTATCTATCTATCTATCTATCTATCTATCTATCTATCTATCTATCTATCTATCTATCTATCTATCTATCTATCTATCTATCTATCTATCTATCTATCTATCTATCTATCTTGGAAACATGTCTGAGAAGCTAAGAACCCCTGCTGTAAAAAAACTAAAACAAATGTAGCCTGTTAAAGCTTCACCTTTCTTTTTTTAAATTTGGTTTCCTCTCTTCAGCTGGAAAGGTTTAAAACATTTTCCACAGATCTGATCGCTCTGGGACTTCCTCTCTTTCTCAGGTCCAGATTATTTTAAGGCAGAGAAAAAAGGAAGCGAAGGAAGAAAGAAATCCCAACAAATGCAGAAAGAGTTCCATCACCTGCAGCTCACTGACCTCAAACCACATCTGAAAACAGCTCCTCTCTTTTCTTCTAAACCATTTTTCCCGGGGAGCTATTTAATCAAAGTGCGTTTCCGTTGTACTTATAGCCTGGATTGTACCTGACGGCCCAAGGTAGAAGGAGGAAATAAAAAAGAAAGGACCTTAAGGAGACAAAAGGGTCGGAGGATGTTTCAAAGCCTGCGGATGAATCTCGGTCATTGGAGACGTGATTGGTGCTGAGAGGGAAATAGCCCCGGGCCAGTCTGGAGGACACTGCTACTGTTCATTTAAATTCCTCCGACGGAATCTTCTCATTGGTGCGAATCCTCGTGTCCCGTGTAAATCCAACCCAGTAAAAGAGCCACATGCTCCGCTGTGCGTGATGCCATAAAGCGCTTTGTTCCATTAGATATATCTAATTAATGCCTGATTAGTGAGGTACTAGAAAATATTTTTATGACTCCGTTGTGTCTCAGGGACGATACCGACGCTTTTAACATCCTGGTTCCTGGCAAAATATTCCCCATCACTCCTGTTTGTCATTCATGGTGTCAGACATAATTACAGCAGGATTACGCATAAAACCCTTCAGTGTTTCCCCCGTTGAGAAATGACAGGATGACGTGCGACGCCGTTTAGTCGAGCCAAAAACATTTAATACACCATCGCAGGAGACATGCACTTGCAGCACTTCACACAGTGCTCCTTCCCATCGGTAGCTCTGAGTTTGAAAGACACATACAAACCGTGAAATAATTTAAAACAAAAAACACATATTAAAAAAGGGGGTTACACACGTTTGCTTTTATACATGTTCATAATACAGCGTCATAGAATGTATCACAGAAATTAGCTTTTTTTTTTTTCCGACACAGAGCAAACCATAGCAACCAACTCAGGTAGAACACTGACACTGTGCTTGTTGATAGTTAGAGGAGGAACTGTGGACAGGGGACACCCGAGAGCGAATGTCACAGAGAGGACGAGTGTTTGATAAAGAAGAGTCTGTCGAGGAGGAGGAGGAGGAGGGAGGAGGAAGAGGAGGAAGGAGGAGGGGAGGGTCCGTCGCTCTCCGAGGAGAAACAATCCAAGTGTGCTGGAGGTCAGAGAGGTCAGTCGCTAGGCGTAAAACGTTTCTACTTTCACTGCCTGACAGAACATCGTCATGGAGAAGACCAGGCCCAGGATCTGCCCAAACACAAGAGAACAGGTCGAGCGTGAACGACTTCAGATGAGCAGCGTCACGGTGAAACGAAAAGAAAAACTCCTCTTGTCTCCTTCTCATAATAAAGTGTGACAATGAAACTATGAGAATAAACGTCTCATAGTGTTAAATTAAAATCCTGATACAGTTATTTCTTGGATAATGAGAAGAGCAACCAGACATTCACATCTGAAAATGGTTCCTTTATTTAAATCTACACAGCTTGCTTCTTCTCTTCATTATTATTAATTATATAATTATCATATTATCTCTTTATCATATCTGTGCCCCCCCGCAAAGGCTCTGTCTGCTGATCAGTGAATCCTCCTGTTTCTTTGATGAGCGTCTCAGCTTTCTCTCTTTCTGCTTTTTAAATGTAAAACTTTCTGGTGATCATTTCTTTGTTCTAATCTTTTTTTTAAAAGCCCCTGAAAACCCAACATCTTTATTAACTTCTTACATGAAGAAGCTGGATGCTAAACGGACACAATACTTTCTGCTGGAGTTGAAACAATCTGGGTAATTTCAAGATTTCTGTATTTGAGGTCTTGTCTCTGTGGCACAGTGGATAAGTGGTGATCGTCTGCCTCATACTGAGTTTCCCGGTTTGAATCCCAGTTAGCATGGGGGCTTTCTTGTGGATTACATTCATTAGAGACATAGGCTGCCGCTTTTCCATTATCAGCTGGGATTGGCTACTGTGATGGACGGGAAGGGGCTCTTCTTACTGGTTTAAACCAGGCAGGGCTCGGTTGGATCCATTAGCTTCACCACTTATCTTTAGAAGGTTGCATTGGGAGCTGGAGCTAATCCCAGCTGAAGTTGGGTGAGAGGTGCTGTAAACCCCGGACAGGTCACCAGTGAGAACGGCTGCAGGGTCAGCATATTGAGAAACACTCATATTCACAGCATATAGCTCAACGTGACCCTCAGCAGCGTGTTGGACTGTGGGAGGAAGATGTGCAGACACTGGGAGAAAAGGAAAAGTCCTCGGGCAGAAGGGCTGCAGCCGACCTGAGAGGTGAACCAGGAAACTTTCTGCTTGGAGGCTTCAGTACAAACCACTGAAGCACCATGCCACCACTCAAATATTAATATTATAATAAACAATTCAGGATCTTTCAATGGCATTGACATTGATTTCCGCCCTCTACAGTACTTTGAGTTTTATTTGCTTTCCTTGTTCTGTTTTATTATCTACAGTAGCTGAGAATCAAATGGTCAATTTTTTAAATCATCAAATAGTTTGTTCAGCTGATCCATGGCCATTGTTTCTTAAGAGATGAAACGATTAAATGAGTAAGAAATAAATGTTCAAACACATAAAACAGTCATAAAATAAAAATGAAAGAAGAGAGTTACATCTTCTCTCAGGGTAAATGTACAGTATAACTGCATTACTAAGACCACAGGGCTCAATCTCCCTATTAACTTCATCTCTTTTGTTCTTTTGTTTTAGCGAATCTCTTAAAACTCGCGTTTGATTTGTACATTGAACCCAGGAGAGTCGTGTTTTAACAGGTTTACTGTTTTAACAGGTTTACTCTACACTTCACAGATGCTGTTGACAGGATCTCTAACAGCTTTTGGCTGCTTCCTGTCGTCCTGTGTCTTCTTCCACAGCTCCAAACTGTGACACAGGCTTCACAGAGTCCGTAAACTCAAAAGTTAATTTTTTTAACTAAGATTTTGCGTATTGCATTAATTTTTCAATATCTGTCAACAGATTTTTGCCAGTTTGATGTTCTGATATTTAACCGCTTTACTTTTGATTTGGCTGCGTAACTCATTTAGGTATAGCTGTGGATTTTTGAGCGTTGTATCTATCTATTCCTATTTTAAGAAAACATTTGAAGTTGATGAATATTCTTTTACAGGTGAGTTATTTGGATATATCCCTTTGTCCTGTGTATCTTCCTGCAAATCCCATTTGGTTTCCTGCATATCCACCTCCTGTTTTATTTTGTAATCCATAACATTTCCTGTCTTTGCAGCGGGTTCCTGGTCATTTTTACACACCTGTTACCTGTTTAGTTTCCTGTCTCTGCTTTTCCCCTTTAGAAACCCCTTCATATCAACTTCCTGACCTTTTCCTCATTGGATTTCTATGGTCTTCCTCTCGCCTAGTTGCTGTTTTTGGTCTGATTTCCTGTGTGTGAACATTTGGACTGTGGGTAAAGACGACGCCTGGTTGGCCTTCGAAAAATAACCTTTTCCGTTAAAAAAAAAGGCAAATACCTAAAAGCTCATTATGTCTTAAATCTGTACTTAATGTTTCTCTCGTATAAAATGAACCCGTAGAACATCTGTGCTCACTGTATATTATAATTGATAATTGCATGTTGTTTGACGACCTGTAGCTGCCGTGCTAATTAGTCTCTGATGGGGGTGGGGGTGGGGGGGGGGGGGGGGTCATCTCCCATGTAGCACCGACGGCTTCACATGAGCATTTATGTTCCGTTGTTTCCCTGAATTGAGTTGTGGTGACAAACATAATTGCTCTCAGCCCTGTGATTGGCTCGTGACCCAGCGTGTTCCCTGCAGTGCTGGATCTTTAGCTTTTAAATCAGGGGCCATTAAGGGGCCGCAATTTACACACAGGGACCAATTATGTGTCCAACATCCATGCACCTCATTGTGTGAGGCGCACACATTGGAGTCATTCCCTGTTCACTGTCTGAGCAAAGACACACGTCGTTGAGTCTATTTCAACCAGGATAAAGGAATGTACATGTACCTGATGAATGCACTCTGAGCAGCTCTAATATCCTCGAGTGATTATCTCTAAATGTGCCTGTATTTTTTTCATGCAATGTCATTTTCTCTGTATTTCAACTTCCTGGCAGCTTCAGTTTGTTAAATTAACCGAAGAGGAAATCGGAATTGAAGCCGGATTTGTGCACATGAGGATTCCAATATATAAAAAGCTGTGAATGTGAGAGGGTTTGGCAACATAAAGGCTCCAGAGTCGATGACTCAAACTAAGTATTGATTCTACTTTATGTGAAAAAGAGGGAATGTGTTTTCTTTCAGAAGTAACAGACGTCTGCTATTTGCCATCTTTGTCAAAACACAACTAATCGCTGTAGAATTCGTCTGTGTTGTATAATCATCACAGATGTTTGAGTTAATTCTGCCAGTGATTGTTCTGCTTTTCATTGTGTAGGGTTTTCACAAAGGGGGAGAAGAGAGACTCTTTAACCAGTGACTAGAAATGAGCCGGCGGCTTCACAGCAGCCGGGTGTGATCGATGCTTTTTGGAGAGCAGCATTTCTCTCTCCTCGCCGATTGTGGAAGCACCTCACGTACGACTTGGCTGGAGAGGAAATAAAAGAATTTATGGACAGTCAGACCGGGCTGTGTGGTCCTTGGCGGCAGCGTGAGGGGGGGGGGAGTTTACGTGCGGCCCCCCGCTGACCACACGAGTCCTGAACCCAGCGCTTAATGCAAAGCGTTGGGTTTATTTATCACAAAGTAAGAGCCTGTAGATATAAAGAAGTGAGTTAATGACTGCGTGGAAAAAATATCTCATTCGACTAAAAAAGCTGTAATTACCTGAGTAAGTGCCGTGCATAGAGCAAAGATCCAAAGAGCCACCAGGTTCTCATTAAGCCAGTCCTTAACGCGCTCGTAGCACGGCTGTGGAGACACACACACACACACACACACACACACACACACACACACACACACACACACACACACACACACACACACACACACACACACACACACACACACACACACACACACACATCAGCTTAACAAGTGGAATGCACAACTCTGTCCAGTGGTTAAACAACAAGGTGTCTACAGGTTTCAACTAAGCATCAATTAAGGATTTAGGACATTTTCAATCATTTCAGAAATCTGTGGAATGGATCTCTCAAGAAACATGTGCATCTCCTCAGCTTCACACTTGGCACGTGTGTTGTTTATCGCCCAAGGAAGAGCAGTGTTGGGTGCGACTTGAACACGTGATGAGTTCAGTGTTAATATACAGGCAGGTATCCAGTGCTGTGTAGCACCAGAGGCTGGGAATCATCAGTGCAAGCGATGTTATTAATCACGATAACGGCGCTTCCACAATAATGGCAATAACTTCCCGGAACCTCTTCCTGCAGCAGGTCTCTTTACTCGCTGCGGTTCAACGACTGCCGGTCACTTTTACCACCACAGGACAGATAAACAGGCCCAACAGGCAGGTTAAGAAGGGACACTGCTCTGGCAATGAATTCATTTTAAGACCTTTGTTAAGAATGACATCAGAGACACAGAATTACTTCCCTATAATTAAAGATGAGTTGTGTCGTAGAGATTTACCCTCGGCAGAGATCTATATTATGTCCCACAGCACAGAGCAGAGAACTGAGATACATTCTGACCGAGGTGTTAGTTGACAATTAGTAATCAGTTCCATTTTATGTTTAAAACAATATTTAAACTGGTTCTCAGTGAATCAGCAGCTGGTAAAACACAGGGTCTATTTGGATGCGATTTTCTAATTCTTTTTCCTGTGAAACTAAAACAAAATGAAAGGCAAAACATCCACAATTCAACTGGATCGAATCCATCTGCTGATCAAAGGCTCCAGTGTAGATACTGAATGGAACTTGTGGTGAGATAATAATAGATACAGCGTAAGACTTTTGTCAAGTAGAACAGATATGAAGGAATATCCAAGAATTACTTGCACATAATTCAAGATAAGGTGAAATAGCCTTTTAGAGAATAACCATAACATTCATCAGTTCCATGTTGGTCTAGTTTTGAAGTTTTATGACACGTAATAATATCTGTATCATTGTGAAAGACCCTTTTACCCTTTAAAATGGGTTTTATAGTATTAGCAGTACTTCAATGAATGTGAATGATAACACAAGACCTAATTTTAAATGTTATATTTTAACCCATTCAATATTTCTCAAGGCCTGAAATTCAGATTATTACATTTTTACTTTTCAAGAGGCAGCCTTGGACAAAATGTACCAACTTCACAGTGAGGCTTCTCTGCCAGTGTTCAGAAACTGTGAAGGAACGAGTGGCAACATCCGTATTGTTGTCTCCTCTTCCTCCTGAACTTATGTTCTTGGGGAGAAACTTTCCAGAATTTGAGCATGTCTTCACCGTCCTTATCTCCCCTGAAGCCGTATAAACAAGTAATGTGACTCCGAGAACAACACAAGCACCGGAGGTTTCATTTAGACATGAGAATAAACTGAATATTTCATATCCGACATGGTTTGAATTCATTCTGAATGCAACTCAATAAAAAATTCGCCACAAAGTTGCCACTTCCACGTTGTTTTTGCCACCATAACATCTTTTTTTTCTTTTTTTTATCACCTAGAGAACATTTTCACAATCTCTTGTGACACTCTGGGAGAATCCTGTGAGCCACGCTGTGCGCCTCAGGCACGGAGAAGAGGGAGGTAATTATTATTAAGAGCCAGAAGAGAGTGGCGGGTCAAAGATGTAAGCGAGTGATGAAAAGCGGCTGAATCCTGAAAGGAGAGGACTCGCTTTCAATGAACAGTGTAGAGCTGACATTCCGTTTGACACCTCCACCTCTTTATATCTGAAGGAAGAAAAACAAATGTGCGCTGAATTCATTATGCGAGTTCTACTGGAGAAAAGACAGACTGACATATTGTAATAACAACATAACAGGCTGCTGTGCTGTTAGGATTAAATTATTCATTTCTGCAGACATGCGTTCCTTGCACGATGTATTTTCTAAATCTCAACGCATCAAAATCTGAGTCAGGAAAACCAAACGCACGAGTCTGCATTTCACTGCTGTTTGAAACATCCGGACACCGAAAAACATATATTTTCCTTTTGCCCAAGGTGAAATAATTCCAGGCTGGATCGATATGGAAAGTCATGCCAAATTTAGGACGCCTCCGCTGTTATTTATGAAACCGCCGGCCGAGTGCAGCCCTCCTGGACCACAGAGCTGCAGCGGGAAGTATAATAATTCAGATTTTTCATATTTGACGTCCACTGCAGACCAGAAACTGCCCGACCAGTTCCAGCACAGGAGCAGAGGCACATTAAAATACAAGGGCGGCTGTGGAACACCATAATCTGAGCTTCAATCAGGAACATAACCAGAAATACTATTGATCACCAGCATAAAATATGTATGTATGTAAAAATATGTGCATTATGCTAATATATGCTATAGTGCGGGATATAAACCAGCCAGGTGGTTACTGCAGATAAACTCTGTGGTAAATCTTGTCTGTTGTTTGAATAACCAGATTGTTGAGGAGCAGGTTGTAGTGGTTGTTCAAGATATTTTTATAATAACAACTTTCAGTGACGAGTTGAAAACAATGTGATGATATAAACGTTTACATAGATGTAATATTCTGATATTAATCCCTTTTCTAAACAAGAGCCTGAATGAGGCTCGACCATGAAAACAGCACTTTCTGATTATATGAATAAAGTAATACTAGGAATCAGTAATAATATCATTTATACATGTGAAGTATTCTGACCTCAGTCACATTATGTAGACGTGTGTATTTCAGACTCACATTATAACATCCTATTGGAGATTTTTACGTAATCGCCATGCCGTCTAGTTTGAGTAGGAGGATGTAATAATGACATGAGTCATAATCAGACTTTGCTCTGTAACATGGAAACTGCAAAATCTTTCTTCTCTCCTCTTTCTTTCCCACCCTCCTCTTCCCATTTCTCTCCACTGAGCCGAACCGGTCGAGGTCGATGGGCTGTTGGGTTTCTCTGTGGTGTCGTATGGTCTAAAACTTACAATGGAAAGTACCTTGAGATAATGTATGCTAGGATTTGGTACTGTTCAAATAAAGTTTAATTGAATATTCTATTAGAAACCCGTTTAAAAATCATAACCAAATCAATATAGCTTTCAGAAAAAGGTCAAAAGGCGTAATGTGGCCGTCCATGTCTGCAGCTTTACTGTTTCAGTCGACTCTCAGTGTCTTATTCTGCTGCAGACACATTTCATGTTGTGAACACAGGTTGTTTAAGGATTTGTACAATTAATGGTGTCATTTAACCATCCACAGCCCACACAGTTATCAAAGTACCCAAGAAACGAGCCGTGTTTACAGAAGTAGTACACGACTGGAATCACAAGGACTTCGAGCGTTCAAAGGCTTTGAAACTGCAGGTTGTGTGTGTGTGTGTGTGTGTCCTTTTGTGTGTGTTTCTGTTTAATATGAATGAGAGCGTAGAGACATAATTCCTTTCACGGTTCTTGATTCATGAACAATCTCCTGCCGACGTAAAGAACCACAAGAGTCTAAAGAAAGGGCCAAGTAGCAGGTTTTATTCGAGTAGTGTTACTTCAAAACTAAAAGAAAAAAGTTATATTATTTATTCGTAGCACATGTAGCTGCCTTGAAGAAGTCGAACCACACAAACCTGTCTGCAGATTCATTTATGTTTCCTGTCACTTTGAGCTCAGTGGAGAAATCTGTGCAATGTGTTTCGTAGAAAAATAACTGAATCTAATAAAAAAGTATAGAAAACATATTTGAAAAAGCTGGCGTTATTGGAAGAGATGCTTCAGTTCGAGCTGCAGTGATAGAATCCTTGATCTGAAGGTCTGACTGTGTTAAAATAAAAAAAACTAGTTCAATTTGTCAAATTAAAGTGGTTGAAGGAATTCAAAGGTCTACGTGACAACTAACAAGCTGAAAGAGGAAAATATCCATTCTGAAAAACCTTTTTAATAGTTTGTGTGAAGGCACGTTTCAGGAAAAGTAATGAAAAGACATTTCAAAAGCTTGTCTTTCATTTTCTAAAAGCGAAGTAGCTTCAGTTTGGCCTTTACAGCGCGAACGAACGAGTGCAGCAGGACGAACGTATTTCAAGATGAACGTCTGTCGGCTCCCCAGTCTACAGCTGTGAAACTGATGGCTTCATATTTGGAATCTGCCCTTTGCAAATGGAAATGACTGAAAATTTACTTTATTTACTTAACTGAGGAATGAGATTTAGAATAAATGTGCTGTCAAAAAGCTCTGAATATACAAAAACAGTCTCTCAATCGCAAAACTTCCTATTAGGCTTTGCACTGGGGCTTTATACGTCTATAATTCAAAAGGCAAAACTTAAGGCCTTCAAAATCCTTAAATACATTAAAGTAATACTAGGTCTCACATTTAGGTATCTCTTAGTCATGTTAAAGGTATTTTTAACACAAGTTCCACTTGTTTAAGCCCAATGTTTCTATAGTTTGCGCTATGACGTTTTGTTTTGAGGGTTTTTATCTACATGGCAACTTCCTTATCTCAAATTATTTAGAGGTTTACGTAGTGACTCTGATATTCTTTCATATCTGTTGTACTTAAGCTGACAAAGGTCTAACATTGAAGTTTTAAAAAGGTTTTCAATTTTACTTCTTGAAACCTGCGGAAAACCTGTAATATTTAATCAAACTGTTAAAAAAAAGAATTTTAATGAACCACCATTTAGTTTGCATGTAGGAGCTTTTTTTATTCTCATCAGCAGATTCATTTTGTGAAGTTCTAATGAAATATTAAACAAAACTTTTTTTTTTTGTTTCACAGAAAAAAGAAGCTGGGAAATTAAAAATTTAAAATGCATCTACTGATGACGCTATAAAGATGAAGCTCCCAAACGACCCAGGTGGTTTCCCAGCTGCTGCAGATTCTATTTCAAGACATAACTCTAAACAAAAGCTGAAGCATGTTAATACGAGCCAACCATTTTTAATAAAACTCAAAATGACGTCAGTTCACCGAGGAGGTAAAAAGATTAAAGATGCATTTGATCGGAGGCTTTGATCTGAGTGCCGCTGACATCTGGAGCATCTGATAACTAAATATGTCGAAACGTCATCAGAGGCTGCACAGAAATCATTGTAATTCACGGTTCATCATCTCCACTCATTGCGACCCACAGGGGAAGCTTCAGCTCGGCTGCATATTTAGATTCGGTTAAGTGGCTGAAAAGTGGCCTTTCTGTCCTTAATGATGACGATGACAACTTAAAAACTTGGGATTAGATCTAATTTTAATTGCTGGCGCCATCACGTTTTATTTTCATCAAGCCCCGAAAATAATGTCTCGATAATGAGCTTTAGCAGTTTGCCGAGCTGAACAACAGCTGCTGTGTAGGTCTGATGAGCTACAGGGGAGTTTAAATATTCAACAAGCCAAAGTGGAGCTTCTTTTACAGCTGCACGGCTTTAATAGTGATCCGGGGTGCAATATTATTATAGCCTCATCCTTGAGCACTTTAAAACAAAACTCCCACACAGATTTAGTAAACATCGTTTCTGTGTTGAATTATTTTAAAAAAAAACTCGAACTTTCAACAAATTCTTAGAATCTGACGATTTCAAATGATGAGCTGATTTTAAGTACTTATGATAACCCATTAAATTTAGTAAGGCCTCTTTTTCATTTCTGAAGAACTCATTCATGATTGAAGCTGTTTAATATGTGATTTTTGTTAAGTTAGATCAATTTGTTTTATCTCAATCTTAATATCTTTCCATGTGAAATCATTTTTACATTGCAAATATCATATTTCCTAATTTTTATATATGTACATATTTAGTACTTTATTACTGATGCTTGATATTTTTACTATCCCCTGTCCTGCTGTAACACATTCGCCTATTGGGGGACTGTAAGTATTTATCTCATCTTTTTGAATTCAGTCCCTCTATGTATCTTTGAACTAACTCTTTGGGAGAAGCCGACACTGCGGCTGTTTGGCACCATGAATTAAAAAACAGAATGGGTCCTGAAGTGGAGCCCAGAGGGATCCCACAGGAAACCTTGCACCGAGGATGAGAATTAAAATCAACACAGACAGAACTTTTGGATAAGTCTGACGAACCTCACCAGTGTAAAGGCGTCTTTGACAGACTGAGTCGGAGAAACCTGCCTCATGTCCCAGCAAGAGAAAGGTGTGGTCCACTGCATCAGAGGCTGATTGAAAAGCTGCAATTGAATGCATCAGCTGCCAAGAGGATGTCATAAGTCAAGATGGCTGATTCTGTCAGATGAAGCAAAGCCTCTGAAACCAGACTGGGATTTTCAAAGATGATGTTCTGAAGCTGGAAAGACCACAGTTGTCTCCAGGAGACTGGGAAGAAAAGGAATTCTGGAGGCGATTCTGTGTTTGTCCATGAGATTTCCTTCTTTTAAAGTCTGGACCGGACTATTGTTACTGAAAGAAAAAAGGTACATTTCCAGATTTCTAGGTCTAGTTAAATTAAGTTTGTTGTTTTGTGTTTGAAGGTTTAAGAAAACACGTCATGGATTTCACATGAGTCACCGTTTGCTTCCTGGGTCACAAGTAAATGGATTAATAATAAGTTGTAAATCAAGGTATAATTTATATGTTTTGTTTCATCACATTTAAAAACCTCACCAGGGACAAGTTTCACTCTTGCATGTGCAGAATAATCCATTTGTTCAGCCCATAAGACAAACATACACAAATGATGCAGCTCGTCCTGTTTTCCCCATCGGTCTGATGCAATCCTCACCACATCCACCACCAGTCCTGTTTACACCCAGAGACATAAAACAGCTTTCCCCTCATGACTCTAATGATGTAAGACTATTAAGTTATTCTGGATCTGGTTCGGCTGCAGCACAGAAACATGACATGTTGGTTTTCTCCTGTTCAGGAAAGTCTAATGAGACGTAAGGAGACCACACTTCCAACACTTAAGTAAATCTCAGTTGTTTGATTAGTTGCATCTTAATCTCACGTAATGACTCAAAGGGAGAAACAGCAGCTCTCTGGACTGAGCCACAGCAGCAAATTAAAAACACAACACTGATTATACATGAGGTGAACATTGGTAACAACGGCAGTCAACTCCCAGTGGACAGAGGTCATGATCCAATATCAGTAATTATGAATAATAATGTCTCCATGGATCCTGCTGCTTGTTGAGGTCCGGGGGCGAAGCAGCAAAGGTCCACATGAGATAACGGGAATAAAACATTGAAATGATTCCACCGCTGAGAGAAGGATTTTGTTTGTTTTACAGCTGATCAACTTAACGTCATTATGAGTGGGAGTAATATGAACAAAATAAGATGCACCATGTCGACTATAACTGTTTATGTCCGATTTTCTATATCAAAAACTAACTGTTTAATAAACACCACCTACCTGCATATTTGTGTTTAAAAGATCAATGCTGTCTCAGGCTACATACATTTTCTTCCAGACTCAGATATGAGGTTACCATGGCGATTAACTTAATCAGTTAAAATTCTGGTCCAAGTGACAACCGGTCAAAATTTGAGGAAATTCCCTAAAGAAAAGTGAACGTTTGTGCCAAATTTAAAGTCATTTTCTTAAGGTGTTCTTAAGATATTGTTTTCCAAGAATGGGATGGACCGATCACCTGAAAACAACATGTCACTGACTGTCGCTGAAGAGGAGGAATAAAAACATCAGTGCAAAGTTAACCCCAAACAATTCATTCTCATTTCAAAGCAGTTTTCCTTCTCACTGGAGTAGCAGTTTGATTTTCTGGCTGGAACTTACCGCCGTCCACCACGTCCCCGGGTTATCTAGGCCACAGTTGTCGCTGTACTCCAGGCAGCAGGAGTCGGGCACCCGGCTGGCGTTGTACACTTCGAACCAGTCGGTGTGGTTGGTTACTCCGCAGCAGCGGAACTGTGCCGGAGAGAGAAAGGAGCAAAGAGAGCCTTTTATTTATCATGAAATCCTATTGCATGGAAACGATTTACTGGCAAGAGTAATTCACATGTGCCGAACGCGGAAAACACTTCATCTCGCCGGTATTGAGCTACGGCTCCTTTCTGTACAATTCTCATCTCGTCTGTCTCACAGCCCTAAAATCATTTTCCCCACTCGCCTGCTTCTTTTTATCTACATCTTCCCCTCCCTGTGATTGGTATGGATTCTTTATAAGGGATCATGGCTCTCCCCACAGTTCAATTCATCAGTGTACTTCATGAAAAGATAAAGTGCCCCCGAGGTTTTTGTTCATTCAGTGGACTCTAATTCCACACAGGAACAATGGTGCCTCCGCTGCGCCACCACGCCGCTCCGTGCACAGACTCGGGAATCGGTTCATTTGGAAACTGGCCCCGGCCACTTAAACAATGCATCAAATTAGTAATTTATCACAAACGGCAGCAGAATTCAAATTCAGACGGCATCTGAGGTAACGTATAGTTTTGAACTTGGAAAATCGCTGCTTTCCCAAAGTAGCATTTGGCTCCTTTTGGATGTTTTTACTACTTCCCCTCATGTATGTAGAACCCTCTTCTTTTCCATAAGTGGCCGTTCATACTGTTCAGGCTGAACTCCGCTCCCGGGACATCTGTTGTGTACATTATCTATTCAGTGACTCAGCGTATTTGAAGGAGGCTCCGGAGGGAGGACAGTGACAGAATGAGAGCTGTCTTTTTTAATGGTCTGCATTTCGGCCAGACTGGGACTTTATGGCTCCTCATACATTCACACCGAGGACTGATGTGACCTGGGGAGATGTGCACGTACATGCACGCTCGCACACAGACATCTTTAATATCGGTGGCTCCTTCATTCAGATCCTCCTCTCTCCATCATTCAGCACAAAAGGAACTCGGCACATTATCATACACACACCCTGACACGCACACATTAGCATATATTAGTTGCATAGCAATGCATTCCCCTGTCATCACTTCATGCCTTTTTAGTCATGCTGACATGGACACACACACACACACACACACACACACACACACACACACACACACACACACACACACACAGACACACACAATCATGCACACACAATCATGCACTACATCCGTACATGCACACAGGCCACAGCCGAGCATTCAGCATGCAGCGAACATTAGCTAATGGAACAAAAGTAGCAGCTGTAACAGTGGTGACGTGCGGTGGCTCCGGAGCCCTGGAGTCTCCACGCTATCATCCCACGGGCCCCCCCCCCCTCACTCAAATCCCTAATTCCAAATCTCAGTTTCTCACATTGTGTTTTCTTTGCATTGGTGTATATTTATTTAAATAATACTCAGGAAAATGCACATCAAAGTGAGAGCTGGAAACAAAGATTAACCTCGGAGAGTCTTTGGTGTTTGCATTAATCTCTCTGACAGCGTTTTACCACAGTGTTTAAACTGAAGGAGCTTCGTGTGCTTGTTACTGTCGGCGGAGACGGTTTTTGTTGCCATTTTCTTTCAGATTGCCAGTTTTTTTTCCCCCAACAGCCTGCTAATAAAAGTCTCCATTCTGTTAAACTGTTAAAAAAAAGGATTCCAGTGTTTTATTCAAATTTTACACAAATTGGAGAAATGTAAAAAATGAAATGGCCCTTCAACGCTTGGTTACTCCCTCGTAATTTGATGTGACCGCTGCGGTGGAAATGGTGAAAACTTGCCAATCGCAGAAGTAAAGGATGAATAATGCACTCAACACGTTGTGCATCCGCTCGTGACAAGGTATCCTGCATCACTCCACCTGCTAAATGGCCCTGATGTTAATATTGAATGGGCTGAGAGGTTTTCCTCTGCTGTGTCTCACATCAGTTTGTACGATCATCCAGGCGTTGGTCAGGCCCACGTTTCCCTCGGTGCCGAAGAGCTGGAGGCCTTTCTTCAGATCCCTCTGGGCGTAGTGATCAATCTGGGAAAACAAGGGAAACAGGATAATGAATTTCACTTATGCGTGTGTGAGGTTGAGTGAGGTGTGATCGAGCAGCTTTTCCATTTTCATTAGAGGATAACAAATTCCATTTGATCCGAGGTAGACGAAAATAATCACATTTCTTCTGAGAAAACCGCAGAAAGTGAACCATCTAATACAATATGTTTTATTATATTTGTCTCATATTATACTGGAACATTTTTATGTGCTCTAATGATGAACCACTGTTCCATATGATATACGCTGGTCCATCAATCCATCAATCTTTATTTATATAGCACCTTTCAAACAAATAATACGCTTTCAAAGTGCACCTATACATTGTAAAAGATTATAAAGCAAAATAAAATAAAATAACATGGTTAGAGAAGAACAGAACAAACTCAAATACAACTTTTTAAATTTGTTTTTTCAGGTTCAAGGATTCCGGCTTCGTCTCAGCAGTCGAGACAATAAACGTCGAAATACAACTCAATAAATATAATAACCCAAATTAAGGATGATCAGAGAGACTGCAATAAATGTGCAGAAACTAATATAACTTAATGAAAGCGTGCAGCTTGGGGATATTTTATTGCCGTTTGTTCATCATATTGATTGCACATTGAAGGATCCCGTACTGTGTATGTTTTTATTTACTTGTTTACTGCATTTATTTGATTTTCACGGTCACAGGACAAACCACAGGAGCAGCACAACACCGTAAACCTTTTATCGCTCAGTAGAAGTTGATACCTCACCGCACGCAGAGAGACTCCAGTCTGTGCCGCTGCTTCTGCTCGGCTCATATTTCCTCAAGCGTCGTCCCATTAAGGCATTAAGACTAATAAATAGAGGTCAACAGTGGGAACGATCCACTCGGCTGAACTACAAGTGACTGAATTTGCTTTTTACCGAACCAACACGCTGCACGCCGGCGGGTGGCGTTCTGTAAACAGGCCAGATGCAGATCCATGTGGGTTTAGTGTGGAAGCTCTGGTTCAGCCGTGTGAATCTAAACAAACGAGATAAAAGCATTTAACAAAACCAGCTTTTTTTCCCCAGTAAGCTTTGTGTCAAAGAAAGCTTACGGTGAGCGTGGGGACAGACACGAAGATAAACACACTGCAGCCGCTGCAGTTAATGAATCTAACAACGATAACGACGTGATGGCAGAGCAGCAAATGGACTCAGAACACACTCTAGTTCAGGTCTTTCAGTTGTTGTGGAGACACTCATTGACGTAATGATTCTGTTGTCCCTTACCTTAACATCCTGACCTTAGCTTTATTTAACCCTTAAAGCAAGACAGCCTTTTTAAGGACCAGTAAAAATGTCCTCACAGCATCAAAATGTCCTCACAGTTTCCAAATATCTTCACAACGTCAAAGTGTCCATAGCATCCGAATGTCTTCACACTAAAATGACCTCACAATAGCAAAGAAGTCCTCACAGCGTCGAAATGTCTTCACAGCATCACAATGACCTCACAACGCCAAAAGTATTACAGCGTCAAAATGTCTTCATAGCATCAAAACGTCCCCTGACCCAAAATGTGTCCCTCACAAACTATAGAAAGTATACACACATCATGTCTTTAAAACAGCCATAATGTTTTCACAACAACGGTAAGGAACCAACATTTCCCCTCAGAACTACACACAAACACACACACACTGCATACAATCATGTATATATGACTTCAGGGGACAATACATTGACTCACTCACTTCCTGACTCACTTCATATTTCTTTACCCTGAGATTAACCTCTGTACATGTCTTCACCTTTAAAACATAATGATTCACATGCTTCTTGTCCTCATTATGTCCCTGAGTAAACAGCTTCAGGTCCTCGGACACGACTCGTGTGTGGGTAACACTTGCATGCCCAGGGAGAGCAGTCATCCTTGTTTACACGTTGAGACGGTCAATCTCATCAGACATCCATCGCATTGATCTGCACTGACCTTGCTCTCTCCTCCTCTCCAGCCTCTGAGCGGCTGCAGGCATCAAAACAAACCTCCCACTTCATGCACCCAAACAACTAGTGCTGCCTTCATTTGACTAAAAAACAATATCAATATTAAAGAGGGGTTACTGCATGAATTTGACACAGTGTTAAATATTTAAGAGGAATGAACAGTTGTGACCTGACACAACCTTCTTGCAAATCTTTGCGCAGTGAAATTTGACATTTCCACGGACAAATGTGGTTTTAACTCGGCGGTAAAACGGATGATTAATCAAGTCCTCTACTTCACCCAGATCCGAGCACATGCCCTTCACACACCAGAGTGCATTAACACACACACACACACACACACACACACACACACACACACACACACACACACACACACACACACACACCACTTGCCCGGCTGCTGATCTTTGCCTCACATATTTAATGTCGAATCATTGTGGATATTCTGGAAACAGATGCAGCAGTAGTGTTGAAGAGAGTCTACAATAAAACACACACAACCACCTCAATGTCACTACTTAAAAAACTATGCAAATGTTTAATGAGAGGAGAGTGCATCTGGCACTTAAGGACTAAAAGGACTTAACGACATACAAAACACATTTTAGGAAGAAATGGTGAATATATTATATATAACTTCATGTCTTAAGTAAAACAGCAGGTAAAACTTGTTATTTTACATTTACAACATTGCTTTCTACATTTGCTTTAATAGCTCTTCTCAAAAGATGTGATTTACACAAAAGATCACCAACCTTGTCTCCAGAGCAAAACGGTTTGATTTACAGCAAAACACAATTAAAAGGAACCAGACCAGATGAATATTCCATATAAATATTCTATATAAATATTGAAATTCAACATATTTTGCATCATCAGTAAACTGTTACCTGATTTTTTCTGCCAAAATATCCAATCTTTCTGTACAACGTTAACTTCTAGTGACTGCAGCTTTAACACATTATTATTGAGTTGCTACTAAATATTTATTTATTACAATATATGTTGATGTGCATGGATCCACAGCACTCGTGATCAAAATCAAGGTCTGATTTAATTTGCAGATTTAGTTCACAGGGATTTCAGTCCCTTGTTAATTCACATTCATGTCTCCCTGACCTCGACCCTATGGATTTTCTGACTTTAACCAACAAAAGGACGAGACTCTGGATGGAAAACCAGGGTGTTACATGAACAAACGTATCTCAACCTTGGCTCACGTCACCAAACCATTGTTGTGTCTTCTCTATCTGGCTCCAAGAAAGTCAAAGTGCCCTCGTGCAGAGATGTTACATCTTCCTCCAGCTTCCCAACTCAACCCGTGGGTCCTATGAATATTGCAATAGAAGGGGACTTGGCTTTATATCACAAATGTAGTGGGTCTGCACTGGTTGCCTGCAACACAAGGGATTTAATGTTCTTCTCCTGACATACAAGGCTCTGAATGGACCGAGTTACAGAGCTGACTCTCGAGTTTCAGAGCTGACTCTCGAGTTTCAGAGCTGACTCTCGAGTTTTTGTCCCTTCGAGAACACTGAGATCATCTGCAGTAAGTCTGTTGGAGTTTCCCAACAATGGACCAAAGAACATCAGAGACGAGCTTTTATAACTACGCTCGATATCAGAAAATCTAGTTCAGAGAATATATTTAAAAGAAAAAACATTTCTCTTTGCTTCAGCCTTTAAATAGATCTTGCACTTGACATCACTCCTGCGCGTTTATATATCTAGTTTGAATTTCATTTAAATATGTTTATATTCTCTATATCGGTATGTAAAACACTTTAAGCTGTTTTTCTTGTTTGAAAGGTCCCATACAAATACAGTTTATTATTCAGATAATCCTCTGACTTTACTCCGATGTCAACCTGGGTTAAATAAAATGTTTCACCAGAGCTGATTTTATATGATTTGAAGCATCTGTGCGTCGTCAGATGACTTCATACAATGAATAGTAATCTCAGATTCATAATTTAAACAGACGCCTCTTTCTCCCACTACCCATGATGGAGGGAGATCTCCTGAAGTAAGAAAGGCCCCAGACAGATTATTTAATCAAAGTGAACTCTGGAGTCCACATCTGTATATAGTTCAGACTCTATTTAAAGATTTATCATATGTCAATAACGTGCCTGCAGGCTTAAATATTTCCATGAAGCAGTTTTGCCATCCTAATGTCTGCAGGGTAAAAAGTGCAATAAACCCTGAAGGCAGAATAAAAATACACGTTCAGCTTATATCAGGTTCAACACTCGGAGATATCACTGAAACAAAGAGGCTCATAATGTAGACGGCAAACAAATCAGCTGAGGAAATGAAGGAGAAGACAAACACATGCCGACACGCTGAGGAATCTCTCTCCACCGTGTCGCTTTTCACTCAGGCTGCTTTTTCTCCTTGTTCTTATAAATGTGTGTTTAAAAATAATAAAAAGAAGACATTCAATGCAGCAGAACCTCTGTGGCAGTTTCATATTTTCACTCAGAGCAACAACACGGTGGAAATCTGCTCAATAAAAGTGCCAGGCACAGTTTGTGGGGGGGTGTGGTGACTGTATATCAACTCATATCCTTGCGGTGACTTTTTTTTTCTTTCTCTCGACCCCCAAAAGAATTACAATCTTCTGGTGAAAGAACGGGGGAAGCGTTCTGTCGGTTTTCAGATGGACGGCGTACTTGACTCACAATTGTTCCCAGTTGTGTTCAGCCTGGTTTCCGATTGTTTACGGTGCCTAACACACGATTATGAATCTCCGAGGTCGATATTTGCCCTGAAGCCTCAAAGAAACAAACTTTTTATTCTTGTGAAATGGCGTCGCACTGACTTCACATCTTTCTTCTCCGGTCATTTGTCTTTCAGCCTTTATCGAGTGCTGTTATTTTTTTTATTCCTCTGTCTCTCGTGTGGCCGTCGTAACTCGTGTTTTGTACCCGACCACCACCTGGCAACTCTGCTGCCATAAATGAAAACAGCGCGTGATCAATCATTCATAAAAAAAATATAAAAAAATGACGCCTCTGAATATAATCAAGCCAGTGATTATGTTTCCTCCACAACACAACGGCGGAAACAGTTTATTACTACATGAATTAATTTCTAAAAGATGAGGTTGCAAGAAAAGCGGCCCCAGAAAGGGACACTTCCCCATAACTCTGTGCGCCACCGCAGCATTTACATGAAAAGACAAATCACCCAGGATGTAATTTCTTGCGATAATAAAGATGTGCTGAGTCGCTTCATAAACAGGCCGGCGCTACAAGCTACTGCTCGGCATCACGAGTGGAAGCAGCAGGCAGCGTGCAAGCCGGCTCCGAACTGATGTAAGAATCCGGCAAGGAGAAGCCCCCGTGTCCCATTGCGGTGGACGGGATAAAACCCTGGATCCTCTGAAGTCGTGCAGATATAAAAGGGGAGAAAAGAAAATGAGAAATACTTTTTATTTCAAATCTAAGTAGGTCATTAGCAATGCCTGACTCCTGTGGAAGAGTGCGGCGAGCACGACACAGCCGCACTCTGAGCTCGGTATTGATGTTGTCCTCGGGACTTCAGTCGCCCTTTAACTACAACGGGCGAGTCGGAGATGGGCCATCAATTATTTATATGGCAGGGATACGAGGGGGTGGAGGGGGGAGAGGAGGAGAAAGAAAGAAAGACGGGATGGGAAAGAGAGAGAAATGGAGGTGAGGAGGAGAGTGGGTGTTGGGAAAAAAACCTACAGGGGGGGGGAAAGAGGGAGAGGATGAGCCGATGAAGGCGATGAAGGGCAGAATATGTAAAATCAAATTCACTGAGGGGCAGATTAAGTTATACGACTACTGGACTACAGGTAATAGTGACGGCACTGCAGTGGGGGGGGAAACGGATCGTTCCATCTGTGACAGCTAACGAGAACAGGACAGTACCGCTGAAAAGGAGAAGAGAAGAAAGGGATTTTAAAGGAGACGATGTAATGAGAGGGAAAAATGCCTCAATTAGCCAAAACTCGCACCAAACAGAGGAGATTCATTACCTGTGTCAGAGCTGGAGGAGGAGGACGAGTGAATCAGTGACACAGTGATGAAGAGGAAAGCACTCAGGAAGAGAGGAAATACGCCGAGTCATATTCCCGCTGGATTTCCAGGGAATACATCAGTTCACTATAGAACATCAAGCTGCATAAAACATGATCTCCTGCGATGACATTATCTGATTCTTAACAAAGCTGAACCTCGTGGGTTCAATTGTTGGAAGAGTCGCTGGGAGAATCTTGAATCTTGAATCTTGAATCACAATGTCGTGTTAAAGGCGGTTAAGCAATATGTGAGAGTTTTGTGTTTGTATGAACATTTAACACGACGGCAAATGGCAAAACTTGAAAACTAACTTGAAGGCTAACGTTGTCAATGTCTCAAAATAAACAAAAGATTTCATCAGATTTTGCAAAAGAGACGTTAAAACTACTTTTAATTGATTTGCTTGCTCGTTAATCAGTTTTTGAAGAGCCTTAAATCAATATTGAATCAACTGTTTGAGTTTAAAAATCCCGATTCAGTCACTTCTGATCTGTGCCATCCAGTCGTCTCTGTACAATCTGAATCTCCCCCAGCCGTCCTCACCCATTTCCCTCTTCTCGTCGAGGGGTTGCCTCCCTGACAGTTCTTTCATTTCATCCTTCCTCTCAGGGAGCTCACCCTCCGTTCCCTGGACTGTGACCCGATGTGGTCCGAAGAGACGGGTTTTCAAGGACATTCATTTTGACTGCAGACGTTTTATTCTCTTGTCTGGCTTACTCGCACTTCATTCCCCCCCCCCCCTGACTCGGGATATGAGCGTAAATCTTCCCAAAGTGTTGCAGTGCATTCGGACAAGGAGTGATGGGGACCACTCTCTTCTGAAGAACCCGAATACGTGATCCTTTCTCTCTCAGGACAAATCGGCCACTACTTTCTTTCTTTTTAAAGTTGGACAACTCCTCTCTAAAGCAAGAAACTCCATAACTTACCCTTAGATTTGTAAAGTGGGATGTGAAATCTGCCCTTTAGATAATGAATCGGGCCGAAGGAGTCACAACTCAAGACCTCTGTCTCCGACTTGTTTTTCCTGGGGCACCACGATGACACACATAGTTAATTATTCAAATGTATGGAGTTCTCCTTTAAGAGGAGACTCTCAGTGCTCAGCTGCGCCAAATCAATTACAATCCCGGCTCCTTTTTGTTCTCTGCTTCTAATCAGCTGCTGATTAACACTTGGCAAACCAGCCGACAAATCAATGGCAGGAACAGAGGGGGAGTAGTGAACTGGCAGAATGGAGGTTAGAAGGGAGATACTTGAACAGCCCTTAATCAAGGTAATAGTAAGCTGAAGGATTGTAGACACCGTGTTGGACAATAGCACAAGGTCAAGGGTGATTATCTAAGAGCCTCTCTGCGGCTTTATTAAAACCTGAAATGCAGCAGAGAGACCTTGTGTTTTCGTGGTTTGTTCTAAGTGGTGATGCTCTAAAAAAACAAAATGTCCTGAAATGATAATTCAAACTGAAAATGTATTTTCCTGCAGCTGGTGCCTTCATTCGCTTTGATCACGTGAGATTCTGTATTGTTTTTAAATCATTATCTTAACCAAGGAGATTTGAGGAAACTACTCAAAATTTTCTCGCAAAATCTTGGTGGAAGGATCGGAGAAGGGCCAGAAAAGAAACTGTTAAATCTGGCGAGGATCTGGGAATTGTATTTGTCGCCTTTATCATGAGATTAAATTACAAATTTCACATTTACATTGTCGTTTTCACAGGTTTCCGAGAGAATAAACAATTATGTTGTTCACTGATCTTCATCGTTTTGTTTGTTTCACTATAAAACTTGATTGAATTTAACTGTTGGACCAAACTGAGTTTTATTCTAGTTCTTTTATCATGTTCTATCTGTAGATGTGTGATTATAATGTGAAAAAACAAAGAGTGTTGGGGAGTTGACTCTTAGAAGATTAAAGAATGTTTACTGAACTTTATATGAAGTTAAATGATAAGTAATTTACCTTTGAATGCGGGCCAAAGTTTTTAATGAATGTAACGATCTTTAGTTAAAACAGGAAAGTTACGAAGGAGTCCGCAATTTTAAATTTAATAATAATAAATTTTGATTCTGGTCCATTTCAAAAGTTGCAGCAGTTTCTCTCAGTTCTTCTTTCTCATTCTTCAATCTGTCATGACTGGGTTGTGACTGACAGATGGTGAATCCCATCATAATGACAAAAAAACAATGCTTTCTTGGCTGAATTATTTATTGTGCTGAGAAAGAAGAAGAGGCAACCCACAGGCAGGGTTTGGGGGCTAAGGCTGCGGATATTCAATATTTTTTATTATTGTGCAAAACACAAAAGAGGGAACAAAAACACAAATAAGCCACATTCTGTCACTGGGTGGTTTTCAATCCTTTCAAAACTCGTGGGCACTGTAGTTGTATTTGAGTTAATCTCACAAATGCACCATTTGGCTTCAGTAAATACTCACTTGTGCATGAAAATGTGTATTAATCTGAAGTTTACTACAAAGAAATATTCAAATGTTCATGAGGCTGAAAAGGTTTATTCATTTATTCATCGCTCCAAAACAGTAAAATATCAGAATTCAGAATCGACTAATGGTCAGAATGGGCTTTATGTCACTCCAGGTTAAATCAGGGATTTGTGGAATCATAATTGAGGGAGTGACCTTGCTGTTCTGAGCGGACGCCACAGCGAAGTCGAACCCCCCCACCCCCCCCCCCCCCCCCGAACTTGCACAGCGGGATATCTTATCTTATTTTAGCACTGAACTCCACGAGTTCTGCACTAATGGGAAACTGTTCACAGAAGCCCTTTGTAGTTGGTGTTTGCTTGTCAGCCTCTTATTCACTGAGATGAAGTTTCCCATTTCCAACATAATTAAAAGTATTCAAAGAGAATTGTATTGTGTGGCTTTTGGACTCAAACAGGAGGGAATAAGCAGCTCAAATTTGCCCAAACTAATTTACATACGGCAAAATGGATTTAGACATATTCCTTTCATCCCGGCACATGGCGGCCAGATTTAAAGTTTTTTTAGTTGTTCAACCAAATTATGAAGTCATTTTTTTCCGATCATAATTCAAACTCCCAGGCTGTGAATATAATCGTCATGGCTTTTAGATAAATAAATAAAAAATGTATTCAGTGGAAGGAGACGTATGTTTTTACGGTTTCTATCCTCTACTGTGTTTTTTGTACATTTAAAATTTCAACAAAGTTAAAAAGCTCAAAGTCTTCAGTGAAGGGAGCTGCTCTCCCTGAAGGAAAAAACACTGACGCTCCGGAGATGAGTCGTTAGAAGTCCCGCCGCATTATTGTGACATCACATGACATCACGAAAGCCCACATTTGCATAATGAAAAGCGCTTAACAAAGCCAGACTCGCTGATAGCAGTTGACCAATCACAACATAGTGGGTCAGCTGGCCTATCGGGGCAGAGTGGGCTTTATCACAAGGGGGGGCCTTAAACAGACAGGTGTGTTTCAGACAGAGGCTGAAAAGAGGAGCTGCAGCCATGGATAGTTTGAGGACAGAGAAGTTATAACACAAATTAAAAGTATGAATATGAGCAGAATAAGTCGTATCACTCTTTTCCCAACGTCTCTCCTCCACACTTTTCTCTGCTCATCGGTTCTGGCTCTCAAGGTTTCTTCCAGTTTAATGAGGGAGTCGCCAAAGTGCTGCTCAATGTGGGAACTGTTGTTTTGTCCATAGATTTCAAGGTCTCTACCTGCTATATAAATTGCCTTGAGATAATGTATATTATGATTTGGCGCTATATAAATAAAATTGAAGTGAATCCTGTAAAGTTCTTCTCGAAAGATTCTGATATAAATCAAAAATAAGGTAAATATGCTCTAAACATGCATATGTACATTTATAAATCATAGGTCTCTATCAAAAGGTTTATTTATTTATGTATTTTAAATCATAAACTTCTGGAGCAGATCGTGCCTGTGTACGTTATTTTGACGCCTGATCTGTGTCAAAAACGTATGTAGTAAATAATCCCACTGCAATTTACAGGCTGTGATTGAATCTTCTCCATCTGACATACTGTTTCTGTTGACAGTTTCCAGTTTGTTTGCACCTGCAGAGCCTCACCTCCTGCATTCCTTCATTATACTGGTTACTTCGCCTGATTGCAATTTAAATGACTTTATAATTACCATCTTTGCAATTCATTCCCTTGTCACATAAGTGTATTTCAGGGCTCCGCAGCAAATGTCTTTTCTGTTTACTCATCATCTCGATTTGCCTCTCATATTAACATTGCCCTGATGTGGGTGTATTTTAGTAATGTAATTAACTGAGGGTGTTTATCTAATTGCATTTCTCCAGTCTACACGAAATTAAAATTTCTCAGGCTTTCAATTTATTCAGACAGTATAGTGCTGCATTTTGATATCTTGACAAGCGCAAATGTTTTGACGGCTGATGCAGGAACAGTAATGATGTGTAAAAAGTGGAGTTATCACGCTTGAAATGGGAATTCACCGGAGTCTCATGAGTCAGTTCGGCTGCACCTTTAGAAACGTGATGCCTGTACTCTGCTTCACCGCACGAGCAGGTTGCACTTCACCTGCAACTGAAGTCGTCTGTTCACAAGTGGATCGTTTTTTTTTTTTTTGTCTTCTTCCAAACTTCCTCCAGATACTTTTACAATGCGCCACATTAGATGGAACAACAGCCGAGAGGCGACGACAGTGATGTGAGAGTGAAACCTTCAATCTAAAGGAATTAAGGTTGAGAGGAGGTGATTCATGCAGCAGGAAGAGGCCACAAGGGGGAAGGTCTTCCTCAATTTGACCTCAGTCAATTTCTATTGTAGCAATAGATAAAATATTAATCTAAATTGATCCTTTATAACTGACATTGTTTCTCTTCACACTTGTCAAAGCTCGTTTTATAGCAGCCTTCGAGTTACGGTGAAGTTAAAGTTACACGAGTGACCACACACATTGATTTCTCCTCTGGCTTCCAGCCATGTGACCTTGGACAGGGAGATGGAGTTTGTGGGATTGCATGACAGGAGGAGATGTTATTTAAAAATACGTTTCTTATAAATAATTACACTTTAAGCCACCATACACCCTTTCCACAGATGATTTATTTGTGGAGTTAGAGATGTAGACACATTATGTAGTTGTACGTATGATTTGATTATATTAATCATAGGTGCTGAGTGAAAATGGTTAAATTATGTGTTTCTTATGTGTAAAAGCTCTAAATCTTTTAGAAATGGTATCATTACAACAGAAGTCATGGCTTCTACATCTATGTTGTAGATGCAGTAACGGCCGTGACTCATCTTTAACTGCCCCGGTCCCCTTGGGGTTAGTGGATGAGGTCTTTCGGAGATCCGTCCTGACCATAGCTCTTTGTGAGTTCGCTTTTACGGCGGCATTACCTCACCTTGACATGTTGCACAAGCACACAAGCAGATAGGAAATCACCTCTGCAGCTACCCCCCCCCCCCCGACAGGCGCCCTGTTCAGCCGCCGAGCGGCGAGCGGCAGAGCAGGTGCCTCAAGCTGCATTGACCTAATGACTAACATCCTGTAGAGGTGAGGGCTCACATGATCCTGGCGAGATGAGCTACATGGAGGTACATTATGAAACCAGTGTGAGCAGTATGTTCATTCAGTGTGAAGTAGATTCTCAGTGTAACACTAACCTCAGAAAGTGATAAAAATGTCCCTTTTCCTGCCAGAATTTATTAACATATAGTGGCTGAAAAAGCCTGTTCTCCAATAAAACTAATTTAAAATCTGGTACATCCTGATTTGTATCTGGATCTGCACCAATATACAAAGATATAGATACAAATCCCCTAAATGAGCTTGATATTTTTGTTATTGTGATCTATGCAATGTTGTGAAATGTGTGAAAATGTAAAAAAAAGAATGAAAAATCCCGGATCCACCCTTTGTCTTCATCCATGACCAAATCTAATGAATTCTCTCCTGGCCCAAGTCCAATCCGTCCACAAAGTTTTGTGGAAATCTGACAACTCAAGCAAACAACCGATGAACAGGAGTGAAAACACAAGCTCCTTGGCAGAGGTGTTGATGTAAAACAATGTTGAAGTATGGCACTACATTTTAAAAACCACCAGGAGAAGAGTCTTTTCTTTTGGGAGACAGGTGGACAACAACAGTGATTTTGTGTGTCTCGTCTTTTTCTTCGTCAATTTAAAATACCTCTTTATTTTCCAAAACTTTGATTGTATTTGGCTTGAAATTACAAAGATGCTTCAGAGAATGGCCGGAGCAATTTGGTTCTGTTCATGAATATAATTCAGTCTTCAAAGGAGGATATGCAATTATGCCAATATCCATCTTGTTTCCCAGACAGACTAATACAGTGTTTGAATACTTGATGAGTTAAGAAAATATACACACGGGTCCGGACCTTTCGGATTTTCAGTTTATTCTGAAGCAAAACAACAGATGTGAAATTCAATCAGAAAAACGACTACGTGATGAATCGACAATCAGGTGAAGTCAGACGGACTCTGGTCAACAAACCAATCATATCCATCATCGTGGGGAAAGTCCAGGTCCGAGACCAACAACAGCAGGAGCAGATTAAAAGTTTACTTTTCTGAGCACTTTAAGAGCTACATGAAAATCAAATGTACTTATGTTTTCTTGACATTTTCTTGGAACGTTTAACAAATAAACACAATGAAAAACATGTTGTATAGACACCTGTTCCTTCTCTCTAAGTGCACTGAATAACAACCAGAAACCCATGTTGACTTTTTTACGTAAAGGTCACATCTCTCAACTCTGAAGTCTCACTCACTGCCATTTTCTTCCTCTCCTCCTCTTTTAAATGTTAAATCCATCTTCACACAAGTCCTCTTACTGGATGTGAACAGCCAGAAGTTTATTTGTTAAATCAGTAAAAAATAAAAACAGTGATTGCGTCCACTTTTCTTGGAAAACAACTGTCCTGTGGAGCAGTTCAGGATTATCTGAGGACAAGAGTGTTTTTCTTTAATTCCAGCCCATCACTGTCAAATTGGAACTTCTTGCTACGCGACCTTTTCTTTGCGATCTGTATTTGAACCCAGTGTTCCCAGCAGAGGCAGAAGTCTGCGGCGTATCACTGTCGGTGTCAAAGACCGGTCGCAGATACATCTGTTTGACTGATGGGTCTTCAGCTGCTCACCCAGCATGCCAGAGTGAATCTGTTTGAGTCGGAGTAATTTCTTTTCAACCATATCTAGTTTCATTTCTGCAGCAGTTTGATTACAAAGAGCACAGGTTTTACACAAATGAAATGTAGCCACTTTTGTGCATTAAACCTTTTACACCAATGTACACATGCACACAGCTTTTCAATAATCTGGTTTGGGGATCATTTGTACATCAGGCTCATATCAATACGGCTGCAGTACAGCTTTATATGCACCTCAGGGGCGACTTATCACGGAGCTTTATGGCGAGAATTGCCTGTCATTTCTATCACTTGTATTGATCTATGCGGTGTCAGCACTTTCGATTGGTTGCTCTCCCTCCGGCGCTCGCTCCATTTTACTCCTCTGTGTGCTCAGACCTTTTAAGATCCCTGCAGGCTGACTAAATGAGTCATTCTGCCACCTCAAGTACTGTTATTACTTCAAATGTTTCTACTATTAACAACATTACGCCGCGGTTATTACCTCCTCAAGGTTGTTTTCACACCCGCTCCTTTCTGTTCGTTGGTAAATCAGCATGTGGAACACTACGTGGGTTAAGAGGGACGCCATTAAACGTTGCCGTGGATCTGGACGATTAGGGATTTTTGTCTTTCCGTTGTGAGATGGAGCATATTATGGCATATTCACTCATTTCTCCAGAGATTTATGGAACTTAATTTAAAAAGTCCTGTTCACAAGGGACTAATATCTACAAGCATGAACAATTCGGTGCAGCTTGATTGAATCTCAGCAGACTGCAGGGCCTTGGTGTTGGTACGAGAACGAGGTCGTCCTATAACCAGAAGGTCGGGGTTTCGATCCCCGACTCCTCCAGTCCAGTGTCCCGAGCCTCAGATTTGCCCTTGACCGTTGTGCTGACCGAGCATTAATGGTGTGTGATAGAAAAAGTGCTGCTGTTACAATCACTGCATGAATGTGTGCATGAATGGAGGAATGTTACTTGTAGTGTAAAGTGCATTGAGTGGTGAAGACCAGAAAAAGTGCCATATAAATAAATTCCATTCTCCATTAGCTATGTACTAAGTACTATTCTAGGTTTCTTTCTAATATGTAAAATAAGAAAGAGAACAATACCTATGATTGTTTCCTTTCTTATTCCCAAGGTAAAATAATTATTCAACCAACTGTAAAAGATAAAAATCCTACGTGAGGAGGATCTGGCAAGGGTAAAATTTTTTTCTTCCTTTTTGCTATAAACACAAACTCCACAATGAATGAATGACCAAAATCGATGAGGAATAATTTTCTCTTTAACCGCAAATCGTTTGATGAGTTCATAATTTCAGTCTTCGATAAATGATCGGTTCCTGGTTGCCTGAGGAAATAATAAAACCACAATGTACATCATAGGTCAACAGGGACCCTGCTACAGATCTTTGCCGGATCCCGACAGGATATTGATTCGGCCTCGACGCTGGCTGCACCACCGCCGCCGCTGCATCAATATACCCACTTTATGAATATGATTCATATTTATCCAACAAACCCTTGTGAAGTCAAAGAATTAGAGATTTTTGTCACTAATTTTGCCTAATTACCCTCAGGACTGTGTGGGTGTGAACAGACAGAGTTTGACTGACGTTTGCTTTTTTAAATTTGCTTACAGCCGCCGGGGAGAGAAGAGTCACACCTTTGAATATGTAGTCAAATATATCATTCATATCAGCTGTTTTCACGTGTGTCCTGATGTTCCAATCAGTCTTCAATCAGGTCCTCTTAGCCTGGGAATCTAGGTGCTTAAAAGCTCCTTCGCCAGAATCAGAAGGGAGACGGGTGTTGTGGTGACGTTTGGCTTTGCTGCACCTTAGCCTGGGATTTTCATTTTGTATAACGTTATTATTTTGTGTTTAATGGTAATCAATGACAGATCTGGTGGGTTTTTAAAGTGGTTGGTGGAGGAGGGTTGTTGTTATTATGTAACTTTTTTGTGTCTCTACAAATTTACCACTATTTCTTGACATGACTTGAATGCAATGGCGGCTCCATACTGGTTTGTCTACATTTGATTAGTACTGCTACGTTTGAAATACAAGTCTGCAGGTAGATGGAGCATCACTGCACCACATCACTGGCATTCACAAATGTCTGCTCTGCCCAATATTACTTGCACTAAAACTTTCTTCTCGAGGACGTTTGACGAATCGTTGAAGTGGACTTTACTGCCAGAACATATCCGTTTTTAAAAAAAAGTCCACAGTGGTGTACAGGCCGAGCTTATTTCATAACTTGCACATTTTATCATTGTCATTAGAGTCGGTGACATCTCATAAGTCTTCACTTTACCCTGCAAAGAAACCTGAGCAGAGGTCTGATTAGACAGGACACGTGAAAACACCTGTGTGTTTGTGTGTGTGTGTGTGTGTGTGTGTGTGTGTGTGTGTGTGTGTCTGTGTGTGTGTGTCTGTGTGTGTGTGGTCCACCAGCCCGTTGCAGAGTGGGGTTTCTGCTGCAGTGCAGAGTCTCTGTAGCTTTTCATGAGCTTGCTTGTCAACAGTGTGACGGTGTCACCTCAGGACAGCGTCGAGCTGCCACATTCATAATGTGTGTGAGGTTTGTTTAGACCGATCTCTCTTTCTATCGCTTCTTAATAAAAAGAAAAAAGTTTATCTTGAATGAGAAACGTTATTCATCTTGAATGTGTGTGTGAGTGCAACACGCAGAGAACTGAGGAGTGAGTGGAGGGAAACAGAGGAACTGTGGATCCTGCAAAGCGTCAAGGCTGCAGACGGTTTGCATGGTGTCACACACTTAATGGAAAGTTGAAGTGCTTCTGTGTGCTCTGTTTGCAGAGGATTGATCCAGAGATCATGGCGACACTTCAACAAGGTAAGTATTTGGTGTTTGTGCTTAAACTGCATGTTGTGAAGTGATGTCCTGACTTTGTTCAGTTGGTTTCTGTGACCTTGGTCTTGGGCTATTTGCTTTGGGAATCAAAAGTTTGTACAGTGGTCGTTATTTAACATGTATTCACATATGGATGGCTGCTTAAAGGATCTTTAATGTCATTTTACTTTAGCCGTTTTCAGCCACAAGTGTCTGGAGCATTGGGTCCGGACATTTTCCAGAGTTTAAAGAACAAAACAACAGGAGACAGACATTTTCCTGTTCACAACAACAGGAAAATGTCCAAAAATGTGTCACTAAAAGCTCTTGAATCTCTTGGACATCTTGTTTTGCATCTTCTATGTATTTGGCATCTGTTTTTTCACCCTGAGATATTTATTTAATCATTTCGTTGGTGGAAACATCATCAACACGCCCACGCTGTGATTTCACTGGACAATCTGCTGCTGTATCCTCACGTGGACATTGCTCTGTGGGGGACGGCAGGAAAAACTCTCTCCAGCAGCCGACTCAGACATTAACGTTCTTAAACACAGCCTCCGTTAAAATGTCCCCAAACGCCTGAGGAGCAGTTTTGTGTTGTTGTAGTAAGATATGTGTACCCTACATATTACGAGTGTGCTGGACTGAATTTACCTCCGCCGAGGAGGTAAGGTTTGTAATATTCATAGATTTTTCCATTTGTCAGCAGGATTATGCAATAACTAGTGAATTAATGTCTGAACTGAGAAAGAACTCATTACAGTTTGGCGGAGATCCAGACGCAGCAGCAGAGGCAGGATTTTCTTTCACGTTCTATAACATTGCAAGAGTTTTTGGAACGGTATTTTTGTTAATTTCTCAGAGAATAACTCCTGGATCTTGATGAAAATCAGGCGTATTTAAGGGACCATTTATGCCCAATGTGCTGCAGCTCGGTTGGGTTTAAGGAGCCTGTTGGGCCTTGGCGGAGTAAACAGTCGCCTCTTTACTGATATGGACGCAGCTTCCTGATTGAATTATAACAACCTCTGGTGTCCAGTGGAGGATGATGTCAAGATGAGCTAATCCTTTATTATCCCACAAGGGGGAAATGTGCATGTTTTACATTTGAAATCTAAATATAGTTCTTGAATTGCACACGTTGAGTTTTGTGTCACGAGTGGTCTGACTGAAGTACAACTATATATATATATATATATGTATGTATGTATGTATGCAAATAAAGCAATCAAATTGTAAAGTTAAACCATATTTGTGAATACAAAGACAAACACACATATTGCCCGTGCAAGCATGTAATTAGATACTTAATACACTTCACAGGGCTGAGAGGCTCATTAGACTTTAATTAATTCAAAAATAACACAAAGCCCGTGTGAAAACCTTTGAACTAATCAAAGGATTAAATTTTTTACGCAGCTTTACTTCCACCAGTGCCACTAAAAATATTGATAATAGCACAAATGATGCTCGTTGGTGCTTGTCAATTTGTTTGACGTCCTCTAGTCTTTAAACAAACTCTGGAGTGCTTCTCCCTTGAGGTGATGATGAAGCCAAAGGGACACAACGGTAAACGCAGACGCGGAGATGCTACATACGTCAGTTTTCAATATCACGCCGCTGACACTTTGACGCCGCTTCCTCCGACCCTTGGCGATCGTTTCAGGTGTGTGGAAGATGTGTGAGCTGTTTGAAGTCGCCTCCACCAGCGGCGCCGAGCTTTTATCAAGTGAAAAGCAGATGTAATGAAACGCACCGCGGAGCGTGACCGTCCCTTAAGCCCGGGACGGAGAGCATCAACATGCACCCTCCGCAGCACTCCGGTTAAGTCTATGGAGTCTGGAAGCTTTTGCATATAGGGAGGATTGACGTCGGGTTGCACTCCAATTGCAGGACTGCTTCTGGGGAGTTGCCATGGTGATGGAGGAGCTGAAAAGCAGCAGGGTCCTGATAAACAGAATGAAACTGGGGCTCTCACAATTACTAATAATGTCTTTTCCCTTTTCTAAGTTAATTCCTTCATTACTAGGATGAGAGGTCCATTTCTACCTGCATGCAAACTCTCTGCTCTCTTGTTCCAGCTGCTCCTCTTCTGTGTGGTTCACTGCAGCACACTAAGAGTGCATTAGGAGTATTCAAGCCCAGAGTGAGATTGATCATTGAGAAGCAGTTTCTGCACAGGTGGCTTTTGCTGAAATAACAAACAATGGGAGACTGATTCTTGTTTTGTTTCGGTTAGCAAATGTTGTCAGCAAAGTCTTTTTTGAGCATTTCAAACAACTGAATTTAGATATGACATTTCTATCTGGATAAAATAAATGCGAGAGGAAAATAGCTTAATTGGCAAATTATGTGATATTTAAATCAAATCAGGTCATTCGTATTGTCCCCTACATTCTCTCATCATAGTAACGATGACGACAATGTTTTCCAATGCTCAATCCAGAAGTTTAACATTTGAGGAGTTGCATAATTGAGTTTCCAACAAAACACATGCTCGACTAATGTTTCACCCTGTTTTTAGGTCTATGTCCCATCCACTAACATGGAAGCGACAAGGTTCATGACTTATACTCAAGCCAGCCACCAGGGGGAAATCCAGATAATTTGGCTTCGGTTTCAAAGAGTATTAATGTTGTCCATCTTTATAAACAGTCAGTTGAGGGTGTACATTTTTATCCAATAAAAATAATAATCTATAACCTCTGATTTATTCCTTTGACTTTTTACATTTCGTGAGAATCTCCACGTTGAGTAAATGCACTAGAGGTCTACTTCATGATACCGTGAAGGGAAACACTTTACACGACAGAATATTACTGAGAATTGTTGAGTCTCCTGTGGCTTAAAAGAATATCAGTGGCAGTCTGGTAATGGCCACCCATCCTTTACTGCGAGTGATTTCCCACAGTGCACCAGCTCGGCTGAATATCTGGGCCTTCCTTCCCTAACTTTTCACTCTGTCCTGTCGCTAATCGCCTCCCGGGTATACGAACCTGAATTATTCAGAGGCTGAATAATGGGGCGCACTGAACATCGGGGAACACAGACACTGAAAGGAAGGTGACAGAAACAACACAACATTCATTTTATGCTAGTGCCGCTTAGCTGGGAGCCCGGCAGAATGGGCTTGTCTAAAAGAAAGCAATGGAAGTATAACACATTTATGTAATGGTGCAAAAGAATTAGAGAAAACAAAGCGCAGAGTACAGACACGTCAGAGGTCTGTGGTCGCAAAAAGAAATTCCAACAGAGGGAAATGTAGGTGGCTGTTTACTAAAATGCAGGAGGGCATCAGGACTCACTCAGGCTCGGCCTTGGCCCAAGTCTTTGGGGATAATGTTTTCTATCCCAACTCATGAATAATATATCACGAGGGGTTGAGAAATTGCCAGTGATTTATGAGGGAGCTCTTCACTTTGAGTCCACTTCACCCGGTCACGGTTATATCGGGGGGGTCTCCAGAGGTTGCACAATATACGCTAAATTAAATGACAGCATGTGAACATCGTTTGTCAAATGACTCTTTCATCTAATTAGAGGACATTCGATACCTGTGACTGGAGGGAATCCCGGTGGTCAGTTGACGAGTTTGCTTTTAATTGAAGCAGTGTGTTTACTGGACTGAATGATCTCAGTAATTTCTCATCCAAGTATAGTGGTATGAGTTTTGGCTGCTAATCAATCAACTATTGTCCCAAAATTCTATTTAATTTGTCAAAGAGAATCTAAAGGTTAATCTACAATTAAAACTTGAAGGGCACTTAGTGGAGCGCATGCCTCCGCCAAGGCGTAACAGTCCCCTGAAATTCAATCAAGCTAAACCAAATTTCACACTTTCATAGATAATAATCTTCTAAATATGCCAAATTATGATCAATATCCATTATTTCCTGGGAAGATGGTGAAAATGTTGAAAAACGTCCAATCTTGTTATGTTAAAGAAAGTCAAAAACAAGAAAATCACTGTTTACCGGATCTGCACCAAAATAGAAAAGGTTCTTTCCAGACTCCAACAACATCTTTCCAACAATTTCCGTGGAAATCTGTTGAGTTGTTATTGTGGAATCTTGCTCACAAACAAACAAACCAACCAACCAACAAACAGACAGACAGACAGACAGGGAGAAGAAGAAGAAAACATAACCTCCTCAGTGGAGGTAATAATTGTTCATTTTAGAAATCCAACCAAAAGCCGTCATCTGCTCAGAGCTGTTTGTTTGTTATGTTGCCTGTGATATAATTGAACTGGTTATATGATTATTAAAAAACAGTGTGCTGCAGACTTCTCATATCGCCAAAAAACATTCAGGCTCTTTTGTTTTTCAGGAATAAAAATAAAACTCAAAGCGGAGATGAGAACAGTGACTCGGCCGCTGCTCTGACTGTGGCAACAGCCGCTCTACATTATACATAATATTCCTCCAGGCGTTCTTTACGAAAACGCTTGGACCATATTTTAAAACTTTTGACTCATTCTTAGCCTCAACTCAGACTTATTTTGGGGATTATTTTCCCCTCCTGCAGAGCTAAATCCAGCTAATACCCATTGTCAGATGATATTTGTTTAAGGGCCGATCAGAAGACATATTATTACATACGAGTCTTCAGGGTTTAACATTTGCGATGTCGTGCAACAATAATATGTTGTGTTTGTTGTTAGATTCTTTTTAAAAAAACAACAAATCCAGACTTTAATCCCTTAATTAAGATGGATGGAATTTGGCATGGCCTTTCATTGGAATATTAAAACCCTTAGCAGAGAATATGAAGGGATTACACATTCATATTATGAGAGGGAAGCGCTCATCTGCTTCTCCTCTCCTCCTCTCCTCTCCTTTCCTCTCCTCTTCTCTCCTCTTCTCTCCTCTCCTCTCCTCTCCTCTCCTCTCTTCTCCTGCCCGACTTGTTTATTTACAGGGGAAATCACCCACAAATAGAAAAGCGGAGGTAGATTGAGATTTATTAACAAGGAAAAGGGAAATGGTGGCCGTGTGCCTATTTCTCTCGGGTGCAGCCTGCAGACATCCAACAGCATGAAAAAACAAACCAGATTCTTGTGCAGTTTCATCAAACCATTATTTATGCAGGATGTCAGCTGACACATGCTTTTTCTTAACCCACGTATTACACCGCTTGAATGAACCCCAAAACAATCTCCCTGCTGATGGTTTACATCTTCCATCTTCAACATCAGCAATCTGCCTGGCATATGAAAGGCTTAGATTGGACCCGTTTTCCACAGCCAGTTATTATCTTGTTCAGGTGGAGAAATTCACAGGATACAACCAGATGAGAGCAATCGCGGTGTCTTACCTGGTCTTGGTAGATGAAGAAAAGCATGATGGACAGAATCTCCAGGAAGAAGATGAGCAGGAGGAGGATGAAGAACTGCGGGGGACACAGAGAGGGCAGCACATCGTCAGCACAGTCATTTAACACAGCGTTTATGGATGTGGAGGAAAACACCACCGGGGGGATAATAGGGCTCTGTTTGTGAAAATTAAATGACGCGTAAGTTCAAGGGAAGTGTGTGTGTGGGGGGGAGTGAAAGGCAAACTTTGAAAAAGAAAGAAAGAAAGAAATGGCCAAAGAGAGTCCAGGAGAGAGAGCTGGCGACGTGAGGCCGATCGAAGAGCTGTAGATCGTTCAACCTCGATATTTCTGTTTGACAGGTCGAGGGAGCGGGAGGGAAAATCACAGACTGCAAAATATGATATACACCACACTTCCTCTATGTGAAGTTGTTACAGGAAACATATTTTATTTTTTGCCATATTTCTCATGTGCCGGATGAGATGAGCTGCACTGGAAAAGAAAAAATCCATCATTTTGTTGCATCAACCAAACTTCATCTAAATATGTATATCTTGTTTTTTTCAATTCTAACTCGAGGTTCTTTAGACTTGAAATGCTGATTTGAATAAATGACCGATTCATCGATCACTCATCTCATTTAATTAAGCTTTGAAAGAAGCATATTAAATGAGTTCCCATAATGCATTGCTTGAGGTGCAAGAGCCATTTAGGTGGTTGACCTTCATTTGGTCAAACGCTGGAGGTCATGTTATTTACGACCTCGAAGCCCATAGGCTCTCGTCTGATGACGAACAGCCAATATATTGGAGCTTCCGAAGTAGACAGTATTTTTCTGGGCTGAATTACGACATCCTGTATTTGCCGTATGCTGTTAATAATCAGACGGGTTTCTTTTGTCACATGAGTCACGAACAACGCACCTCTATCCGTCCTTGCACCTTCTTTAAACCCTGTGAGACAAATGGTGATTTGTTACAATGGGCCAAACAAATAAAATGTGGTTAACTGATTGATAAACCGAGTCCAGCTGAGAGCGAGAGCATGTTGTGTTTTGTCAGGATGAGTCTCTCTGCGAGTACAAACTCTCCAGGGACTCTTTTACTCTTTCGTACATTGAGAAAAATTCAGATGATTTTTGAAATTTGCTGAGCCTTTAACACATGCTCAGGTGTGTCTGGGTTTCTTTTCATGAGGATGAAAACCATGCGATGAAGGTCAATATTGGATTCAGTCCCTTTGAATTTAGCAAAGTCTCTGTGAACACAGCCTTGCCTGATGTCTTTATACTTTCGTCTGGTATGAAATGGCCTCAGCGGCTGTGTATTCTTCATCCTTTATAGGGAGGAGAAGGGGAAGAAGAAGAAGAAGAAAGGTGCTTTGGCTCAGCTCTACATTTCCACCATTACTGGAAAATGTGGCAGTGGAGAGGGCTGTGATATGTTTGCATATTAATGCACAAAACCTGAGCTGTGAACATGTCTCAGTATATGTGGTGAACATCAGGATGTCGATATGTTTACATGCTGACGTATGCATTCAGCTCAGAGTGTAGAACAAAGCCTCACTGAGCTGCTGGTCCTGCTCGTCTTGTTTTTCCAGGGTTGAAAGCACAAGACCATGTATATTTGTATTTTTACAAACATCATGGCTACACGTCCTCTGTGAGTTCCAGGCGATTGCTTGACTGTGGATGGGAGCGTCGCTAGTTCACAAGACTGACATGGAGCCGTCATGAAGCGGTCAGGTGCCCGCGAGGTCTCCTGGCAGAAGCTGCATGAATGAATCACTGAGCCTGGAGAGCAACACTGCAAGGTGAAAAGCAGACGAGGTAACAAACTGATGGCAGCGCTGGGCTCCGCTTGTCAGGAGCTGCCCTCAAAACAAGCGACTAGAATCAATTCCTATTGTTCTGTCAGGCTTCATTGATTCCACGTCACGCCCTGTGTTGTGTAAAATTCCAGTTAGCTCTAATTTGCCGGCAATCCTCGCGTGTTTGCATGTTAATTTAAAACTGGAGAAATATGCCACGCATGCGGCAGATTGAGGAAAATTTAACCTTCTGAGCTGTTGAATCTTTGAAAAGTCCACCGGATAATGTCAGAATAAAAAGCAGGCAAAAAAAAATAAGTAATGCTGCTGTTTACTGCAGATCTACAACCCAAAGGAAGTGTATAAAAATAAAGGAGCGAGACCAATAGACTGAGGCAGATCCACGGAAAACATGTCAAAAGTGAAGTTTGAATCTTTTGTGCTATTTCTCGACTCCGTATTGATCTTCGCAGAAACATCTCGCCACAGTTTTAAGAGAGTTACGGGTCAACTGTGCAGCTACACTGCTAGAAATTCAGATTCGGTGTGTGGTGGAGAATCTCACAGCACAGTGTTGTTGCCACTGGCCCTCGATCCCTGCTATTGGATTGTTGTTTTTTTTACCCACTTAAGAGTTCGGCTAATCGATTGTGGGCCACTAGAAGCAGACAGACCATGAATCCATGTGACAGACAAGCTGCCCTGACGAATGGTCACTTAGCTCAGTTCCTATGGAAATGTGCCGGTGAACTATACTGCTAATTGTTTACGCATCCAGCTGAGTGGCTTAATAATCGAACGGCGCTGTCCTTGAATTCACGCACCATTTTTCAGCCGGACACAAAGGTTGGCAGGTTTCTGTGGCCAATGAGCAGTTACAAGTATCAGTAGTGTCAACCTCATCTGCAGTCAGGGAGGAGCTGTCAGCAGAGACAGGTAATTCATCATCTGTTAAGTTGATTGCAAAAATAAACACAATTTAAAGGTTATCTCTGCAAATAATCATTTCTGATCAATTTATAGGCCAGAATTGCAATTTAACTGGCTCTAGAGAGGAGGATGATGTGTTTTCCACCTGAGTGAGAATATTGTCATTGGACACAACTCAAGAACTATTTGATTAGCTGAATAAAAAAGTTGTTGACATTCAGCAAACAGGATCTCAACAGAATCCTTTATTTGGTGCCACCTTTACAGACTTTACTATAATGAAATATCCAGTGTTTGTATCTGCAAGATTTTCTACATTTCTACACCAGTTCTGTTTTTAGTTTGTTGGAGGGCAGGTTACAAACAGTGGCTTTCTCAGAATGTATTTTTCTGAAGATGAGACGTCCTTCAAGCTGTTTTCAGACATGAACTTGGGACAATGTCAGAAAAATTGGGTCTGGATATTTTCCAGAGTTTGCTTTTGACAAATAATGAACACAGCATTCATAGCAACTTGAACTTGACAGTTTCAGTAACGTTCAGGTGAGGGGGGGGGGGCTCTGGGTAGAGCAAGCAGCAGGAAGGACTTGACGTATAATTTCAATCAACAGCGGAGTCGTAATGTTTATTTTTGCTTGGAAAACACTAATATAAAACATTTTAGAGGAATCTGCAAAGTCACCAAAACGATTCGGGCGATATACTGACAGAAACGCCACCATCACGCCCTCACTTGCTCACTGTGAGTTTTTGCAGACATGTCCTGACTGTATTCTCACACGGGCTTACTCAGAACTTTTATGAGGGCTCTGGCAGAGGGAGTAATGGAAAATGTCTGGAGCAGCTGATGAGGACATTTGCGTTCTCACAAACGGCTCCTCCGGGAAATTTCAGGACAATGTGCGGACTTCAGCTTCCATCTGAAAGCAGCTTTATAGTCATCTGATCTTAAGTTGCTATAAAACAAATATTCTTTATATGTTGCTCTGGTTCTTATGGATATTTCGTTTATCACCTTCAAATTTAAAACTTTTTTCAATATAAGACAAAGCCATTAATTGAACATTGATGCCGGAGAAACGAGAGCTGAGGGACATTGTAAAAACTCGGAGTGATAATCTAGCGTTGAGAAAACAAACCGACCAACCCCCACCCCCCCACCCCCCCACCCTCACTGCTCCTCCATTAATCTGCTCTTAATAAGAAATCCAACGGCTCTTCGTTGGACCACAGGCAGAATCCAGACTCGATAGGACCATTGGAAGGCAGACGGCAGCATTTGGCTCCTATAATACTCTGCAGGAAAAACATTTGAATTAACTGCAGGGATTTCACACTGCTGCACGGAATGGATCACAATTATCAAATGGGTTGCAGCCAGCAATTAAGTGCGAATGATAAAAGTCCATTTGTGAACTAGAAAAGACTTATAATAAAAATAAAGCTAAATTAAAGAACGTCCCAGCTTCCTCATGTTTATAACCATAATAAATCCAAACGGTTTTTTAAACGTTTTAATGAAGACATAAGCTGAAGAACAATATATTTCTCTAAATTACTTTGAAAGGCCGTTGCATAGGAAAACTATAATGGAAATGGTGTTTATGTGACACAGCAGGCGTCTGCTCCTTTTATGTATTCACGGTAGCTTATGCTTGAAGTTAGTTCTGTGCAAATGGATGTGGACACTGCATATACAGAATCTGGGCTAAAATCTCAAATTGAAGTATGGCTTGTTTTGTCGCGCACCAGGACTGTCACTGTGATAAATTATTATAAACAAAGACTCAGATCCTGTTACAGAGGGACCGAAGCAGCCTCAATATGTTTTTCCTGAATAGTCATTATTCAAGCTGAAATATTGTACGTTATTCTGCTCGCCGCAGCGGCTTCCAGCAGCATAACTACGGGAGAGATTTATAGGAGATCGGAATAAGAGGAAGCAAAATGGGGCTATAAACAGTGTTTTATGGAGTAAAGGCCGGGCAGCTCGGTAAACTGTTGTCAAGCAGCATCTTCCTGTTTCCGGAGATTCTGCTGATTTTCAAACTTTTGACTTTGCACTGTCACTGGTGGAGGAACTTAGATTTGTTGGGTAAAAGTCCCGATACCAAAAGATACAAATATTTAATTCTAGATACAACTCATGAATTCAGACCCCGTCTTAAATAACTGTTCAGATATTATTACATTATGGTCTCAGACCCTAATGTGGGACATTATTAGACTATATAAACCAATGAACCAGTGCATAACAGTCACTGTAGCAGGTTGGGAAATACTAAGAGTTAGTTAAATGGTTCTCGACCAGGGGGTCAGGTCTCTCCAGGTTCATGAGATTAATATGGTGAATTGTGAGCTGATGACTTGGAAGAGAAAGAAAGAAACAGAAAGTTCTGTGATAGAAATGTATGATAATTATCTGGATTTTGCTCTAATCTCTGACCTTTTTGCATAATTCATCCTCTTTCAGACTTGCTTATTTAACTGAAACTCTCTGTGATTCATAGTGAAAAGAGTTAAACACAACCAAGCACTGCAAACAGACACTAGTTTATGTAATGGGTCACAAGCCAAAAATGCTCGGAATCACTGCTTAAATCTTTAGAAATATCCACATATTTATGTAAAATCTTCTGAATCTGAATAGCAGCGAGATATCCATTTGTCATACAGCATAAAATGATATTCTCCAGTAAAGTAGAAGATCCTTGGGTTTAATGGAAACAAGATTCAGATGAAACCCTGACATATCATCACCTTTCCACCAACTTCTTTAGTCTATATGATGAATTGTTAGATAACAGCTGCTTATGTATACGTCCATCACTTACAAAGAATTATTATTCCTTTTGATTCTTGTTTCTGGCCACTTAACTGAATACAAATCTTTTGACTTTTAGCTCTGTTTTTGTCTCCACCCGCTCTTGTGGGGAATATTTCTCTTTAGCTAAATGCTTTATGCTCTTTTACTTTTCCCAGACAGTTGTTGGTTTGTTGTTTTTGCAGTTCGGGGCTCATTGCGTAATTCAAAATGATGTTTTTGAGCCTTTTTCTCGACTGTTGCAGGCACAAACATTGTCATTATAATGTCAAAATAACTCCCATTTCACATTATTCTCACACTGTTTGTAGACATGTAGTTTGTATCTGTAATTTATAGCCACTTTAAGTAAAGTATAGACATTTGTGTGCTAGATAAACCATCACACTTGCCGATGTTATGTGTTTTGAAGGAAGGCTGCTTTTACAGATAATGCATCATTGGCAGAGCAACAGCAAGAAAACATTCATTTTTGACCTGAAGACCTTTTATTGTTTTTATCACCAGGTAACACGGAGCATTTCTAAACCGAGGAGGCTGTGTAGTATTTTATATTTCCTTCCACTGCTCTCCCTGTGCAAGCGTTGATAGATAAAGATAGTACTGACACGTGTAATGGTGCAGATAACCATGTCAGTCTAACTGCAACAGATATAAAAACTCAGCAAAATGGTCCTTTAAGACTTCTCCATTCCGCTCGCAGTGGACGTGTCTCCTGCAGGTTTTTGTTCCATGAGAGTTAATGAACATTTAACTGATTCCTACAGGGCCGACGAGAAACCTGCAGGACACGAAGCTCCAGGACCAGAATAGAAACCCTCAGGATTCAGTTGTTCTGTTCTCATCTTCGTTGCTGCAGCTTGTTGTACTGCGGTAGTTCATGGCATACAAAGCATTGCAGCAATTAATCTCCAGAGAGCTGGAATTTATGTTTGTAATATTTACATTTTAGTAGACTTTAAATTATCCAAAGAACCGCAGTCTAAGTGCAGATTGCATGCATGATGAAAATGCATATAACAAAATCAGGAGGCCTCTGTGTATTTATGTTCTGACTTGCGTGGCCAGCAGAGCTGATGTCCCTGCTTAGTAAAAAGATTGATGTGTAGCAGGGTGTCAGGTTAGGAGCTGTAATCAAAGTCCAAGGCCAGGGATTGATTCTTTTGTGTTCCCCCATTCTGTGATTTCTACGCAGGGTGAAATCCACAGTGTCTCTTTGTGTGTGGACAGAGCCGCTCGGCCGGTGAGCCATTCATGTCAGACACACGGTCCATCAGCGCCCTCAGGATCGATGGCTTCTGGGATGTCGCCGCCCTGAGCGTAGATGGAGGGAAGCCTTTGAGGTGATGGCCTCGGTCTTTTCATGTGGAGGGGCTAATCATTTTACAAGCTCTATAAATCAGAGCCATGTCGAAGCTGCACCTTGTAAACAATCCTCTTCCATTTCCACCGCACGGATCTCACCAGCCTGACTAATTTGTGGGCAGATTGGGTCGCTGATCCTCCGCCACTCCTCCTCAATGAACCTTTGACTTGTGCTGGTATCGATCATCCGAGCTCACTGGTGTGAACATGACTTTAATTACCCATTACCCTGATGAAAATTACATTTGTGGAGAAATGCTGTGTCCCTAAACAGCTCCTAATTTTCTACTTAAAAGGACATGGGTATTGGACTTTGTTGCAAAAATGTGGTTTAGAGTCTGACTGGTGCTCCATCACATGATGAAGAGAGCGTCTTCTGTAGCGTAAAGGGAACATTTGGGTTTAATTCATGAAGTATTTAGAAAGTTAAAAACCCAAAGCAAAAGTTCCTACAGGGTTACACAAATTCCAGAAGCCTCTCTCGTACTTAAAAAATGCAACAGAGGAGTTTAAAACAACTTGTCGCCGACGAGGGCCTGTGGCTACGCAGCGTGTGATGTAGTCCGTCGGGGGGGGTGCACACTGACTGACCACAACTGAAGCACGGAGGCTGACGTAACACTGCGAGTTTGTTGAAGCGACTCAGCCATGAAGAGCTGCTGCTGGACGTGTGTGTCTCCGCTGGAAGAAGCCGCTGGAGCGATGACAGCTCCTCTTTATGGCTCTTTGAGCGAGTGGCTGAGTGGGTCCCTGTGCCGTCGCCACGGTGACGACAGCCTCCGTGGCGTCCGAGGCAGATCGTCGGTGCGGAGTCGCAGCGCTGCCATTCGTCACAGTTAACAAATAGAACAATGTTCACAAGCCCGTTTGTTATTTTGTTGACCTCGTGCAGCTCGGTTACTGCCGGGCCTGGGAGCTGAATATTCTGCCACCGCAGAGGAATAAATCCCGGTAATGTGGAACAATGTTTTTCACTGCTCATCGGGTTTTGCTAATACTGGCAGAAATGAGTCAGAGGCACAAACGGAAGCTGTGAGGCCTTTTGGTGTTTAGACTTGCAGGACATCTAGCACAGACCTGGTGTAGTGTCCATTTCATTAAGGGCGGGAAAGAATTATACTACACCATAGCCTCATATCCCAGCATGCCTTTTAAATAGAGAATATAAATTTAGGTTATTACCTGCCATTAACCTCAGATGCCAACAAGAATTGGTGTACTTCCTATAAATGTAAAAACTGTGTAAAATTTGAACTTTTACTTGCTAGCAGAGGAACAGGATCATCAAACGTAAAGCGGAAACAGTATAGGAAGATGCAGCTCACATAACTGATGACGACTGAACTTATAGATATGTCATACTGAATTCTTTATGTGCGCTCCCTAAGTTGAAATCTGAAACCAAAACTAACCAGATCAGACTTTCTGACTTTGGCCCAAAATAGTTTTAATCCCACATACGACGGCCTTGATTGAAACAGTCGACTTACACTTTCCTTTTTTCTGAGTAATCGGTTGCCAGTCCAACATTTAGTCCAAAGGCTGCTGCAATACTTCTGCCCTATAACAAGATTAGAGCCCACGCTATCTATTTTTAGTTTTAATATGTTTGTATGAAGTTTGACATTCATATAAAAAACAAAAACTAGGAATGTGTTTGAAGTCATCACAGAATCGCTAAAAAAATGGATTTTCGAAAAACAGAAAATCAGTCCCTCTGATGTTTTGATGCCACAAATTACAAGGCGCACAGAAACAGAAATAATAATCCTGGCAGCACCGAGCGAAGCAGTAATTGCTCAAATATCTCACAGTGATGCTGCGATTCTCCGCGTTCCCTCATCAGCGATCAACCTGCTAATTAGCCCTGAGTCTCAAAGGGAGAGGAGACTTCTGTAATGGGCGTGAAGGATGGGCCGCCCTGTCACTCATTAAAGCAAACTTATAATTCTCCCCGACTCATTATATCAACACTGTGCAGGAGCTGGTGTGGTCACTGTGGGGAGATGTCATGGATCGAGCTCATGATCGACATTGGACCCGTTCCCACAGAGCTCGTAATTGCTAACTCCTGCTGCGCCATTTTGGTAATGATTAAATCCTATTTTTGCCCCCCACACACGGATTTTCCCTCTCCTCTGATAAACACTGTGCAGAGTTGATTACACGAGTCGGTTTGTTTATCAAAATCGTCCCCTCGGTCGTGGGTCTGTGCCAAACGGGTAAAAATAAATGAGAATCTCGTATGGATCAGGAGTTCACGCGTTATCAGGCGTTGAAATTGGAGCTCATGCAGCTCAAAGTCTGGATAAATTAAAGCGTGAAATGTTTGATATTTGATGTCAAACACTTCCTGTGCCCTGACTTGCATATTAGTGGTTATATGTCACTTTTCCCTTCAAATTCTGGGCCGGTGTCAGACAGTCCTGCTGGGAAATGTGTCACCTATTAAACACGGCACACAGCTTTTAAATCACATTTAAAAATCCATTACTGTCCATGTTACTATTTATACTTATTTATTATATTTATAGATGTGGTAATACATCTTTAAAAAGACCAACAGGTGGAAGAAAATTGTGGCACATTTGGATGTTTAGTCCTTCACTGTGTCCTCTCTTATCTGTGCTTTGCAGGCGTTGGAAGCCACATTGCATTTGTAGACTTCTTAGATATCGGACTTGCAGAATATTGGACTGTTCAACATTTGTATACATATTTTATATTTGGGTTTTTAAATGACAGTCATACAAATTCAGATGTAAATCTCGCTAAAACTGTGGAGAAAAGACAACTAGAAGTTCAATTATACAAGAAAAAAATCCCTTCACCATAGAATTTAGTATGAAATCACTTGATGAATAAATAATAGAGCTTCTCTATCTACTGGCAATTTTCAAAGCGTGTTATATGTAGGATCCTATCACTGTGACATGTGTTATGCAATGTTGGAGCAACAGTCTGGTTGAAAACTGGTAATTGTGGTGACATTGTGCGCTGCTCTTCCTTGGGATTACAACTGTGCTGTTAGTGTGTCAACGTGACTGACACCAGTGGTTAACCCCCTCTCATGGGGGGGTACTGGGGCCAGTGCCTCTGACAACCAGCCGAGACCTGCACCACCACCACCACATCGGTCCAGAGGAAGCTTATATGGAGAATATATTTGAAATAATTATCTTTATTATACATGAGCGTCAGTATTGGTATCCTCTTGGCTGTCTTTCTTTAAGTTTCTCCAAATTCCTGTAATATATTACGATGTACGGTAAATGTCACGAGGTGTGCGGCCCTTAAAGTTCATCTCCTGTCATTGATTAAACCTTCGAATCTCATCTCTTATATCTACATACCTTTTATTCCATGATAGAAAAAAAAGTAAATCCCTTCATCGCTTTGAAATGATTTGGATGAAGTGCTTCACCTTTGTCTCATTTAATATTCGTGGACCTATAAATATGCAAATCAGCCCCAGCTCTGTCTACAGCCAGGTCTCTGCTCATCACACACACACACACACACACACACACACACACACACACACACACACACACACACACACACACACACACACACACACCTCTGTAGTAAAAGTGTAGTTCAGACACACATGTTGTAACTGGAAACCGATCAAAGAATGATGAAACGTATACAGGGTTTCCTACGAGCTGATGTAACAGAATGGAAATGTGCTTCATGTAGGTCTGTCGCTCACTCACTGCAACATTACAAAAGTAAAAGTAAAAGATTACATGTGTTAGTTAAACCTTGATCCTGCAGCTTTGACTTAGCAACTTTAGCTTGCATTATGTGTAAGGCTTACAGGCCGTTATTAAAATAGATAACAACAGAAAGTTACTCATTTAGCTGAATACAGTTAAACTCCCAGTGTAAAGTGGTTTATTTCTTTCTGAAACTATCATTGTGATGTTTGAAAGACCAGAGTCTCTCTCTCTGCTGTCTTGGCGTCTCTCACTCTTACTCTAGATAAACGACGTGTTGAGAGCCGATCACAACACGTCACCTTCAGACGGACGCCTGGCAGCTCACTCTGAGGTTGTCAAGTGTAAAGTGACAGCGGGTGGACAGCAGACTGTGGTCAGTGTGTCCGAGTCTGATTTGAATTGAACAGATCTTATCATTGTTTTTTAAGATTAAGTATTCTCAGTCGTGACCTGAAATATTTGGGTCTGTGAATCAAATTGTTCCGTCAGTCTGTGACACTTATGTTCGGAAGTGCATCACTATTGTTACCGGCCTTCAGTCACATATAAAAGACCTGCCACCTATTCAACAGTGAAGCAACACAGACCCAAACTACACTGTAGAAACAGCAGCAGTGAAATTAAACAAGGTGCTTTCTACTTTCAGGTTGTGTTGATTGTCGGTTTCTGTCGGCAGAGTTCACACTTCTCTTTCTTCATGAAGCCACCGAGATTGAGACCTTTGCTTTTATCACAAATCTCATATGCAAAATGAAAGACTTATTGTGTGTGTGTGTGTGTGTGTGTGTGTGTGTGTGTGTGTGTGTGTGTGTGTGTGTGTGTGTGTGTGTGTGTGTGTGTGTGTGTGTGTGTGTGTGTGTGTGTGTGTGTGTTGCTTCTCTGAGTGACGGCAGCTGCATCAGCTGAACGCTTCTCATGAGAAGGACTCAGATTGAATCCCCGGCGTTTGTCATTTCAATCGGCGGCTCTGTTGTAAGGATTCTACGATTATTGCTTTACGTGAAAAGTCAGCGCTGCTATTTGTCAACAAAATGCAGCAGAGCCTTGTGTTTAAAGTGAAACAGGAGCATCGTGACAAATGACTTACCGTCAGCAGCAGAGGACGACTCTCTTTGACGGCGCCCACACAGCCCAGACAGCCGATCACCATGATGATGGTCCCCACGGCGATGAGCAGGTTGGCCGCTGACAGCGAGGGAAGGGATGATGATAGGGTGGCAAAGTTTCCCTGGGTCACCGAGAGCCAGACCCCCACCCCCAGGATGCCACATCCTCCCAGCTGCAGAGGTGACACACAGAGAACTGTCAGTTTGCTAATAACACGGTCAAACTCATCGCAGACACAGACACAGCGGAACATGGTGGAGCATGAGAATGTTTGGAGACTATCCTGCAACTTCCTCATTATTTTTTTAACAGAATGCAGAGGAAGGAAATGGGAAGAAGCAAAAAATAAACTACCAGCACCTGTAACGTTTTTGTTCATACATTTAAAAAAAGAAAGTGAATGAAGGACAATTTGCTGTATTATGTGTCGGACTGTTTCTTGCCAGCAAGGTGGAATTTGAAACATCTGAAGGGAGCTAGGCTAACTGTTTATACCTATTTCCAGTCTTTATGCTAAGCTAAACTGATGGGGTATCAATCAGAACCATTCACATAAACATACATTTACAAACAGTATATAACCAATTCTTCGACAAAACGTCAAATAATAAACAATTAAGATTTATCAAACTCAAAAAGACATTTATAAATAGTCAAAATAATACTTAATAATACATTTACGAAGAGACAGTGACAGGGCATCGCCTCATATCACCTCAGGGATCGAGCACATCGTCACTATAAGAAACTATACAGAGGTTTTTCCTTTAGATGTCACTTTCACACCTGTATCTTAGTTCACATGGTCCCTGTTTAAGGTAAGGATGACAATGAGTGGCTGAGCTTGGTGGAAATAACTCTAAGGAGTATTTTAGAGATGTCGGTGTAAGCAGGAATTTTATTATACCCAATATAAAGCTTACAAGGCAGAGTTTATCAAAGTAAATATAACATAAAACAAGAGCAACAAAAACAAACACTTCGAAATAAGAAAATAAATAGGCACGATGGCCACACAAATAATTACAATAACAATATACTGTTTAAGCAAACAGTTCAGGGGAGAGCTCTCAGACTCATGTCTTTCTCATAGTAGCTCTCTCAGACTTACGTCTTCCCATGTCCCGCCTCCTGACTCAATGAACAGCCCGGCTTAAATGGACCTAGCCACACCCCGTACAATTGGAACATTCCAATATTACATTATCTACAGGGGTGTCCCAGGTAAAGCCATCTACAAAGCTTCAACAGCTTATACAATAAAACTCCCTATGGCTGGTAACATAACCAGCAACATAGTTACAGACAATTGTTCCATGAAGGCATAGCCTACTAATACTAGAACATATTGAAACAAAACTGGAACACCGCGGGTTCACGGGTTCACAACAGACATGTAACACACATAGATAACATTTATACAGAACAACACGTGTCAACGGGCAGTTTATTGCAGGCCGCGACGGTCGCCATGCGCACCCGCACACACGTGTACACACACGGAGCAGTGGACTACTGCAGTGACGAGCGCCGTGCACTCCGTCACAGTCCCGACCAAAAAAAAGAAAACATTCATAAATCAGTTTTATCATCAAACTGATTTATTGAACTTGAGGTCATTGATTTGACAGGGATCTCAGTCATTGGACAGTTCTGGTGACCATCAGCGGTACATGGAAGCAGAAGAGCTTTTCTGCCAATTAACAGGATGGATTTTCAAAGAGAAACACATGGAGCTTGATAATATTTTTTTGCCATGTTTAGGGGAATGATATTTCTCTGTGTGTGTAATTTGGTGCAGATCCAATTACAAATCTAGAGCAGATTTAAATGTGGTTTCATAACGGCCTTAGTGGAGATGTGTTCCCTACTGCGGATGTTTATCTGACATCACTGGTGTCACAAATAGCTCAGGACTTCAAGGTTGTTAGTGAAGACCTCACATATCATACAGAGAAACCCACAGTTCCCACAATGAGCCAGTTAGAGACACTGGAGAGAACAAATTCCCTTTCAACAGAGCCAGATCAGGGGACATGAATCTGTATTAAACAATACTTCAACAAAAAGCTTTTGAATCCATCTTGCAATGATGTAGTAGCCATGAGTTGTAAAATCAACATGTTAACGGGATTCCTTTACAAGACGTTATCGACTCTTCACACACGTCAAAGCAGAAAAGCTTGACTCTCCCATCAAACAGACTTAATTTAGACATAAGTCAAATTATCACCTTCACTAAAGAGGCTTAATATAGTCGACCAATTAGCGACCGCTGGGCCGAGTGTTTGAAGAACTAAGCTGCTTTGGGAGGAGATCTCACTTCTCTGGAGTCCAACACCAGCAGATCTGGGATGTTCCTTCTTATGCATTAGTGTCCTGATGAACAGCAACATGTTTGCTTTTGCCTTTAGAGGCTGAAATTCACAGTGGGGGGTGTGGGGGGGCAGGAAAAACACTAACACATTCATGATGCAGCATTCTCAGCTGCGACTACGGGAAACATCCATCACGCAGCCAGTCGCACTCTCTCTCCACGGCCACTTGCCAGAACTCCCAGCGGCAATAAGACTTACATGGTTAAATACATGATTATTGCCCCCCCCCACCCCCCCTCCACTCATTTTATACACACACTCACATGCACTTTTCTTTCCATTTCCAGCTTTAACACAAGATCTTATTTAATGAGCTTCTCGAGCTAGAAGTAGGGCAAGGCTAAAATAAAAAGCACTCATGTGGCGCTCGGCTCACTCAGGCAGCTCGGAGACTTCGGCAGCTTGCAGATGAACGGTCTCCGGGTCATCGCTGCTCACAACGGACACTTATCACGCCCCAGAGTGCCTCCGCTAATGAAGTTTGGCCGCGGTGACGGAGGGCGAAGGATGAAAGGGGGACGCTGAGAATAGGTTCTGAACATTTTAAGCTCACAGAGTCAGAGGCTCGTGAGAGAGGAGGATGAGACGATCCCCGGAGGCGAGCGATGCCATCTCGTACATTTTGCGACACGTGTAATAATCTACACGGCAGCGGAGATGAAGAGACGTCCTGCTCATACATGAGTCAGTCTCAGTTTCCGTTTTTTTATATCATCAAATAACTAATTAAATCCAAACCTGCCAGGAAAATTAACACCTGAACACTAGTGTGATAACAACAACCTCCAATGACAGAATGCATCTTAGGGAAGCTTTGACGTATAATTGAACCATTTACTTTGGTCCATGTCCCATCCATTACCACGGAGGAGGCGGGGCTTAGGTCGTCGATCTTGATATACAGTCTATGAGCCATATTACAATAGTGATTGATGGAACTTCGCTATCAATTAATTGCCAATTTCTTCCATTTGTGAGACGTGAATGCTTCTTGTTGCATCTACCACTGGTGTCTGTTACCAATTAGCTATTTTATGCTTTACTCAGACATGACACGACAATTATGGACGGAACCACATGCCTGGGTGATAATTGGCATCTGGAGTCGGATGCATAAAGCTGTGAATTCACACTGTGTACGCAGAAAAGACAGAAACATGCATCTGCGTTCTATTCATCAGATTCGACAAGCGTCATTTCTACCCCCACAGTTTTGCCATAAATTGATGTAGTAATGCTGTTTGCATTTGGATACTTGGGCCCACTCTAACGCATTAACAGCAGAATGTCCAATTTCCCTGATTGAGATTGGGACGCGTTACGCTCGGCTGTGGCTTTCCAGAGCGGCTGTATCACTAATTCATCAGATAGAGCTTCACACCATCATCCTGCTGAGGAGGAGGATCAGGGATTGAACCATAGAGTTATAATAGAGTCGTGTTTAAACACACTTTGTGCTTCACGGCGCAGGTAAAACATTTTTGTCTTTTTATTCCTGTTCATATGTGGGACATAGCGTATGCAAGGTAATTTTTACAGTGCCCGGTGTTTATGCATCTGGCCCCGGGTGCACGAGAGGCGGCGGTGGAACCAGAGACAACAACAGTAACAGTGAAATGTTTATTTATAACTAAACAAAACCACAATCCATCCAGATAGAAGCTTTATTTCCAGTACCAGCAGCTAAACCTTTATATTGTGAGCAACGTTTTCTGCGTTTTCAGCTTGTCAATCTCCTGAACTCGTACATAAATCTTAATATTATATCTCCGTTTCTTATCTCTGTCATCGACCTTCTGGAGGTGGAGAAACCAATCAGCCTGCTCGCAAATCCACACAATGCCTTGTTGAGATGCTGGAGGTTTGTGCGACCTACGTTACCCATAACCCATAAACCCCTGCGTGGGCTTGCAGAGACATTTTGCCGAAGTGCAGTTCCAGCTGGTGAATGACCCGATAACATTTCTTCTCACTTTCATCATTTATTTGAATTTCAAAGCCTGTTTCTTAAAGTCCAACAGTCCACAGGAGGAAGAGGTGGATGAGGAGGAAGGATTAGAATGAAGCATTTGCTGAATTGTTAATATTTGTTTGTCTATCACAACTGCAACTGACTGCAATGTTTTAAAATATGGGATATATAGGTGTGTATATATAGATGTGATTATTATATGATTATGATATGCGGTTACTGTGCAAGGGGATTTGGCGCCTCTCCCAGTGGAAAACCAGTTCAGAACTGGGATTTTCTTGTGCATAAGAGATAACGAAGTATATTTACACCGATCAGGACTAAATTAATCTATAACACCTTCTATGTTTAGTTCCTGGATTTGCAAGTAAATGCAAATTGAAGTTTATTTAATTAGTGTAAAATGTGCCACATCACACTGATCCTAGATTATTTTACTGGGTATAACTCTGTTAATGTTTATCCTGTGTCTGGAGCCTATGTTGTGTTTTGATTATGTCAATTTGTCATTCATTACTTTCTCCAGTGTCTTGTTAACTTCCTGTGTATTCGAGCTGTGTCTGGATTCAGGGGCTGCATCCTTCAGAGGACCCGGTCCACGTGGTCCATGAGGTACGCCTCCCTCATTACCTCTGTGAGAAATGGCTCGTCGCTGAAGAGCAATGAATCCTGGGATATGTTGGGCCGGGAATGATCTACCCACTGGAGCCTGAGTTTCTCTCAAGGATGGGAGGATGCATTTGTCGGCCGCATTTGAAGGAGCCTTGGAAATGAGACAGTCCTGAATTGAGACACAGCCTTCGTGTCTGTGTTTCCCTTTGTTCAGAGTCAGCTCCTCCGTCAGCTCCTCCGTCAGCAGGCCTGAGTCTCCTCATGTTTATTCCCTTTGAGTTTTTCTTACCAAGCTCTGCCCTGGTGCTGTTTGAAACCTTTGCCAGATGTGACCTCTTAACTGGGCACAAAACACGTAAGTCTAATAAAAGACTTCCTTCATGTAGCTGCATTTGGTGTCCGTAAAACTCTAAAATAGAAACAAGGGGACATCTTCAAATTGTGTATAAAAGTATAACTATAAAGTAAAAGCTCTGAGCATTTGAACAGCTGGAAAAAAGCAGCTATTTTCCATTTCTCTCAATAAATCACTTTATTGTCTGCCAGTCAACTTATCAATCAGTTCACGGATGGTTTTCACTAACTGAGTGGAGTTGAATACTGCTGTTTAGAACTGACGTCTTGCATCTAAAGCATCACAGTTTCTTAATGTGCTGTTGTTTTGTGCGTTTAGCTTTGAAGTATCGCAAAAAAACAAACGACTCAATCCAGCAGCTTTTACAGGGAAGTACTTGTTTTTTTTCTCTTGTCACAATTTGGTCTCGATTAAAATTTCTCCCCGAAACCAGCAGCTTTAAATCTCTTCCCTCACACAGGTTTACAGTGTTTAAATTGATGCGGCCATCTGGAGCTTTGTTTATCTGACGCAGAGCCTCTGACTCTCGCTGCTGATTAAGGCTCGGGACATCAACTGCTCAGTGTGAAGAGAAAATACTCTTTACTTAAATAAATACCCTTTTTTTTTTTTTTTTTTATATTCTTTTTATTGGTTTTTAACCATTTTATAGAACAAACATTAGAAAAACAGAACAGACAGCAAAACAAACAGAACAACAACAAAAATCCCACCCCAAACTAACAATGAGCACTGCAGTATATATCCTTACACACATATATACATATATTTATATACACACATACACATACCCATACATACATATATATATATATACACACATACATACATACACACAAACATCCGTGTATACACAAACATACATACATACACAATCAGCAGGATGACAGGAGATAGACAAGGGAATAGCGTATACCCTTACCCTTTAAACTAAACTTCCTCTCCCTGATTATTCACAGCTCAGCAGAAATGTCGACGCTGATATAACAACTACATCTCTCCGAATGATTTTCCCCATAAAACGTACAGTAGATCCTCTTGACCCGTGGGCTTTCCATGTATAATCCAGGTGAAGGTTTTAATGACCACGTTCACAGTGTGTGCATACCGCTGCTCTGATCTCCGTTGCAGTTAGGAGCGCCCCCCTCCAGCGCCCGGGCGGGAAATACATATGAATACCATTTAATTAGTGGGATTAAGGTCCATAATTGGAATAATCATACATACATGAATGAAATGTGGCCGATGATTAGAGAACGAAGGGAGTTTTTCGTGGATGCTAACACCGAAGACTGTTGGTTTGACCTCACGTGCTTCATGTATTATTTCTTCAGTGACACTTTGAAGACTGAATCACGTATTCAGTTTGTCCCAGGAGGAAGAATTCTGCTCCATGAATCTGCTCTCATGGTAACCGCCTGGTGATAAGCGCTGCTGGTTTATAATATACCTCAAACTTTAGATCTCTATTACCTTTTTAAATATATACGATTTATGAAGGCTGTGAGAAAGAGAACCTGTGGAGACGAGGCGCTCTGGTGCTCCGACTGGCCTTTCACTTTTTTTTGTCCGATTCTCTTGGAAGGTGCGACATTCTGCACCCAATTTACTTCTCTTGACAGACGGCGTGATGCTTGTCAGCGATGACACGTTGCTGCTGTGTTCGTGTTGCCTTCGCTCCGACAGGCACACAGCTGGAAGACGCCACCCTGCAGGGCCAGTTAGTCTAACACTCCATGTTTTAAGAGCAGAAAAACTGTGCTGTTGTGAGTTGCTTCTTTTGTGTTATCTAGTGCAGTGTCTGTTCTTAACCTGCCTGTTTGGAATGAGCTGTTTGTCAGGTTATGTTGGTTGAAAGTTTAAATGAAACTGTAACGTTTCATGTTTATTTAATGGGGTAGTGTTGTGGTCTGTTGTTCAGTTGTAGAGCTGCTACTGACAGCGCAATGTTTTTTTTATAATCACCTGAAAATACCTGTTAATATATAACCACAGCCTAAATGAGGTTTCTGGTATAACTACTGTATTTCTTTGTATGAAAACCTTTAAAACTGAAAGAATCAACAGTAACTCTGGAGTGCTTTTATTTTGAAACAGAATATGAAGCTGCACCCTCACTGCTGCACAAAGAGCTGTTCCCCTGTTTATTCAAAGTTCAGTGAAACTCACAAATAAGTTGTTGAAGCCGTTGCAGTGAACACACCGATTGTCTATCATTGGGATCAACATCAATCTGCTGAGTCCCAGCCGCCGCTGCTGAACAGCGCTCGAGGTATTTGTTCCACTTGCAGAGAGACGAGAGATTTGTGGATTTAGTGGATAGATTAGATGATTATCTCTCGTGGGCAGTTTCCAGCCTGTGCTTTCTATAATGTCCCTGCAGCTTTAGTAAGACCCTGTGGTTCTTTAAAAATATATCTGTATATAAATGTACGAGTTTAGAGGATGATTGATCTGTTACAGTTAACTCTGGAGGGTGTGAGTGAAATATTCACAGGAGCAGTGTGGGTGGTTTAAAGACCAATGTGTTTTCTCACACCCGAACATGTGTAACTGACTCTTCTATTGGTTCACTTCTTTATCTGATCTCCTTTACTTTGCCTTATTGAGCAGATTTAGCTTCGTTGCTAAAGATTTACTGTTGTCCTCCTGTGGATAGAAGAGTTTGTCGAAGGAGCAGAAGTAGTTTTCTTTATCAGCTTTTAACACTTTCCCACCACATCTCCTCAGCAAGAAGCTTTTTAAAGTCGTCTAAAGTAAAGTATGGACTTCGCTTGCTGCACAGCAGATTTTCTCACAGGCAGGTTGAAAGTTTTCATCCTTGGTTCATCCAGCAGCCGTCCTCAGGGCTCTGCAGTCTCCTGTTGTAAAGCAACTGCAGTCTGCAGTCTTATTATAAAGTTTGCTGCTCCCCCTTCACACTTCTGTGGGAGGCAGAGGACGGACACGGTGTGTTTTGAATGAACTGTGCTCTGGTCTGACAATTTTTCTTCTGACACTGAGTGGAGGAGTTTGAAATGTTAATCAGTTAGAGCTGCTCCAGAGCCCTTATAAGGGAACTGCAGTATTCTTCAAACTGGGTATTACATTTATAAATGTGGGGTTTGGGCGCCAGTGGCCAAAAGAGACAAACAACAATTCACACTCGCATTCATACGATTTAGAGTGAATGAAAGGAATCTACACAAATATTCAGAATTGGTCTTGATGTGGCTACAGTGTAATCTTATGGGGAAACAAATTAATTAATCAAATTGTTATTCTAGGTCTTTGCTGGGAGTCGGGTAACATTACACATGACTCGGTCAGCGAGATGTTTTGCTCTCAACCGTGAAGCAGCGTGTCAAAAGTCGTGGGTCAAAATTCAATAGAACAGAATAGAATAGAACGTTATTGCAAATCCAAGTGGAAAATTGTGTCCAGCTCAGCAATGTGTCATTCAAACAAGTGACAGCATAAACAATGTAAAAATAACCGATCTGCAGTTTGCATGTCAACCTTGTGGAGGAAAGAATAGTTATTGCAATTTTAAATTGGTTGCGGTTTGAGCTTCACCACCGAAAGGAAACGTTTCATTCGCAGATTGAAAGTGAGCGGGTGCTGAAGGTTCACCACGGCTACAGTCTCGTGAAAACGTGAACGAGAGAGAGCTGGAGAGAGCGGTTTGGATTTTGTGATGTGAACAATGTCGATGAAGCATTTGACCTCGATGGCCCTGTCTACTTGTTAGAGCCGAGCGAGGAGGACGAGGAGACCCTACAAATTGAAGAGCAATGAGAGAGAGAGGAGAGAGAGAGAGAGAGAGAGAGAGAGAGAGAGAGAGAGAGAGAGAGAGAGAGAGAGAGAGAGAGAGAGAGAGAGAGAGAGAGGCAACAAGCAGAGGAGGGACGAACGATGCTGCACAGCCAAGAGTGAGAATCCTCTTAGAGTGCGACGTGTGTAATGTTGCCAGATTCCTAGCAAAGACCCAGAATAACAATTTGAACCTTTTATTGGTGAAAAGTAAAATGTCGCAGTGTCCACATAAGATAACCATGTTGTCATTTATACACCCACATTTATAAACATACGGTCCAGGTTGTTTAAAATAGTGGAATTTCCTAGTATTCATTTAACTGAAGCAGCTAAATGAAGAATATAATGTTTTTCTGCAAACTAAAATATAACTGTTTTAGTATTTACAAAACTCCACTGATCTTTTATAAATTTGAATGCAGCTCTGTATTGATTCATGGACATTTTCCCATTTTAAAAACTGCTGGGTTCAAAAACTGTCTTCCAATTAAAAAAAAAAGGAAACCAAACTCAAACCTTTCAGACCTGTTGTTTTTTAACAGAAAAATTAAAATCCAAACTCAATAAACCCAAATCATGCGTGTCTTTGCTCAAACTGTGTTTCTTAGTAAACCATTGTGTAAACAGGAAACTGTGCTGCTCCGTGGGCTGTTTGCTGCCTTCACGTTGGGAATTTGAAAGATGCAAAACATCCTGCGCCCCTCGTTGCTCAGGCATCAAACTTCCCTGCAGCTCTTTCCTCTCCGGTTCCCTCTGAGTCTCAGTGCAGAGAGAAGCTTCCACTCAGCCCTGTGCAGCTCACAGCACATTACATGGATGTCGCCAGCAGAATATACGGCTAATTAGGGCAGTTAATTAAATCTTGACAGACTAACATCTTCCAGCCAGTGATGCTGAACACATGTTAGCCGAATAAAATCGGTAATTGAAAACACTGCATATTTGTTAGAGAGCATAATTTCCCTCCTAAATCAGCGGGAGCCTTCTAACACAAATCAACTTTCACACCATCAGCCCATTTGCAGTGACAAATTAATTCATTTGAACTAATTCGACACCCACACCCCCCCACGATCCCTTTCTTTAACTTTGAATCCATTTGCAGCTCCGCCCCATTCTGCTCTTCATTTTGGATTTTGTTTTGCTTTTGTTTTAAAAGCTGTGAGAAAAGAAGCAAATAACAAAAAAACATGTTTGTGTTGCCCACAGGGGGAAATAGAACCTGCATGTTCTTCACGACTCAGAGGAGCAGTGTCTCACGCGACCGGTTTTAAATCAAAGAGTCGATCAAGGAGCAGTGAAATGTGTTCATGTCACATGGATCTGGGTTTCAGCAGGAGACTGACTGTCGTGCTCGTATCATAGAAGAAAAGGTTCTGATAGAATCCGGTTTTACTCCTCGACAAAGATGGAGGAAGAAGCAAAAAATCCTTGAAGCACAACTGACTTTGAATTGAGTGAACGTTTCCTTTATGTGAAGGTGACACGACGTGTGATGGAATTTATCACCGGAGACGCCACTCAGCTGAAAACACACAGATACACACGCCGAGGCCAAACAATTCCGAATGTCAGAGTTTTCACATCAAGATATAAATATGTTATTTCCTCAGAACTCGACGCAAATGTTGACAAACACCTCATCTCGCAACTTTATGGAATTTGCTCCTTTTATCCAGATCTGCTCCGAGACTTAATAGATTCCCCCCCTGGCCTCATCACTCCTCTGTGTATGGAGCAAATCGGTTCAGCACCTTTTGCATAATCCTGCTGACGAATAAACACACACACACACACACACACACACACACACACACACACACACACACACACACACACACACACACACACACACACACACACAGTCACACACACACAGGTGGAAACATACCATCCTCTGCAGAGGTAATAAAACACAATGTGATAACATTTCAACTGCAATTTTCCCTGCGACTCGTCACTCTTCCTCCACACAGCAGTTATGTAAATGTGTCATACTTGTGGTTTTCTATAAATGTATTCACCCCCTTACACAGAGAGATTTATCAAGCTGTTCCAGGGACACAGAAAAATCTCATCCCACAAATGTCCTGTTTGATCTTTCCCTGCTTTGATGTCTGCCCTGACTTGGCAGGCGATATCAGTTCATATCTGTTCAGAAAGATCACATCAGTACAAAAGAGCAGAATGAGAGGATTTCAGATTTTAAATGAGTGGAAGGTCCATGCTTTTGTAAAAAAACGTTTCTATTTGGGCGATTCCCTTCAGCCCATTGAAGGATGAGTTGACTCTGAGGTTTATTTTTAAAGTTTGTTTTTCTGATCTGCTCTCGTTTAACGTCTCATCTCGCTGCAGTGAGGGAAGAGTTCACTCTTCAGCTCGTTCTTCTTCCAGTTACGTTTTAAAAAACCTCCTCGTTGTTAATCCTGATGTTGTTTCCCACCCACACCGAGGACTTTGCTTTCACCTCTGCCCGTTTGTTTGTAAACAGGATTACACAAAAACAACTCGACACATTATCCATGAAACTTGGTGGAAGGATGAGCTTCGTGTGAGGGAAGAAACCCTCATTTCAATTCTCAGGGAAGAGTTGATGGATCTTGATGAAATAAAAAATCAGGCGTATTTATAGGGCTGATGGGAGTGCGTGAAATGTGGTGCAGCTTGAATAAACTTAAGGGGACTGTTGATTGAGGCGTGCGCTCTACTGAATGTCATTCTACTTTGTTCCAGGATGTAAACCTGCCTCCCCTTCACAGTAAACTGCCTCACAACTTTGAGCAGATCCTAAACCCTGTTGCCAACACCAATGAACTGAATCATTATGTGAAGGAGTTTACTGGCAGGTCACATCTGTATTTAATCCACCGCAAAAGACAAAAACACACATTTCCACATGTACCCACATATCTGAGCTTTAAGCAGGAACCTCGTGGGACAGGACTCTGCACTGTCACTGTGGGTGTGTTTATATATTCCTCTGTATAAATTTGACTAATCCATTTCCGCCCCGGACTGCCACACACAACAAACACATCTCCTCCTCCTCTATTCACACAACCCTGTTCACAGGACACACACAGCCGGGGAGATGACATGTAATGGAAACCAGGGGGATATGGAGTTATACAATCAAACAGCCTCTACAGTAATAACACACTAGCACAACACACTCCCTGTTGAGTGGGTTAATGTTTAACATAAGATCAGGTGAAGAGCTCAGTGAAGTCGCTGTTAATTACTTTTTGAATGATATATTTATTTATATTTAATTTACATTAAAGGCGGGGTTGGTAAGTTTTGCCATGAAGGACTTTGTAATCCTATTTGTGGAAATCATCCTCACGTTGCAGCGGTTTTGCTGTGTTGTTGCTCTTGTGTTCTTGTCTGTACGAAGGTTATCAGGACAGATTTCATTTAAATGGAAGCGAAAATATCTGTAAAAAATTGATCCGCAGTAGTGTAGACAAGGCCTTAGTCAATCCAGCCAATAATCAAATGCTTCTTGTTCAGGTCGTGTTTTATCTAAATAACATTTCTTAGTCGTAAGTTTTAACCCTGTTTCAAACATGAATAAAGTTTGTACCTGAAATGTGCTGTAAAAGTTAAGAGTGTTATGAATATTTTATCAGTTTTATTTTTTATAAAAGTGTGAAACATTTCAGTACATTCTTACACTTGGTATCAACTCCATGGTTTCCACTGACAGGTTCCACACATTAGCTGCTATGAGAGGGAATCAGGTGTTAAATTACGTTCTGCAGAGCATTGGAAAGTTTTATATTTAGCTTGGGCACTCTGCAGGAGCCGTGAATACAATGTTCAGATAAAAGACTTCATAATCTGCAAAGCCTGTAAAGATAAATTGTTCCTAATTAGTTCTGCAGAGGGACGACGTGGAACAGTGGTTTTTTGTTCTCTCTGGCATTTGTGATTTACCTTTTTTAGACGTTTAATGAAGCTGATGACGGCCGAGTCTACAGAGTACAGTACAAAGAACAAAAGCCAGCTCATTTCACATTAGCTGAATAATAGACATGTACTCTCGCTCTTTTATCTGGGCTTTAATAATGTATTCAGCTCATATCTGGGGTGATAATTTGCCCACAGCCCTTTCAGAACCGTCAGAATCGCTCTGTGATGTTTATTTAGCCTTTTTGAAGATTTTTTTTTCAAGGAGTAAACAAACCTCCCGGACCCTCCTCATCCGTCGTCTTAGCTTCTTGGTTTTCTTTTTACTTCTGTCAAATTAATTCTTTTTTGGAGATTGTGCAGCTGTTTGATCGTTAAAGGCTCTGGGAACCTACTTCATATCAGCAAAGGGTCTCTTCACACAGAAAGTGATTTGTCATTTTTTTAATATGGGGTGGCCCGATGGGAGAACCCCCTGCTCACACTCAACCTAACACACAAACACACACACAGACACACACACAGATAACATCCCGATAACAACGATTCTCCCCAACTGTTAAATACACTGACATCAGTCTGAATACATATTTTGGCCTAGCCTTCCAATATAAATGGACATAATCCATTTTACTAATGCTTATTTTTCAAAAACCCATTTCATTTTTGTCTATACAAACCTAACCTCCAGTTATGTAACTGTATCAGCTGAACATGGTGCAGTCAGTTCAGGTTAATTTCCTCAGTCACATAATCCCACTCTGTTTCCAGGGTTTCCAATCATCTGTTCTAAAAACTACATCTAGTCCTGTCTCCTCTGTATATTCTGTTACAGAGGAGGCTTCGTCTGGGATGGATTTTCTGCAGCGAAGACGCCACGGAATAAAAACAGAAATATTAAAAAACAAATGTTATAGCACTGCAGTGTGTCTCTGATCCTCCTGCTCTTCTGGGACGACATGGGCTCAGCTTCTTGTTACTCTGTTTATATAGAGTATATAGGTTACAGTGTAGTATATAATTGAGTGTTTACATTATATAAATATTACAGATCAAAGACAAACTGAGAGAAAAAGCTGCATCTACAATCTGTCTGCGACTTCAGCACCATGGACAGCGCCATTGGTTCACCAACACACAGTCAATATTCTGATCTTCTCGAGTTCATTGATCCTAATGAACCTCGAACAGATGAAAGATCAATGAGTCAGGCAAACTACACGTGCACATTAATAATCCAAACAACCCGCTCCTCTGGAACAGAGTGTGGGGGGGGGGGGGTCAAGAGGGAGGACGGCAGCTTCTCCACTAAAGAAAACAGATGCACATCAACAAAGCAGAAGCAAATTAAAACAAATGTCTCTGTCAATTTGAAAACAAATGGACGGAAAACACAACACAACCAACAACAGACACACACACATGCTCATTTGCTTTTGTTTTGCAGAAATCACTAGATCTCCTCTATCTCCTCTACACAAAAAAATCTATCAAAGTGTGTGGTTGTGTCTTTTCTCTCTGGTTCAACGATGTGCAGGGACCAGTGAATGTGTAGAGTCTCAATAACCCAGTTTACAATGGCCAGCTGATCTGTTTACTTCACACGACCGAGGAGAGGATTCAATCTCTGGTGCTGGTGGAACAGCAGGTTAACCTCGAGCCAACCATGACAACCTATCATTACGATGACTGTTAGTCATTCTCAAGTCGTACGGCTGGTCGTGGTAGTCAATCAGAACCTCATTAGTCTAATTTGATTGTTAGAAAGAAAGAAAGCCTTTGGGGCTTAAGGAGCGTTTCCTGCATTAATTGGGGCTTTGTTAACCGATGCCGAGCGAGAAACAGTGAGTGACTGAAGTGTTTCCACAACATGAGCTGTGTAGAAACAGGGTTGGAAATGAAATACAAAAACAACTGCAGCATATTTGGGCCAACTCGTCGCACCTTATTAAAATTCAACTGACTTATTTGGGGGGAAATTCAGGGCGAAAGAAGTATTCACATCCTTTCCTTAAAAATATTAGTGTAAAAGCCCTCTCTAGTTTCATAGTTAGCATTCTGGGTTATTTCTCAGAGAATAATTCTTGAATCTGATGATGAAAAACAAGATGTTTCAGGGTCAGATATTAATGAGTGTGTGAAGATTTGGTGCAGATCCAAGTTCAAAATGTAAATGTGCTTTCGTAAGGGCAGTGCTCTTAGTTTGTTATTTTTTCAGTAACACGGCTGCGAGAGATTCAAATGTGACATTCTGCACATCACACTCATTAATCCCAGTTACACTCTTTTATTTTGATATTCAGATCTCCTCTTCTTCTCTGGTCTTTCTGTGAGTGATGTCACTGATGTGTGGAAACAGTTTTCAAGTTGCCGAACCCTGAATGTGACATAATAAGAATGTTAATCCGGATGAGTGTGTGTCTAAACACCATTTTAAAGAAACAACTAAATAACCCTAACACTAACCTAATCTAAACCTAAACCTAAACCCAACCTTATCATGACATGTATTCACCTTAAAATATAATTAATTTACATTGCTTTGCTTTTTTTCCCGGAAGGAAGAAGAATCTATAATTTGAGCATCTACACAAATGTACAACCCGACAACACGAGCACTACCTGAACCACACACACACACACACCCACACACAAACACTCACACACCCCAGTGTAGTATTAGAGTGTTTGTGTGTGCTGAAGTTTGCCTCTGGCTTCCCAGCATGCCCCTCACCGAGGCTCACGAAGGCTGGCGAGCTCTCACACAGTCAACAATGTTACCTCTCGCTGCTTATCTCAGCCGCTCCACACCTGGAGAAAAAGGGCAAACTCACTCGCTGACCTACTTTCCACCGAACAGCGGCCTGACAGCCTCGGCTCAGCCCCGGAAATCAGTTGTTCTCCACACGTCTTAAAAGTCAGACAGTCTGGTGTGGTCAGCAGAATAACAGAGTTAAGGGAAGCTGGAGGAGTTGGAGTTTGTGTCGCAGAAGATCTTCTGTACGTGTGTGTACGTGTGTGTGTGTGTGTGTATTGGAGGATAACATTGTTTTCCATACTGATGAAATTACAACTCTTTATCTACCTTCAGATCCCCATTATTAAATACACACAGGGGGGAAATATGTGTGCCGGTCCAAAACCCATCTCTTAATAAAGGGAATAAATCCGGACCTCACGTGAAGAACTGTATATTCAACCTGTCCTTTTAATAAATCACATCGATTTCTAACCCCGGCCTCTCCCCTGGCAATAATAACTTCTTCGTTAAATTATCCATCTCTGCTCTTCTGCTCGGTGCAAGAATCGCACTTCAGTATTTAATATCCTCCAATCCATTAGGAGGGTGCAGTGGGATAAAAGAACCAGGCTTGCCCCCAGGCCAAGTTCAAATTGCACAATTTCAGCCCTAATTTCCCACTTGCCGACAGTTTCTGGAGATCGACGGGAAAACCCCCCGAATCGACATCCGCTCGGCGCCCTCTCGTTACTCGTGAAGCGCTCGAAGGTTTCGATCTGACAGACGCCGCAACGTGCATCTGCAATTCTTCTGCGTCCCTGACCCTGTCATCTGGTGTGCGAGCCACAACGTGTGAACTGTATAGCGACGTGATGACTTTGAAAGTCGTGTCGAGCGTTCAAGGCCCACGGTGTTTTGATGTTCTCTGATAAAATCACGACGTAGCAGCTGTCACACGAGGGAAAGCTGTGAAATACGGCCGCGCGGCATCTGCTGTGGTGAGAAGTCTCCTGCAGTCGTCTTCTCACTCCCACTCTCCGACACATTCCAACACTCATCGGGCTGGATGCATTGTGTAAATCTGACTTTTGTCGTCATGATGCAGGACAGGCGATGTCTGATCCGGATGCTCCAGCATGTACACGGTTTCTCTTGATCACATGATCTCCACGCTCTGTCCTGGATTAGATTCTCTTCATCCTCACTGCCTCATTTCCTCTGCTGTAAGAACTGACTGATCCTACTGCTCCTGCTGTAGCTTCTCTCCTGGTTTTCTGGAATATGACAATATAAAGATTTCCTTTATGTCTCCACTGTTTGTAATAATGACAACAACACAGTCCTTTGACAGCACAATGAACAGGAAAGAAAGATGTGTCTGTGTTTTATAAAAACTGCTGTTGAGTCTAGACACAAAACCAACTCGGGAAAGATCATTGTTTGGATTAAAATAATCCTTCATTGTCATTGTTACAATAATAGCCACTTGGTTATGGTTGGAAAATAACTGTGGTCATGGTTAGAAGAGCCAGACAATGGTGTCGTGGGTTCAAGTCCCACATGTTGTTGAACCGTTCATATCAACCTCCCTGTGTGTAGAGTGTGTGTCTTTACATCAAGATTCCATTGAAGCATTTCCCAATTAAATCAAATTTCAGGAAAAATAGAGATGAATGCACTTTCTTCATTCACTACTGTGATGAAATATCTGAATTTGGTTTGTCATGATTAACAGCTCGTGGTCGGTCGGCAATTAATCATCGCAGAGGAAGAAGAGAGAGTAATACAACAAATTAATTATCGAGTGTAAGTTATAACTATAAAAACACAATGGAAAAAGACCTGATGTTAAGTCTCCCATCTTATTCTGTCTCTTCAGTAGTGAACCTAAAACCTCATGATTCATGTTCCTCTTCTATTCTTTGTCTCCTCTCTTTGCACTTTGTTGCATTTTGTCCTGATCCGTTGACCCAACTTATCTTTAGAAACTTTCTTCCGGGATGTTCTGAATTTCTCATATTTCCGCTCAGGTTTTGAATGTGCATCAGAACCCACATATTACACTGTCACCTCCTGTGTCGACTTACGACTGCAACCGCCCCACGGCTTTGCCACCGGAATGTTTATATTTATCGTTTTTAAAACATTTTGATGCTGTTGTTTTTCTCGGGGGGGGGAACACTCTAATTTGTCTGCTTGTCCTGGTGTGGAGGATAAGATTCAGTCGTGACACCCCTCTGTGGGGAAACCACCAGAACCCACACGTCCTGATGAACAGGGCCTGCAGCCTCCGGGGAATCCAAACACAAACTGCCAAGTCTCCACCGACACCTGCCCCCGCTCCCTTGTCCGCCCCCCTCTGCCCCCCGTGCACCCATTCATTCACATCATAAACACGGTCGTTATCAACAGATGCGAGCGCGACATATCCGCAATTTGCCGGTTCTCTTCATGCCCATCGGAGCAGCTGAGGAGCCACAGAGAGGCCATTTACATTTCATCGCTGTTCAAAGTGCAGCTGTGTGAGGCATCGTGGAGCATTCGTAACCACTAAGAGGAAAAGTGGGTCCGGCTTCCTGCAAGAGTCCATCGCCGTCGTGTTCCTCCCGACGCTTCACGCAGGCCGACGTGGTTCACTCCATAAGCGGCTGGATGTTCTAAGAGAAGGCAGGTGACTAGAAGCTAGTTACAGACTGCAGAGCCAAAAACCACAGCCCTCTACAACCCTCTATAAATAAACCAAGTGGAAGATCCAGAGAAGATGGAGAGAGGATAGGAGTGAGGGAGGGAGTGAGGGAGGGAGAGACACTGCAAAGAGTAATCAATAAATCTCTAATCTCCTGAGTATTCTCTCCTCCCCCCTCCTCGGCTCCGCCAGCAGGAACACACACATGCACACTAACAGCAGAGCGCTCGCCTCCACCTCCAGCCGCCTGCAGGTCTGCTCTCATTATATCGACTGGGATTGGGAGGAGGCTGATTTGTTGCCGCGGCGGCGCCCGGTTTGTCAGGCGCGGTGACAGCAGTCATCCAGTCCCAGGGCTCCGTCAGATCCGAGGCACCGGCTCAAACACGGCTAATAGGATTCATCTTATTTCCCTAAACCCAGGAGCTGCAGCTGTCCCACAAATCACAATCGTACTCAGGTGCACGTCCCAACAAACGTGAATCCAGATCGGCAACCATCGGGTTAAACGCAGCAGCGGTGTGGGAACATATCACTGTTTCATATTTAATCAGGCATTGCACATCTATTTCATAGAGTGTGACCTCCTCCTCTGAAACAAGGAGCAGAGAGGTGTCATTTGACTGCAAAGATTGTATTAAGATTGGTGACTGCAGCTCACAAGCCTTGGAAATCACCAAAACTTTCATTTGGGAAATTGCCTCAGCTTCTGAGCAGCCATTTTGGAATTGATTATGTAGGAATCAAGCTGAAGTAAATTACCCTCAGCCCCCAGTTCCCTCAAGTGTTGCCTGATCTTAATGTGCCCTGATTTGAGAACGGCTCGTCTCTCCGCACTCGAATCACTTTGCCATATGCAAAATGGTATAATTATTTATATGAGACTCCTCCAGGACAGGGAGATATCAGCTAACGATAATATGAAATGTAAGAGCCTCACAAACGCCCTGGGGCTGGGGAGGATTAATATCAGCTGACAGTGGGCGAGAGGCGGGTTGGCACTGGACAGGTCATCAGTCCATCACAGCAGCAACACAACCACTCACACTCACACTCACACTCACACTCACACTCACACTCACACTCACACTCAAAGAGCAGGTGACAAGTCCTGGTTAACCTGCATGTGTTTGGAGAACACACTCCTCACAGAAAGGCTCCGGACGAGGTTTCAAACCCACAACCTTATAGCTGCGACAGCACCACAGCTAATTCAAAGAGCTTTGGAAGGAATTTTGATGCCGACTGGATTATGTTTTCTGTTCAAGCAAGGAAACGTCATCAATCAATAAATGTGGCAAATGTCAGAAAAGTTGACAGAGTGTAACAGCACGATAATCATTTGTTCTGATCCTGAAATACAACATAGAATACAACATGTGCCCATTCAGCACATTCAGCATTGGGACAAAGTTGTTGATCACAACAAAGGTTTGCAGTCATAGCAACAACAACTGATTCTGACAACAACTGAGATTCACAGGACGAGCAGGTTCAGAGCGGACACTTGTTTAACCAACTCCAGCATCTTTCTCCAACCTCAACCAAGGTGCTTCTGTTTCCTGAGCACCACGTCCTCAGAGCTCTGGGGTCAAAATCCTGCTCTGTACCACCCCCCCCCCAACCTCCTACCACCAGATCATGGTGGCTTCTAGCCTTGCTTCCAAATATTATCCAAAAGAGCACTATATAAATACAATGGCAAGAGACAGGGTTGTTATATGACATGAAAATAGTCTTGAAAAAGTAGAATAATGATGTGAATCCCAGCACTAGTGTAAAGCTAATTAGGGCCCGAGCACCGACCTATTGAAATTGTAAGGATTATTATTATTATTATTATTATTATTATTATTATTATTATTATTATTATTATTATTATTATTATTGTTATTATTATTATTATTATTATTATTATTATTATTGTTATTATTATTGTGACCAAAATGAGTTGGCTTTCTGAGGGCTGTAATAATATATATATAAAACTATATTTAATATCACACCTATAAAATCTATAATATTACATATGAAATCATCAAATGTCGTTAACGTTCTTTGCACTCCCACTAACGGAAAAACATGTTTTCATTTTTAAAAACTATGTTATGCAGAATCCCATGATTACATTGATCATCACAAGATATTTCCCTCAGTATAAGTGTTGTGTAGCTGCACTGCAGTGAGCCGCAGGGCAGAATGATACAATATGAATATGTGACATTTTAAGAAGGAGGTAAATGCTTTTACTGACTGAAGGGATTTTCAGGTTCAGCTGGTTAATCCACTTTCTATCCATTCTATGAAAGTTGGCTCAAATAAGGAAAATGGACATACATATCTTTAATAATTTAGAGAAGTTATATTTATATAAGCCGACATGAAAAACACATCCATGCATCCACGTCTCCTTCTGCTTTCAAATTCATTTTATCCAGGAACAAAACAGACATCAGAGAAATAACAAACATTCAGGAATGTTTAAATCTTGACAGAGTGAGCCGTGACAGGCTCACACAAAACCCCCCCTTGGATTTAATCGTGCAACACTTAAATTGGTGGGAGTTAATGTCTCTGGAAGCTGAGAACATCGGGGGGGGAGCAGCGTCGGCACTTTAAGACGCACCTGCTGCTATCAAGTGTTCCCGTGCAGAACAATCAGCCGACCTAATGACTCCCGGCAGATGGACGCGGAGGAGAACTGTTTCCATGGAGCTGTGGCCTCCGTTGGCCTCGGACTGGCTTTGGTCCATGGATACGATTGATTCGGGAATTACTTTCTTATGAGGTCTTATCCAGGTTTGGAGAAATCGTGGATAAGACCTTATCAGCGAGAACCAGGAGGTGTGGGACACTGCAGCAGGTAAACAGCTCATCGTCGGCCGCGGAGATGGTTCGAAATCAGGAACCTGGAGGCTGTTTGTGATCATTTATACATACGAGGATATGAAATATTCATTTGCTCGTGGTCGGAGTAAACATCACGTCTCGAGTCAGAAGCAGAATACTGAGGCGAATCAAGCATCAGCTGCGTTCATGCGTTCAGACATGAAAACGTACAGAAAACAGGCTTCAGAGACTTTCTGGAGTTTGACTTTCACATTCTGTGTGAAGAACGCAGCAGGCAGATGGAAAGTCCCGAGCAGCTGCTGAGGGAAGGAGGACGGACGTAACACATACATGGTGAAGAACACAGTATTTTTGTCTACAGAACAACGACGGTCAATTCCCCTCAAATCTTGTCCTTCTGAATTGACATCAGCGTTGCCGTCTTCCACTTGTGTGTCTCGTCTTTCTGGAGAATTGCCTTCTCACTCGGGCTCGCTCAGACATTTTCTGGGCATTTTTCCCTCTGGAAATGTGCAGGAAAATCTCCGGACTTCAGTGGTTATATCTTTATTCTTCATTTTAGTTTTCTGTTCTGTCACCTTTGCACCTCATATTTAATTTGTAACAGTGTGAATGTGCCAGGTAGCTCAGATACTAATACACTGTCTCGTCACAAGCTGAGAAGGCGATTGATTAAAAGCATATTCTATGTAACATAGTCAATAATAAAGCAAGTGAGGGAAGTGCAATGCAACACTTTGTCCTCGCAATTATTGATCCAGTTCCTCACAAGCCCCGGACTAATGTAGTAATAATAATAAAACGGCCACAACCCTGAGGTTTCCTTAGAAAGGTAAAAATTTAATTATAGAGCCAGAAAATTCAGAGAGATATTACACAAAAGTTACAAATGGGCCAGAAATGTGAGGGGGTATTTTCGTTCCAGTTCAGATTCTGCAGCAGTCGCAGCAACTTGAGGATCCTCAAATATGTGTTTGCACAAAGAGAGCTTTCAAAGATTATAGCTATTGTCAAGGTTGTGACAAGAGTTTGAACAAAACACATCTTAAGTCAACAACCAAGGCCAAATATAAAAACTACAAACAAGTTAATAGAGAAGTGACTTTCAATAGCTCGATGGTTTTTAAGATGCCGTGCAGTCCCTTCTTTATGTCCTTATAGGTAAAGATTGTTCTTACCCCAGAGTTTCCATCGCTGGCTGTTATATCTAAATAAAACCAACACTAACAGAATCAAATGGTCCCATCTAAAAGAAGCTGTACACTATTTGTTTGAATCAGGTTCCACTTGTCAAAGAACCCCCACAAACATGTTACACAGCAGAATCTGCTAATCGAGCACATTTGTCAGCGTTGGCAGTGAACACAGAGATTTCTGAACAACGCAGAAACCATGGAACCTTTTCCCGTTCGTCCCATTTTGCCAGTGGGACGTATCAATCAATCAATTAATCAATCAAATTGTATTTGTATAGCCCATATTCACAAATCACAACTCGTCTCATAGGGCTTTAACATGGTGTGACATCCTCTGTCCTAAACCCTCAACAAGAGTCAGGACAAACTACTAAAAACCCTTTTAACAGGGTAAAAATACGTAGAAACTTCAGAGAGACACATGTGAGGATCCGTCTCCCAGGACGGACAGAAGTGCAGTAGATGTCAAGTGTAGGAAAACATCAAGATTAAAGTTTTTTAGCAGCATTGATAGGGTAAACATTTTGAAGGATAACTTCAATACGGTATGTCAAGCAGTCCTGCTGCAATCCTAGTCTCAGCAACCAGCAGGATCATGATCCAGCATCTGTAACAGTCGCGCAATTAGGTGATAATTGTCAGGCCAATAGTGTTTTCTGTCTTAGTAATCTCTGTTGTGTGTGTGTTCTAGTTGTTTTCATGTTTGCACTCTGTTTGTGTTTCCTGTTTTATTTTGTAGTCTTGTGTTCCTGGTGTGTTGTCTCTGTCTTCACTTCCTGGGTTCCATGTGTTTCACCTGTGTCCAATTGCCCCTGTCTTCCCTGTGTATTTAAGCCACTGTGTTTCCCCTTGTCCGGTGTCGGGTTGTACTTGTTGTTCCACGTCGTTTCACGTCGTCTCTATGGTTAGTTCATTGTCTGCTGTTTCGTCCAGCTTCCCTGAGCTTGTTTTCCTTGTTCTATGTGCGCCTTGTCGCCAGTGCTACTACTAGTGTTTCTGTCTTGTTGGTTTGTCTTGTTAAATAGACTTTTTGTTATATAAAATTACTTGTATTTGATATCTCTGCATTTGGGTCCATCTCCTTCATCTAACTGTAACACCATCCCGATCAGAGGCCACTTTAGTCCAGTCATTGTCCACTTCCGCTTATTAGGATCCATCATGGGCTGCCGCCTCGGACCCGGTCCACCACTGTCCGATGCCAACGCTACAAAGGATCCGCCACTCCCACTGCGATCAACCCGCACGATATAGAATCCACCAAACTGGATCCAGCATTGGAGGTCTCATCGGTTAACCAGTCCCCAACTAGTTGAGTCCTCTCACCTGACCCACAGCTAGATTACACTGTGTCATTGAGGGCAATGTTTCTCTGCAGCACTTTACCACTGAGCCTTTGCCCCTGAAGTTATTACTCTCTCGTCTACACGTCATCTGAAGAGCTCGAACAATCATCTCTGGTGTCGTGTGTTTCCTCCCCGGAGACGACGGCCTCACTCGGAGCGCGTCACAGACTCCACTGATATTTCCCTTTTCAATCACTCCTGTTAAATATCTGTTTGATAAAGCACGAGCGATGACAGCATAGAAACCATTATACAGCTTGTGCGAAGCTAATTATTCTTGAGAGAATTCATTCAAAATGTCACATATTTAAATTGTTTCGTTGACACCTCCTTGTGATTAACGTTCAGCCCGAGCTGACGTGTCGGCCTCACTGTGTGCACAGCTGTGATTTAGTGAAAGTTTAAAATTCCTCTGTGGAGCACGTGCGATCCCGTCTAACAGGAGAGAGAGAGCAGTGTGGCTTTTCTTCACACATATTCCCTTCTCAGTTTTCCATTAATGGCACAATACCCCCCCCCCCCCCCCCCCTCTGCCTTGTGAACGCCCTCTGGTGCATTCAGGTGAAACTAATGACGGATTGAAACCTACAGTGTTGCTGCAGCACAGAGGAGGAAAAAAAAAGAGAAACAAGCCCTGAATGGAAAATATGAGGGAATATGAAGCCGCTGTTCTCCCGTTGTTTCTCCCGTCCCTCTGTTCTCTGCTGATAAAGGCGTTCGCAGATGACAAACACCTCAGTGGCACAGAAACAAATCTCTGACAGCGAAACTAGGAGATCAAACAACACGGGGGGGGGGGGGATGGGGGAGAGGAGGGTAATCGAAAACTCAGCGGACAGTGACCAATGAGACGTGCGCGAGGGAATGGCAGAGGCATAACAAATCAGAAGTGGAGGACAGGGGAATGCAGACCGATGAGACCTGGTCTGCAGAGCCAGAGTGGCACAACAAATTATTAATGGGCAAAGAGAGGTGGGGCGTGAAGAGAGCACAGAGGGGGGGGGGGGAGAAGGGAGTGTCCTGAGAGAGCTGCATGGCAAACGGCGTTACCGAGGAGGAGGAGGCGGAGGAGGAGAGAGAGACGTAACGCAGAGAGAGAGAGAGAAATGGAAGGAAGTGGGCGAGAACGCAGCATGATGCTATATATCTGTGGGTCAACAAAGAGAAGCGTCAGATGAAACATCTTCAAACATCTGGCAGCCGCCGCTGGTTTCTGATGCTCTAACGGATGCTCCACATCCCACGGTCCCTCAGCAGATATCTGCTCCACTTCCAGTTGAAAAACCTGCATCTGACTTACAGCGAGTCCGGATGAGGAGATGAATTAATGTTGCTTTTATATGTAGAGACGGGAGGTCAGGAGGTGGAGGTCAGGGCGTGGAGGTCAGGAGGTGAAGGTCAGGGCGGTGAATGGACCTGGAGCACGACCAACCTTCACTTATGGATCACAACATTTCAACCTTCATTCGCTTTTCATCTTTGCTTCCTATTCATCCACTTCTTTCTTTTGGTTTCTGCTGCTGCGGCTGTCCTTTGTAGGAATGAATCATTTAGCAATTATTGGAATTAGACATGTTTGAATGTTATCCAGGGTTCTGCACAATCATCCAATATCAGCGTCATTACTATCTTTACAGAGAAGGTCTTGCAGTTTATGAAAAAACTGCTGGATAGATTTTCAGCGATAAGGTGGAAGATGGCGCAGATCCAGATCAGGTTGTGGATCCAGGATTTTATTTTTTATAAATCATTGAAATTATTTTTCACTCTTTTAATCATTGATGGGAAGTTTTGCAACTTTCTCATTAATTTCTCAGAGAATAATTCATGGATCTGGCGTGTTTAGGGGTTTGAGTGTGAAATGTGATGCAGATCCAAATAAAAATCTCGATCTCGTGAATTTAAATGAGTTTTTCACGAGAGGACTGTTGGGCCTTGGCAGAGGTTTGAACTTCTAATTACAAGAGGTTTTCATTTTTTAGTTTTGATCATAATTTCTATCGACGATCACCGGGAGAACTTCTGAAATCTGGAAAAGCAACTGCAGAGAAAAAGGAGACGAGCTAACGCAGGCTTTCAGGTATTAACCAGCTCCGTGTTCAGGTGTTGATGCTTTTAAAGTCCGAAGCACGAGGCCATATTCTATTAACCCTGTGAGAAATGCATCCTGGGTAACGGTGAAGGATCGCCGACTCAGCTGACGTCCTCTGCCCCCCCCCCACAGGTTCATAACGAGGTATCGCTGCTCAGTGTTTCCCGCTCATTGATCCATTTGTGTCACAATATTAACTGTGACTTCTCATATTGATTTCCCTGTTTTTTCTTTTTTTACTATTTCAAATGAGTAAAATCTCATTTAATTGTAAAGCTGCAGACATTGATTGGCTCAGTCCCTCTCGGCCTCTCTCTCTCTCTTTATCCCTCCGGCTAAAACCATCATCATTCGGTCTTAGCCAACAGAGATGACGTGCGTGTTTATTTGCATACAGAGCGAGAGAGAGAGAGAGATACAATCACAGGCAGTCAATGGAGACACGTGTGAGATGCATTCTAATGTGGAACGGCAGGTGTGAAGGGAAGTGAGGAACTCTGAGCTGTTCACCGAGACGCACGTTGATATCAGGTCTGATGAGGACCAGTCAGTAAAACATGATGTGGGAGAGAAATCAAAGAAAAGTGGTGAAATGACTCCGGATCCAACATGTGTCACAGGAACACGTCGGTTTCTGGCTCGTCCACGTTGTTCCCAGATCTCTGAGAGTGACCATTATGATATTTTACCTCTTGAAAAATTATTTCCAGTCGATTCAGGGCTTTTTAAATGTCGTTGTTCCAAAGTTCACAGGAAATGAGACTGAGATGCTTAATGAACTCCCTGGGTTGAGTTTGATCGTTATTTCTTAACTTCACCACGGCTCCACAGAAATGTCAAGAGAGGATTCACTGGTTCCAGTTTCTCTAAAGTTAAAATGGGTTGGTTGTTTCCAATCACAATCTATAAAGAAGGCTGGCTGCTTTATCGCCCCATGGACACTGCCTCCTCCATGTTAGTGGATGGGACGTGGCTTAAACTAAAAACTCAAGATGGTTTCAGTCGCCTCTGTTGGAATTTCAAACTTTTTAACTATAGGTTGTGTCTGATTGAACTCCAACCAAATAAAGATAGAAGTATTTTGGGTCAGATATAAGGCCTTTGTACAAATGAATAATTATGAAAAATTAATAATAACCTTTTCCTTCCTAATGATAAATCTACAAATTAAAAGTGTATGCGTCATATTGATGGTCACTCTCACAGCTGTCTGATAAAGTCCTGGAGGTCAGACAGAGTGACGTTGTTGACCTAATGTTGTATGCTGCTTTGGTTTCGAGGATCCGAATGTTTACACAGTCAGGATTGTTTTGATATAGCTGAAACATAATAATCTTTTCTCCAATTGTAAACACCTTTGGCCGACATTGCATCTGCTGGTTCAAGGTCTTTTATGAAGTAAACAGGTCGCCAAGCAACTATAGCGTCATTGGGAGTGTGTCCCTGTTCACTTCTGTATTCCAAAAGCCAGGAGGATGGATTACGCCTGCGCACTTCCGAGGAGGAGGAACGAAGATCTACTGTTATAAAATAGACAGGCGCCGAATGTTCAGGGCGCTCTAATACAACTAGTGTACTGGAAGCCCATTGCTTTGCTTTAACCTGTTCATTGTTTCCTAAATAAATACTTTGATTGAACAAACCGAGTTCGGCTCATCTTCTCTTAAAGGATAAAAGATCACGCTTTGACACCTCATCGTCTTATCTTTTCAGAATAGTGTGAGAAAGTGGAGACGAGTCATCCATCTTTATTTACAGTCTGTGGTAGTTTCTTGTTATGTATATTTGTTTTGGGAAAATTTTGTTTCTGGACATTTAGGATTCCTTAATAGAATAAAATAGGGAAAAAATGGTTTAAAAACATGAATCCATAATGACTCATAACTTGTCTTTTCGTTTCAGTCATGATTCAACCGACCGTCACATGTACACATGATGATTATGCTTGTTATGTTTTCTTTCCCGCTCTGCCTCAGTGCCCCAGCCTCTGTGTGTTTGTGTGAGTGTGTGTTTGTGTGTGTGTGTGTTTGTGTGAGTGTGTGCGTTCACGCCTCAGCTGAGCGGGGACATCTATAAACCTCTTAACACTCCTTCACTCGCTTTTTCTGCTTCTCCCAAACGACTCCTCTGACATTTTAATGCCTTGTTTGTTAATTGCGCTGCTCTTTCCCTTCTTTCACGTCCTTACCTCTCGTCTCTCCTCCTCTCTCTTCCTCTTTCCTCTCCTCCGACTACGATCATTAACACCTCGTTCCATCAAGCCTCCCCCCTTGTTCTGCTACACCTCCACCTCTCCTCCTCCCCCTGTCTTCCTCTGTTCCCATCATTAGCCTCTCTCTCCTCTCCCCAGGGTCTTGTGCATCCCTCCCACATTCTCCGTCACCCCCCCCCCGGTTATCCCTTTTTTCTTTGCATTCTCTTACCCTGTCATCCTTTACCCTATCTGCCCTCCCTCCTTGCAGCTCCCCTCTTTATCTAATCCTCCCCTCTCTTCTCCTCTCGCTCCTCTTCCTCCCACAGTCAACAGTTCAAATCACAGCCGTGTCCATCAGCCTCCTCAATAAGGAGAATCCACCTGGGGTGAGCCGGGCTTAGACTTGAGCAGGCTGAACCGAAGAGCGGACGTATAGGAGGCTGTGTTAAGAAGAGGATTAATCAAATAATAAAAGGAGGGTTCTGAGCTTTTCATTGCTCACACACACGCTGCAGCTGCATGGCAGGGGGCCCTGTGGCACTGTAGATCCATGTTTGATATGCAGGTTATAAGATGGAAAGGTTCGTCCTGAATATTTCAGAGGGTCTGTGCATCAAATAGAACCGGACGGACAGGGAATCAGTGGGGTGCAGAAGAGTCAAAAAAACAAAGAAACGGGAGGTGGGCACCTTGTTGTGTGTTGTTGCAGGAATGTTGTACTTTGCAGAATCAAAGATTTGCTGTGAATGCGCCGGGGAAGTAGAGCCGGCGCCTGTGAAGCGAGAGGAATGATCAAACGCTGCCCGGTGTGAGGCTCGAGGGAGCGTTAACACGGGAACAGGTTTTACGGCGCGGTGATATAAAACCAATCAGTCCCTGCAGTCCAGGTGTGGACAGTGTTTTTTGAACATGTGGATTGATCCTTCCATTCATCCTTTCAATCAGGTCACCGAGGCAACCCTGCGTAATACAGCGAGTCACAATCTGCAGCTCTGGCTGACGATTGCATGTTGGCTTAATTTCTGCATAGTGTGAGAAAGTTGAGATGTGTCGTCCATCACTGGGACTCAGAGCTTCTCACCTTATCTCTCAGCCACATGACGTTTGAAATTTTGTATTCGCTCTCTCGTGCTTTTGGGCACGACCAAAAACTGGTTCTAGAAATCTAAAAGTCAAAGTAATAATCACGGCTGTTAGGATTTCAAATTTTTAACTATAGTCTGTGCCTGACTGAACTCTTAACAATAAAGATAGGAACAGTTTTAGCTAGATATTATGCATTTTTCCTAGGGTTTAATCTACAAATTAAAAATGAATCTTTTACTTGTTCTCATACTTAACTTTTGATATTAAAGCATAATTTCCTTAGCTGCATTCGACATCAGACAGAATTCATGGAGCTGTCCTTTCTGGGGCAAAGTCAGTATGATATTGTTTGGGTTCAGTTGTTGCGAATGTTTACAGTCAGGTTGGTCTTGATGAAGCAGAAAACATAATAATCTTTTCTCCAATTGTAAACACCTTTGCCCGTCATGGCATCTGCTGGTTCAAGGCCTTTCATGAAGTAAACAGGTTGCCAAGCAACTATAGCGTCATTGGGAGTGTCTCCCTGTTCTACTTCCGTATACCAAATTCCAGGAGGATGGATTACGCCTGCGCACTTCCGAGGAGGAGGAACGAAGAACTACTGTTATAAAATAGACAGACGCCGGATGTTCAAGGCGCTCTGATACATCTAACGTACTGGAAGCCCATTGCTTTGCTGTAACCTGTTCATTGCTTTCTAAATAAATACTTTGATTGACTAAACTGAGTTAGGCTCATCTTCTCTTAAAGGATAAACAAACACGTTTCACACAGTCTGACTCAGGATCTGCTGAAACCCTGAGATGGACTGAGATCTGGAAGCAGCTTTGTGGAACTGAGCTGGAATCGTGTGAGCACACACACAAAGAAAAAGTAAAAGCTGATAACAGACGACGAACCGGAGAGAAGAAATAATTTAGAACTCGAATTAATTCAAATCAAGACATAATTGCGATAACACATCTTGAGCTGAACTTTTCTCCATCTCATCATAGTGGCTCCATGAATGTCAGGGGGCCAATCAGCCTCCAAAGACACTGTGTGGCCGGTCCTCCTAATTAAAGAGACCAGCCCCCCCCACACACACCCCCCTTACTGCCCAATCACTTCATCTACTTCAGTAATTATCCCGACTGGGAAACCTCTTGAGTCTCAAGTGAGTTTAACAGCTGCAAATCTCTCCGTTCAGCTTGTTAATGTCTCAAGTGTCAGTAAATCCTACTTTTTTGTTGCTGTTTTTAAAAAGGAGCCCAGAGTGAGATTCCCACTGGTTCACAGCTCAGCTCGTCGCCCTGCAGGGGTCTGAGAATCTCCTCAGACAGGTGCAAGAAAGAAAATGACTTTTTCACCACTGCAACTCCCGACTTGGCCACCTCCTGTAATTTCACTTCTGTAAACAGCGGAGAGCAGAGAAACAGGAATTTACTAGCTTAATTCATTATTGTCCATTGTCTATGTCGTCCCCTGTTGTCAAAGCAGTGTTTCCATCGCAGAAACTTTTTGTAGAAACTTTTTGTTTCCATTGCACGGACCAGAGGCTAAAGTAGGTTCCAGGGAAATGCTCACAAAAAACGTTGTGTTCCCACAGTGAAGGAGGCTCCAGGTCTCACAGCTCCTGGTGGTGGATGGACACGCAGCGTCAATTCAAAGTGTAAATAAAAGAAAACATCTTTGATCCACTGAGAGATTATTGATGAATCTCGTGCACCATCAGGTATCAGAGCATCGATGTGGTGAGTCAGACTAAAAATGTTTTTTACGGGCATTTAAAACAAAAAAAAGAGCAGATCAGTAATTAAAAGTGGTAAAAAATCCAGCTGTTGTATTTATCAATTAGCCACATAGGAGTCCAAGTGACAGATGTTCTCACTGCAGTGTTCCTTTTTCTCTTTAGACTGTTATAAGTCTTTATTTGTAACATTTAGAAAATATCTGTGGAAATAAAAGTGAAAAAAGTGAAATATTTGATGTCTTATTTGGGTCATTAAAGGTCAAATTGAAATGGACAATATTCAAAGACAAAAAACATCTCAATTTACGCGAGTTGTGAATTTATGAGGACAAAATAACTTGTATATTGTCTGAGATTGAAATGACAAATTTGCAAGAAAAAGAATCACATAAGACAAAGTTACGAAGAAAGAAAAAATTGGATCTGAATTTTCTGCCTTATGAACTTCAAGGCAACGACTCAAATCTGCTTCCAAACATTCCTCTTTCTTCTGAATTAACCCAGTTCGGAGATTCGGTCTCGTCTCCGCTGCCGAGGACGTTGTTTTCACCCGTTTGTGTGTTTGTCTGCAGGATTATGCAAAATCTGTTTGTCCCAAAACTTGGTGGAGGGATGGGACCTGGGCCAGGGAACGATCTGCATATACAGACACATATCTGGGCTGGTTTGGACTTGGAGGAGGCGGGTGCTTCACTGAACTGGATTCCAGTTCTGCTTCTGGAGGTTTCTATCCTCCTGTCAGTCGCTCTGGGTTTGTGGCGTGGGCGTGGAGCTGCTCACTCCTTCCTGTCTGACTTATTGACAATCTGTCTGCACACCTGCCATTTATCACCTGCAGTGTACCCCCCCACACCCCTCCACACACACACACACACACACACACACACTTCTTCTCCCTCTGGGCACGATACATCATCGGTTCAGTCGGTTTCTTTAATTTTCTCCAGATAACCATTATTTCCTTGAGCCCCAGGACCACCTCACGTTCTTCACTTTGACCGTCATAAACGCAGGCTCCGCCCTCGTCACTCCACCCCCCCGACTCCCGCCTCCGTCTCACTCCTCAACCTTCAGCCTCTCGCCTCCGTCCCGCACAGCACCATCCCCTCTTCCTCCTCAGCCTTCATCTGCCAGAATCCTCATCCCCCCCAAAGAAATATTCACCTCATCACTAGTACCTCAGATCTGCATTCGGGTTCAACCTTTAAAACACACTTATCCTTGGCTGAAATCACGATGACATCACTCACACCTAATGAGGTCGCCCGATGCAGCCGAAAGAAATGGATGTTTGCAGCAAAGCGATCCGAGTTATTTCCTCCTGTAAATTTATGGCTTTAATTCAATGAAGTTGTGTTTATTTTTCTTGCAGACTCACGACTTCTTGTGTCAGAGAATGTCCAAGTTGTAAGTTTATGAATTCAATGTAAAAAAAAAACACAACAAATGTAATAATATCCAATCTTTTCTGATACAATGTATTTATATTACATATACTGTCATGAAAAGTATTGTTTCCTCCATATTTCCTTAAGCACCTACTGTTAGAGTTAGATATCTTTGGGTTTTAATCATTCAAGATTCAAGATTAAAGATTTTTTATTGTCAAATGAACAGAGATAACATGAAGTAGTCACTGTCAATGAAATGCTTGGGTCACACACACTCTTAAGCAATGCTCAGTAATTTCAACCCAAAAAAATAAAATAAAAATAGAAATAGTATAAAATAGAATAAAATAGAATAACAATGAAATAGAATATGAAAAATGTAAAATAGAAAATAAAAAAAATACATCTAAATATATATCTTTACAGATGAATGGTCAATTTGTGCAGTAGTGCAAATATTCAAATATGCTTATTATGGTGCTGGTGCTGGTTGACTGGAAACCTTTAACTCTGGGAAGTATTTCTCCAAACGGCTGCAGCTCCTATTTTCAATCATTATTTAATTGTCTAATAATTCCAGAGATCTGTCTGTGTGTCGATCATCTGTCACAAGATCCGTCTTATCTTTACACTTGATGTGTAATGTTTGTCAAACTGAAGAAATTAGGGGAATTTGGTGCAATTTGGAGACGTGATGCCTTCAATTTGAATAAACTTTGATGAACAGGCGAGCAGCGTTCGGTAGCAGTGGCACCTGGGACTTACTGATTTGGACTTTGGAACATATCAGCAGAAAATGTACAGAAGCCATAAGGAACTCTGAAGGCAGCAGAATCAGATGAAATTACAGACGTAAACAACCTGCTTGCAAAAATAACATTTTGTCGAATCAGCTTCGGCTCATATTCCAGACACTGAGAAGCCGCTGGTGGAGTTTCTTGTTCCCGCTCTCGCAGCTCACGGACTCCTGGATCAACATGTCTTGTATCTCTTTGGAAAGATGCATATTTCATGAGGACATTTGGGTTCGAGCTTCATGTTTGTGTTGTCACCAGTAAATGTGCCCCCTCTCTGTATCACTTCACATCCCGCCGTGTCCCCACGTGACACCAAAGTCTCGGACTTGTCTCATCAGAAAGCAGCAAAGGGTGAAATAAGAATAGATGTCCTGCGTTCCTTCCTCCAGAGTACGGAGGAAACGGCCTCTGATCAGTACACGACTTCACCGGGGATTTCATTGTGGCAGTTACAAAGGAGGACAAGGCAGAGAGGGGGACGGGACGTCTTGGAAATATTCAGACGGATCTCTGCTTTGTAGCCAGATTGATTGGACGAGCGCTCACCTCCTCGGAGGAAGCAATTGCTCTTTTTTAGCCCGAGCGTATTATCGTGTGCGAAGGCGAGAGTCGCTTCTGCCTCTTTTTCTCGCCCCGGCCCCGGAGAAGGAGAAGAAGGAGGAGGAGTGCGTGGGAACGATGAGGCGGACGATAGCTGAGACACCTTTGGAGGACACTTGAATACTAAGTCATCAGTACGTGTCAGTTGCAGCAAGGTCGAGCCGGAGCCTTTGGCGGGTTTCCATCACGATGCAGAGAGACAGATGGTGCAGAGCTGATAAATGTGACCACAGCACTGAGCGGGTTTCACTGTAATCAAACCTATTAGAGGCTGAGCAGAAATTATTAATATTTAACTATATTCCCCGGCCTTTTCAATGAGATTAATTTAAAATAAGCCTTCAATCACATGTAGAGGGAGATAATCCCGTCATTGTTTCAGGCCCCAATTCTTTTCTCATCACTGTCACGAAATGGGACCAAAATGTCAGTTATGAAGACGGAACATGAATATTAGTGATACAATTGATAATGCCGACCGTAATTGTCAGTGTGTAATTTAATTTCAGTTATTATCTTAATCTCTAAATGATTTGTTAGAAGCGTAAGATAAATATCTATCCCTGTTTTGGGAAAGACTGCAGTGAATCCTCCTACTTTCATTTGTTGAGATTTCAACTATCAACTCCAAGTATTCAATTCTTAAAACCATGGAGAACAACCAGGCCTTCTTGATAAATAGAAACTTTCTTTTTACAACTTTTTACAAATTATTAAGTGAACAAAGGGATGCTCTTACATAAGTAACTACTGGGCTGCCTTCTGTTAAAAGATTTAGAGCAAAATGTCAGTTATGAAGACGGAACATGAATATTAGTGATACAATAGATTATGCCGACCGTAATTGTCAGTGTGTAATTTAATTTCAGTTATTATCTTAATCTCTAAATGATTTGTGGGAAGCGGTGGAACGGTGGTGCAGTGGTTAGCGCTGTCGCCTCAAAGCAAGAGGGTCGGAATCCTTGTTCCATACAGACACACAGACTGGGTTCAGGTTTCCTGGTCACTGATGGTTGAATGGTTGTTTCTCTGTGTGTGTTGCTCTGTGATCCACTCGCTGACCTGTCCACTGAACCCCGCCTCTCACATGATGATAATTGGGATTGGCTCCAGCCTCCGACCGTGAAAGTAGGAGCTTCAAAGATAATAGGGAGTAAAGGGAGTGAGATATTCCCAATACTGACATCAGCCAATGTATATATTTATATATTCTATTTGTATCCTCAGCCGCTATGGCGCTCTGGAGCTTTCATTTAGAGCGTAGCGAAGCCCGTCATCTTCCACGAGGCGCTGCAGAGACATTTTAGTTCTACGTTCCAAAGTCTATATTTTACTCTGGTCTTTGTTTTGCATCTGCTCAGGATACGAAGCAGTTTATTGTGGTCATTGTCATTTTTGTGCTGGTTTACAGTTAAAACCATTGGTGGTTACATTTTTTCAGTACAGTTGGATTTGCAATGATTTCCACTGGTGCAGGTTCCTTCAGGTTTATGTTAATAAAGAGATAATGATTGAGGAAAGCAGAGCTGCATATCGGTGAATATGTATTCTCAATGTTGTGCCTCCGAGACGCTGATATCCACGGATAATATTGGAAAACCAATATATTCTGCAATTTATCAGCTCCTCTGGGTCCTTAAGTATAGGTAACGGGGAACAGGAGAGAAAGAATTGGGCACTTTAGAGGATAGAGGAGGTTAATTGCGCTCTAAGTATATATTTTTTCTAAATACAGAATCACCTGCAGGGCACAGCAGTGAAAAACAAAACTGAAAGTAAAGAGCAACGTGTGTTAACGCTGATATTCTGCATAACTTGCAAAGTAATTATATTATAATGCAATTCACAGTGAAATTATGCTTCTCGCTCTGCAGGGGAGCAGTGAGGTTAGAAAAGAGCTTCGGGAAAGTTTCTGAGACATTAAATTCATGCCTCATACCTGATTTTAGTTTTTTTTTTTTTTTTTTTAAATCAAGGCCAGCGTTAAAAAGAAAATATCGATAAAGATATTAATGATGACATCACAGCCGTCCTTGGAAAACGTCTCAATAAATGATCAAGGTTTTTTTCCTTCTCTGCATCTTTAGTTTGACTTTCAGGTCACGAGAAGAATCCTGAAGGTGCTTCACCAGGCTTCGTGTGTTTATCCGGAGCCCCTCACCCCCCCCGCCGGTTCCCCACCTGTTCCTGCAGCCTCTCCACCTCCCCGGCCCCCCCCCTCCATCATCCCTCATCCCTCGTCCACCGGGCTCCTCTGCACCACTCCTCCACCTGCATTCCACTCAGGTCCCAACGTGCACGCCGCTCGCCGCTCGGACTCTCTGCTGCACCACACTGCAGTCACCCCCCCCCCCCCCAACCACCCCTCCACCCTCCCCCCCGCTGCTACAAGCGAACCTCGATTACACAAGCAAGGGCAGTAAAGACAAATAGCAACCCCACACCCCCACCCAACCTCCTTCCATTCTGTCCATCTGCCTCCCTCTCCTTCTCTCGGTGGTAGTTAGCATTCTTCACCCCATCTCTATCCCTCACTGCCCAGTCCTTTTTCACCCCCCCCCCATCCATCCACCATCTGCTCCTCTCATTTACAGACTATAGCTTCTTTTAGGCTTCACTATAATCCCTCTCTCTCTTTCCTCCCTCCTAACTCAAATCATCTCTCCCCTCTCTCTCTCTCTCTCTCAGCGTTTCCCTCTGCCCGGCAGCATTTCTTATTCTATAACCAGCACCGCAGTGAACCCCTCCCGCCCCCCCGCCCTTCTCCGTTTCCCATCTCGATAAGAAGATGGAAATGTTATCACTGTTGATGAAAACCTCTTTTTATAGCCGGCAGAAAGAGCCGGGCCTGGTCTGTGCATCCTCTCACTGAGCGTGAACAACAGTTTGACTGACAGCAAGTCGAGTGCAAGAGCCGAACTGTAAGAGCACAAGTGTTGTAACTCGGTCCAGATACGTGAAGACGGCACAGAGACTTGCAAAAGTAATAAAATAAGAAGGAAACCACATCTGCAAGAGGAGAAAAGATCGGGTTCATTCTTCATTTCCTTAAATTGAACCAGAAACTTGCACAAAGAGAAGAACACGGCACTGAAACGTGTGTCAACTGCTTCATTTAAATAAAGTAAAATCCCGCTTTGCTTCGAACCTGTCGGGGGTCTAAAAGGTTTCCGATGAAAAGATGTTTCTCCTTATTATATCGGAAAGACACCGAATTACAGAGCCGTCAGTTTTGCAGCTGATTGTGACGGTGGAAAAAAGCAGGTGCTGAGCGTAATTACAAAAGTGAAGGGTTGTCGGGATGATGTAATTAAAGTCATGTTCGCACTTGACAGAGATGGAACTTTTCTTCGCGGAGCTCTCTTCTCAGGAAAAAACCACACGGCTGTACGCATGCGATTAGCCGTGACATGATAGATCGCGGTGCCATGAACTCCGTCAGGTTCGTATGAGCAGGGTAGCGGCGAGAGGAAGCGTGTTTCTGATCTGATAATGTGGAAGGTTTATCGCTTGGAATCCCACCTCCTCTACATTATGTACCTCAATTTGTTGTCTTGCTCCATTTTCTGCTCTAAAGGCGACTAAAAATATAATTTACTTGTGGATCCAGAGGTTTGTGTAGAACTATTGATCCTCCCGGCCGTAGGACAGTGAAATTCAAATATGGATTTTACGCTTGAAGATCACTTTACTTGACTCTGGATGAACGACTCAGCCCGTGAAAACAATCGTGAGATGTTTGTCGATGTTTTGACAGGTCTGGTAAAATAACCCTGGCGGTGTCATCAGCGGTTTATTTTGGGGCCCGGAGACCACGGAGCGATGAGACACCGAGTCTGTGGAGAGATGTGGAGCTTGAAAGATGTGGCCTTCACCCGTTAGACACACTTTAAAGAAATGATGATGCTGCTGGTGGTGTTGTGAAAAATGCTCCTGCTGCGTCGGCGCGTGTGTGGCTCCTGTTCCAGGAAACAGTGAAGAGAGAGGTAGCAGCTTTTTTCCTCACCTGCACCTTTTATAACTTCATGGCAGTGCAGCACTGAATTAATTACACTGGTGCGACTGTAATCACTGGATTATAATTGGTGATTGTTATAATAGAGAAGAGTGTTGTGTTATATTTGCTGACATGTGAAAATGATGTGGAAGTTGAGGCGATTTCCTGTGAAACTGAAAAGGGAAAAGTCACTTTCCTCTCTCAGAGTTTTTAAGCCGATCATTTACTTTCTCTTCTTTCATTCTTCTTTGTCCTTCTCCTCAGTGAATCCCTGTCAATTCTTATGAATTTTTTAAACGTGTCTTGTTTTTTATACGAATGCATTATCCTGTAGAGAAAGTTTGACTTGCTTGGTCCTTTCTTACAGTGAATAAGCCCCGTAATGGAAATATGTCCTGACAGTGACACAGAGAGAGAGCGGTGCACATTCCCCCACAGACGTAATAGAGACCGAGGAGAGTTTGGAGAATATCAATAGAGAGGAACTTGTGCAGAGAGAGAGAGCGAGAGAGAGAGAGAGAGAGGGAGAGAGAGAGGGAGAGAGAGAGAGAGAGAGAGAGAGAGAGAGAGAGAGAGAGAGAGAGAGAGAGAGAGATAATTCTAACCTCACAACAACTTATCAGAAATAAATTTGGTTTCTCCCCAGTTTGACATTACTCAAATACCACGGCTTGTTCCAGGGCATTAATGACTTCTTGTTACTGAAGATTTATTTCCTGACGTCTCCCGAGATTTACCCTGAAAACGCCTGATTGAGGAAACAAGACGTCCTTGGAAAATAAGCACGAGAGCCAAACAATAAAAGGAGTTTCTTTTGTGATTGTTCTTCAAACCAGACAGGATCCCCAGGTAGCCTTTGTGGTTTTCCTCTGAGTCCCAGCGATAATCAAGAATGACTTTGTTTTTGTTTTGTTTGTGTCGCAGAACGAGAAGTTTTGTTCCCGCTCGGTCCCTTCGGCTTCTGCTCCGCCGCCGCAGCAGGATCCGCTCGGCTCTGATCACTGTCACTCGGCTGCTTGTGCATTCCACTTGGGACTCCACTGCAGCCTGAACTAACAACAAGTCCTCCGACTTAAGCGGCCGTATAGATCAGCCGCCCTCGGATACAACCGGCAGGAATGCAGCAGGCAGCAGGCAGACGGGCCGGCATCGTCACGGTAACAAGAACAGACACATGGGAAATTATCCTTCAGGAATACTGAGCTAATTTTGATTGCTCTTAATTTTCCCTTTATGCACCAAAACATGATTTAGGTAAGGTATCTTTTAACATTTCCTATATTACCAGGCAATTACCTTTTTCACTTACACTATATAATTGAGATATTGGTTGATAGTGCTGCTCTGACTCCAGAGAGTCGACAGCCGTTCAATCTCAGAGCCCACTGACTGTTGATTAAGATAAGACATAGATAAGAAAAGAATTCCCTTCATTGATCTTTCTTAGAGGAAATTGACACAGCGAGGAAGTCCCAGCGCAAGAGGAACAATGCTCTAAAAATAAGGATGAGAATAGAAACGGATAAAAATAGAAATGCTACACACAAGGCAATGTAAGAATAAAAGTTGTGTAACAGTGCAGTGAACGGTAGTGTCGTGCTTCCGGTGTATAGCAGAAAGATATCTGGGCCAAGACTCTATTTTCTGTTCGTTGTTTACACTCCAACCTCCAACTGGTTTCTTTTATCACGAGAGTCGACTGTTTCTCACAAACAGTGATACTGTTTCAGGTGTTTTAGGTCCAGACAACGTTAAAGTGCCAATAAATTATGGATTTCGGTCAATGTGCAGGCAACCGAAGCTGATGAAACGTGATTGGTCAAACAAGAAATGGAAACCAGAAGACTGTAGGCCCCAAAATCGTGTCCCTCACTTACAAATTATTTAAATTCACATGTAGAATCTATTTAAAGAGATTAGAGGTCTCCTGAGTTAAAGTCTTGCATTTTGTGAACCCTTTCATCCACCCTGACCTCATCTGAAAGCAGATTTTAGCTGCTTTCAGACGTGCACTGAACTCTGCAGATCCTCCACATCTGCTCTGGTGGATCTGCATGTGTGAACGCAAACGTTCGGATGAGAACACGGCAGGGAATCCAACACACGTAGCAGATATCAACAAAGATGTCAAAAGAGTTTGTGGTGCTAAGAGCCGACGATGGGGTCTGGTGCTGCAAACAGATCAGATGCTCTCTGCAGCGGAGCTAATGTATCACATCCTGTCTCTGTCTGCACCCAGCTGCTCCAAATCTCGCCTGAATAAGGATTTGTCTTGAACCTCCCACTGCGTTGTGCATGAGTGAAAAGCAAACTGCAGGTAAAGTCTGGACCTAATTCTCTGGACTTCCGTCGCAGGTTTGTGTCTGAAAACAGCTTTTGTCACATCACACTGTCACCTGCCTTCCTCTTTTGCTCCCAGCCTCTTCACTACCCTCATTAGAGGTTGTCTCACAAAACACTGTGTGTGACATCAAGCTGCACTGAAGACCCCCGGACTCGTTTCATACGGGACACCACGCCGTCAATTAGGTGCATCGAGCTGCTTTCCTCCTCCGTGCGTCAGCAGACTTGTTGGAGTGTCAGAGCTCACAGCCTCCATCTGCTCTCCATCTGTAATGAGGCAGACCCGCAGGAGTCTCTTGTGCACGGGAGGTTGACAACCCACTGCTGTATACGACCAGCACAGCACACCAATCCATATGCACTTGCTAGATCAACTTTTTGACTCGCGGGCCACAATGGGTTCTAAAATTTGACAGAGGGGCCGGGCCAGGAACAGATGGATGGAGTGTTTTTGTGAACTAATATAAATGACTTGGAAAAATCATTACATGAAAGGATTTGGCCTTTACCAAGTAGCAAAGCACTTATTTGCAAGGCCATTTAACAAAAACTCACCTTCAGAGAAAGGCTTGCTAGCCTTTGCTATTTTGAATGCCCCCCCAAAAACATGCCGTGGTAGATGAATCTTTAATCGCAGTTTGTCTGTGAATTTTTTATTGCTTAGTCGCCAACCTCTGAGCTGCTGCCATCCGTTCTTGCGTTGACTGCTTGCTAGCGTAGTTAGCATGCTTCGTAGCAAAGTGACGGCTGATGTTGTACTCCATGAAAACTGCGACAGTTTCTCAGCATATCAGGCATACAGCCTTCGATTGAACATCAGTGAAAAAGTATTTTGTTGTCGACTCTGTGTTAAACACTCGGCACTCATTGTCCACTTTTCGTTTCCTTGATCCTCTCATTTTACAGAAGGGCTCACAGGGCAAAGGGAAAAAGTGAAGGGAGATCATGTGCCATTTCAAGCCCTATAACACCCACACTCCCGGGCAAATTTAATTTAGCTGACGCTTTTATCCAAAGCGACTTACAATGAGTGCATTCAACCCCGAGGGTTCAAACCCAGAACAACAAGAATCAAGAAAGTATTATTTCTTCCTGAATAAAGCAAAACTACAAAGTGCTATAAGTACGTGCCATTTAAGTGCTACTAAATTGATGGTTTAAAAAAAAACATTTCCATGTCTGTGCTAGATACACCCCTGTCGGACACTTACACCACATATCATCATCCACACAGCCTCCGCTTCCAGGCCGGGTTTTCCGTGGAACCCGGTCTACTTATCATCAGCGCCTCGAGCAGCTTCACTTGGTCGATGGAGTAAAACAAAGCAGTATTGGAGGGATTACACTGATGGGCAGCTACTTGTCTCTGGGTAAATCTCACTTCAACGGATGATTACTCAACTCACTGTATTCCCCCGACCACAACATGTGTGCTGAGGCTCAGGCTTGTGACATCTTCTTCCTTTAGCGGCGCCGCAGAGAAACCAGCACAGCCACCTTCCACAGAACAAGACCAAGCCGTCGCAGCAGGGCGTCCACGTGCCGCTCTCACACGGCGCTGCACATCGCTCTGACACATCCAGTCCTCGAGTGTCCCATATGAATATTTAAAAAAGTTTATGACTCAGATCTGTCAACTGGGATTACTCAATGTCTGCAGTTTTAATGTAAGCACACTGGCTGTGACCCCTCGAAGGACATCAAGTGTTTTCCAAATGTTCTGCGTTTGCGTTTAGAAGCATTCTTTAAATGAATGAAGCATTGTATAGTAAGTTATTTTTTTATATATATATACCATATACAATACATGTACAGTATTTAAACCTGTTTTTATAAGATGCCCTTGGTTGCCATGGGACGACAAGGCACAGAGAGCAGCCTCACCGCCGTCGTGCCAGAAACTGACAAGGTGGCGAGGGAAATGATTCACTGTCAGGAAACTGACAAGGTGGCGAGCGCTCATCCTTCACGAGACACTTGCATTCAGTCGCCGGGCTAATCTGGCAGAGAGCGAGGTCTTCTCCACAATAGCAGCGTCTCGAATGCGTGTTGAGGAGAACAAACGTCAACATGTTTGCTGTTGTGGAGCCGGTTATGTAAAGAGTAGAACGCCCCTGAAGAAAAGGTGTAAACATACAGTAAGTGCTGTGGAAATACTCTTTATTTACCTTCTTGTCAGAGTTAAACCAGAGGATTTGCTCGACACCCTCATGTCTGCATGGCGAGTGTGAATAAACACCCAGCAGCTGGTTAGCTTAGCGTAGCACAAAGACGACGAACAAAGCCTACACCTCTGAAGTGATTAACATATTTCGTGTCTTTGACGATGTCTTGTTGTGAGGTTGCTAATTCAGTTTAGACCCAACAGCTCGATAGCAAGTGACGTATCCGTTACTTCGGATGTTACCTCAGCAGAGGAGCTTGTGTTTTCGTCACAGAGTTTCTCCCATTAATTATGTAAACTGCGTTGACCCGTCCAACTGCTCTTTAAAAATTCTCATGAGAACGTAGAAGATCTATAACTTGATGTTCAGCTCACCTGCTCCATTGTGTAGCTGTGTGCAGCGCCACCACACTACCATGAGTTTGCGCTTTGGTCCACAAAGTTTTTACCGCCCACGCAGTCGGACCTGATCAGCTGCAGGTGTGTGCGTGTACCCAAGTAACGTGCACTGCTGTTCGTGTGCATGTGCATCCCTCGTACCGCTCTGAGGGAAACGCTGCTTTATTTGATTCATTTTGGAGCTGATCTGAGGATACAGGGTTTGTTTTGACAAGTTTCAGAATATCAGAATTTTGTTTTATCATCTGATGAAAGACCAGAGTTCAATACAGGGTGACAGAGAAGCTCTTAACGTCACGATCTTTATATTGATCAAAGTTATCATTGCTGCACATGTCGGTTTCTATTTTCAGTTTTTCTCAAAGCTGCCTGAGCTCCGACTGGTCAACGGATGATCTCAACGGTCAGAAACAGACTGGTCAGAATCACTGATCACATCGGAGGAGTGCGTCCGGTTCAGACCTCTGCAAGTGGGATTTACTTCACTACATAATTTCCATGATCACAGACTTCTCTCACAAAGAATATATCAGCAGTTTGTACTTTTATGTTCTTGCATGTGTCTGACGCACACTCACGCTATGTTTGGCAACTTGAATATAACGCAAAGCAATGGTGATAGACACATGTGGAGTTTCAACAACATAAAACTGCCGCAGGATAATATTATGTTTATTTTATTCACAAAATGAGATGTGAAGTGTGTTGGCAGCACACAAAGGGCACAGGTGTGTCGTCGGTGGCGTCAATGCAATTTGCAACTTTGCTCAACCCTTGAAAACCGAGCAGGCAGAAAGTCTTGAGTGTCCATGGAAACAACACGAGGATGCAAAACTCCCAAAACAAACTTGAGATCAGTTTATTAACCAAATGAAGTCGTGGTGCTGACACACTTTTTCCTATCAAGCTTCTTTCCAGAGGATTTACATAAGAGAAGAAATAGCTGCATTATGAGGCTCGTTGCAGCTGAAGATGAAAACAAAAGATGTTTGTTTTTTTACGTGTTTAATTAATGTGTTTCTTTACACATCTAAAAGACTTCGAGGGCACGCATAACGCTGTCCCACATTTTGTCTAATTGATTCAAAACATATTCAGTCGAGAAATTGTCCTCATTCTATAATAAACTAAAGACGGGCCGAGGATGTACATGTTTCATTTATCACAGCACTGTGATTCGATCTAAAGCTTCATTAGTGTCATCATTCCATAACATGAGAAAAACACAGATCACTTATGTTGAAGATCACTGACAGATTAACTTGTCTCCTGCTTTTCATGGAAACAGGAGGAAAATTGGATTTTAAAAAGCCGAAGTATTCAAGTAGGTCAGTGTAGACAACCTGGTTTCTCTAAAAGCTGAAGAGTGGAATCAAAAAGGTTTTAGTATCAAAACTGGCAGCGGCGATAAAGGCAGAGCAGCCGCACTGAGCCGCCACCTAAGTCTCTCTGAGCCAATAAAAACCCGCCTGAGAGCTTAATCGAAAGGATCCTTTCCACAGAATCTGTCGGAAAAACACAGCTTTGCAATACTAGAATTAATTATGCATTTATTCAGCATTAACTGGATTTCCCGACATCACGAATCTGCTAAAACCACTGACACAAAAACAACTGTTGTCAGGCATGAACTCCTTCAGAGCGTCCTGCAGAAACCTCATCAACACGCCCACTCGCTCGCGGTGAATCCTGCTCACATCGGACTTATTACTCTGTGGCCTGGGCGAAGAAACTCCAGAGAAAGTCAGGAGGCTCTCACTCAAACATTTGCGTTCACACATGCAGCCCCTCTGGAGAACCTCTGCAGAACCTCTGGAGAAAATCCGGAGCTGAGCACATGTCATGAAGCAGCTTGACTGGTAATAAACAGAAAAGAGGAGAGAGAATGAAGACCTCCTCAGTGTTTACCCCTCCCAGTGGAGTGTGGGTGTGACACTGAAGCCTGTGAGCTTTGTGCACAAACATGCCATACTCAGCAAATGCAAAGTGCAAGACTATTATCTGGACCAGTGATGCTTTGCACGCCCCCCCCGGTCCGGCTGCAAATCAATGGGCCGTGTGGGCAGCAGGGAGGCCGGGCGAGGGCGTGGGCGTGGCTGACATCTCAAATCAGTAGAAAGGCTATTTCTATAGATCTGAACAAATCGCTGGAGAAGGATTCAACCCATTCACAACTCTGACAAATCCACGGCTGCTCCGCTGGGCTCTGACCTACATTATGATGACAAGTAAACACAACTTCAGAGCACACGTCCTCACTCTCTTCCCTTTGGCTGCTGTCTTCCTATCTCCTCTCTGTCCCAGTCTCCCCGAATGAAGCGCCTCCCGCTGTCCCACCGCCGTGTGAAAAAGCCACGTTTGTGCTAACCAGATTAATTAAAAAGTGGCTGTAAATTAAAGTCCTATTTTAGTATTTTGTAGCTGTGGGGCGCCTTTCCCAGCTCTGTGGTGGTTTCCACTGAAGAAGATTAGCGTTGTGCTTCGTTGCATATTTTCAAGTTTGCCCACTGTTGCAATTTTACGGTAGAGTCATTGCTGCTGCATTTAGGGGATAATCAGCAGTTGTCCTGGAGCGCAAAAATCCATCTCTCCCGTTTCCTACTTATATTTTTGACGTCTTTTCTGGGAGGAAGTGCTACCCGGGCTGCTCTCGCCCACACAGAGCAGGAGAATGTACGAGTTTACAGCAGCGAGCTTGTTACACACACTCGCACGGTGATGGAAATTAAAGCAAGAGTAATGAATGGAGCCTCAACTTTGTGAAGAGTCAATGGATTCCAATCTGAGTGGGATGTGTGGACTGTATTTGTGATATGTATGTGAACACACACACACACAAACACACACACACACACACAAAGAAACGCAGACCTTGAGATTCTTTGTGACACATCGCTTTGAAAAATGATTCGTTTCCATGACAATCAGCAGGATCATGCTCCTTTTAATGATATGACGGAATCACATCAGGGATCAGACTCAGTGGGGATTAGAGAGGAAATGTGTATAATCATAACTGATGTGTGTCATAATAACTGGAACCAATAATAGCTTTAATAACACCACATTCATTTGCATCCTCCACCTCTAATATACAATAATTTAACCCATACTGTTCTCAATGGTTTAATATTCTAAAATGTTTTGATTTTTAATACAGAAACATTTAATGGGGTGTTCCGTGTCCTTCACCAGTTTAGTTGTTTTTGTTGTGGTTTAATTCTGTAATCTACAAAGCAACCAAAAAGACACGGACGGGGTTGAAAACAAAACCTTCTCGGTGAAGATAAAGATCTGGGTTTTAATTTGTAGATTTAAAAGTAAATTACTCCAGGTGCATTTAGGAGGAAATGCTCCTTTTTTAACCCAGAGGCACTCAGGTGTGTAATCTGCAGTTGATTTGTGTTTTCTCCCCATTTGTCTTTTCCTCTCTGTTAGCAGACACATCGTCTGAGCTGCAAAACAAATCTGTTAAACGTAAACAGATGTTTTAAATGTCAGCCGCAGGGAACATAACTTATAAACTTGGGGGAAATAAAATCCAGGTAAAATCCCTTAAAACAGAGGAGGAAAAACAGCGAGCTTTACTTTTAAATATGTTTAGAAATCAGAGAAATGTAATAAATAAAAAGAGAACATGAGTAACAATTTGACAATTTGAATTGATGGAGTCGCTCCTCCAGCAGGACGGCGTTCAGCTCCTGACCTCACACACACCAGCGTTCTCACCAGTCCGTCTCAGTTTGACCTTGTGACCTCTCGCCGTCGTCTTGACAGTCATCGACGCCGACGGTTTGTTCCAGAAAATCCTCACACCTCCGGTTTCTGTGTCACGAGGCTACGTGCTGAGTGAAAACACATCTTCATCCGCCGAGGAAGCTTGACCTTTTTTGGGTTGATGATTAAAATTTTCCTCTAAATGTCAATTGCATCACGATTAGGGTTGCAAAGGGGCGGAAAGTTTCCGGTAAATTTCCGGAAACTTTCCGGAAACTTTCCACGGGAAGTTAACCTCGGGAATTTTGGGAATTTTGAAAAAAAAAAACCACTACGATAATTAAACGCTGAGCATAAAAACATCATTCAAAACTCTATTTTAAAGATGTATGGAATGCAGCACACGCTGCAGGTTGAATTTCAAACCTCCACTGTGCATTCTTCCATCACATGCACAGATAACTCCCAGCATCCTTCACTCTACAGCAGGGCTATTGAGGCTTGCTGTAGTGTGCAGGACTAGTCAGGTAAGTTTCAATGATATTACTGGAGAAAATATATTAGCATGCTGATTGAGGATTGTTCATCTGTTCATCTAGCCTATTTCCATTCATTTATCCATCAATTGTAAAATCTGTTTACAGACGATTCCAATTGTTTGGCTAACTATTTATATCTCTGGCATTGCATTAGTGTTTTTTTACAAACTTTTTTCTCATCTTATTCTACAGAACAATGCCACGTGCACTATCTCATGTGTGGAGACATTTCACCCCATCCAATGTAGAAGGAAAGGCTGTGTACATTTGCAAATACTGTGCAAAGACCTATGTTAAGAATGACACAACGATGCAGAAGCATATAGTCAAGTGCCCAAAGTTTCCTCAGGGCTCAATTCAGCCCTAAGACAAAACAAAATGTTTATATTTATGTCTGTATATGACAAGGTAAATACAGTTAGTATAAATTATCACCAAAATTCCCAGTTTATTCCCGTATATTCCCGTTAATTCCCGTTAATTCCCGTTTATTCCCGTATATTCCCGTTAATTCCCGTTAATTCCCATGGAAAGTTTCCAACTTTGAATATTCCCGGAATTTTGCAACCCTAATCACGATACAGAGAATTTGTTTAGATCCATGAAAATCTACAAGTTATAAAAAAGGTAATTCAAATGTAAAGACTTCTCAGAAAGAGGATTTGAAATGAGTCTCTTCTGTCTTTGTGATTGTGAGGAAATAAGAAGAAACCCAAGCAACAAACCATCTGTCAAACATGAAGTAAAACCCTCAGAAGACAGATTTTTTTCATAAAGCTTTGAATATACTTCCTATTCTTCAGTGAAGTTGTATTTCTTTGTACCCACTGGTTTGACAGGAGTAGTATTTCAAAAGATACAACTAGTACTTTGAGCTGTAAACTAAATCATATGACTGTTCTGTGATGAAATACATTCATGCTGGTTTTAACATCACATTTATTACCATGATTATAAAAATAGACATTTATGGCTTCAACATGGCTCATAAATCATCTCGGCCTAATGCTTATGTATGTACAACTGAAAAGGTTGACACCCTGTAATCAAAGGAGGGTGGACCCCCTGCCACCGGTGGATAACCCCACCCCCACTCACTTTCAGATCTATGCTGGATCCGAAGCTCTAAACCACCACATCCTCCACCATCCAGGGACGTCCCTCATCCTCTGCTGTCCCTCCATGTCCTCACACACCGCTGCTCTCTCTCTCTCTCTCTCTCACACACACACACACGATATGAGTTCTCCCTCTTAGCTTGACAACAGACAACCTATAGATAACTTTCCAATTAGCTCCAGCGAGGGGAAAGAGCAGTGGGGGATCCCTGCTCTGCGCGCTGAGGACCTCTTTTTATTTAATTCCCAGGAAGACACTTCAGCCAAATCTTAGGTTTACATTTTAATCCGTGGGGATCAGGAGGGAGGCGGAATATTAGCTCGTCCCCGCCTGCACAGCGAGACGTGCAACTGAGCACAAACCGCTCGTCTGTAGATCAGCAGGTGTTGAGTGTTCGATAATGAAATCTTAAATTAGTCCTCCTTCAACTTGTATTTGTGCAGAACGATGGTGACAGTCTCCCTCTGTCTTTCATGTGTCCTCTCACGCTGCGTTTTCGCCGAGTTCCTCTGATGCTGCTGAGCTTGATAGAAAGGGACGTGGATATTAACACTTGCTTTTGCGTGTGTGTGTGTGTTTTTGTGAGTGTGTGTGTGTGTGTGCAGTTTGTCACTTTTTTAATCCGGCTGACGAAGCCTATCTGCAACGTGACAAACTCCTGGACGTCTACTGAGTGTGACAGAAAAAATGATCCTGCTGGTGATTATTTCTGTCGTCCATGCCGCCTCTCACTGTGGGTTTACTGGTAAAGTGGCATTAGACGACTCTTTTTGCTCTAACGTATCATTATGAATTAAGTGCTGACTGCACAGTGTAATGGCCGTGGAGTAATGCATTTAGATTGGTTGCTTATAAACATTGCTTTTCGACCCCTCTGCAACTAAATTCTATGGAAAAGGTGAGTGGCCGCAATTTAAGACCCAAAGAAAAGCTGTTTAACACAAGGAGGGAAACGCTTTTGTTTTCCCAAGTGGCTTTGACCAGGCGGAGAAAACGCTGGACTGTGGAACAACTGGTGTCAATGTGGAAATTGTCAGCGGAGGAAAAGAGACATAAAACCCTAGAGAACCTCAGATAGTCCATGGACACTTCTGCTAGACCTGTAAGTAACTTCTAATATAACTGGGGGGTTTTCTCAGGAAATGGTGATAACATGCTTTCTATGTATTTATTGTAGCCGTCTCTGTTGTGTGGTTTGTTTTATTTGTAAAAACACAAGATAACATGATGATAACAACTCAGTTCACTTTTCCAAACACATCGTAAAAATATCTACGTGCTTTATGTCCAAAATAAATACTCAGAAACATTATGTACTTTCCTCCAAATGCTCCCACACTTACATACTGAAATTATCCGGAAACAATGTTGTCAAATAGTCTTTCTTGTTTTCAAAGTGGTGTTTTATGATTCCGTCCGGTCTCGTTTAAATTGCTACCTGGTAAGATTCATATATTTTCAGTCTTTGTTGCTAAGCACTTGCTGTTATGTTGTTTTCATCTTTGCTCTGAGACTCTCAGAGACCATCTGTCAGTTGAACCTCCTGCTCTGCTCTGCGCTGTCTCTATTTCTTCCTCTTTTCCTCCTGAGTTTCTCCTACTGGTGTTTTTCTTGATGTTTGTCCTTTCAGCCCCGGTGGCTGTCGCTGCACACTCTGAAACTGCCCAATCCGTAATTTTTTACCCTCGAAAGCTCCTTTAACTTTCTTCAAGGCTGACATTCTTAGAGTCCCGCACCTAAAGAACAGCCCAGCACAGCATAATATACATGACAGCCCTAAGGCCAGATGTATAAATCATTTTCTATGCACTAAAAACATGCATAAGCCATTAACCTCACATAAACTGCTTTTAAAAGGCATTCAACATTCAGACAGGGTGCATGTGATATGATGAGGAGGAGATTACAGCAAATATAAAGTGATTATGGTGAAATAGGTTGATGGATGCCAGGTGTAAATCAAAAGTATATCACTAGAATAGATTTGATATGGGTTGTTAAAATGAGGCATAATAGCGCCAGGTTTATATTTTATCCTGAGTTGTGAAGCTCTATGTGTTTGTTTCAATAAGAACCTTAAACCAACCACTGACCATGTTTGCAGATTTTGAACGATGACGACTGAGACAGCGCTGAGATGATGGTTTGCAGGCACACATGATGAATGAGAGGACTGGGGGCTGTATATATCCGAGCCCCTGCGTAATGGTTGTGTGTATTGACAGCTGCTCTCGTGCTGCTGGGGGAAATGCAGCCGGAGGAACTGCACTTCTTCTCCTGCTCCTCGCGCTGACAGGTCGACAGAGTGTCGGGGCGGCTGCGAGTTTTGATACTAAAATTGATTTTTTTTTAGACATTTCTACATCCATTAATGGAAAACTGCGGGAGTTGAAATGAGCCTCATGTGCACCCACCTCCTCTGTGATTTAGATTTAGAGAGCAAGGCAAGACAAATCTATTTGTACAGCGCATTTCATACCAGTGGTTCAAGCATAAGCAAGAGGAAGACATAAAGAAGATAATCAAAACACACAGAACAAAAAAACAATAAAAAAAACACATTGACTAAATTAAATGCAACTGTTAGACATGCATCTGCTCAAAATCAATATTTCTGAGGGAGGTAATGGCTGATTTTATAATTGACTTCATGTGACTGCTGGAATTCAAGCTCTGATTTAAGGATAACAACAAGGTTTCTTAAGGAGAGGAGAGTCTTTGAGTCTTTCATCTATTGCACCAAATAACATGATTTTAGAAACTGGTTTAGAAAAGCTGCATCCAGCTACTAATTTGTAAAATACACTTTAGCCGAGAAACTAAGGGGCTATAGTTGCTTGGTGAGACAGTTATATTTAACAGTTTGTCATCTGCATACATGTGATAAATACACCAGATAGTGATATTGGCAAATGGAAGCATGTACATTTTGAATAACAGAAGTCCGAGAATCGACCCCTGTGGGACTCCACTTGCTGAGGAACTCCGATGAATGACTTCCAACTGATACAAACTGGTCTCTACCTTCTAGATATGACTAATACCTGTTCAGGATACTGTACCAATATATATATATATATAAACTAAAGTCAGCTTTAATAAAAGCAGCAGTGAGGTGTAATATCACAAGAGCAGCGACTTTACCAGAGTCACAGCTGAGATTAAGGTAATTTAAAACCTTGATAAGAGTTCACATTATTATGGTGGGGTCTGAATCCAGGGTGACAAAGGCAAAGATAACTGTGAGTTAATTCAAAATAGTTTTCCCAATGATCTCACTAATTAATGACATGTTAAGCATGGGCCTGTGATTATTCAGCACTGAAGGATGCAGATTAGCCTTGAGTTTGTTCGGTCTTCGGGGCTTTAAGGAAAACTCCGGAGAGTAATGAACTATTGACTATCTGCAACACATCTGTTGCCAGGCAACTAAGAACCTTCTTAAATAAATTTGAGTGCAGCGGATCAGGAGAGTGCATGGAGGATTTGAGATGAGGAACAAGTTCATCGACACTTGTCAGATTCATGGCGTCGAAATGAAGTATTTTTTCCTGCAACTCACTACTTTAGACAGTATCGTGTGTACAAATCTGACAGGAAGAATATCAATGTGTATTTCTGACCCCCAGAGTCCACTTTCTTTTCTGCCTCAATATGCTGCCTCAGCTCTTGTCAAACTTTCTGCACATTTCACTCAGAGAACCTTACACCTTCAACTTAACATATACTGTGTATATATATATCATAATATATAATAATGTCAAAGCAGGAAAGGTTTAAAAGGCTTTGGTGTTATTAAATATGTAAATTGTATACATTAGTATGTAAAAGCCTTGATTACAAAGGGAGTTATTAAAAGCTGCTCCTCTTGTTGCCAAACACTTAAACCAAAGTGATTAGTGGGACAAATTACACCAATTTGAAATGATGAATCACTGGTGTTTGCTTGTTTATTCGCTTCTGACTCCTCTTAACGCTTAGGAAGAAAAAAATCAACTAAGTGATTTCAGAACAGTGGAAGTTGGGTCAAGTGCAGCTGGACTAGCACACACGCAACTATCGCCAGTCGCACATCACAGATCCAGGTTTCCTCACAACATACTTATACACAAATGACCATCTCCTCCCTACAGCTGCTTGATAAGCCCAAGCCTCTATCGACGGCCATAACTGTATTGTGGTTTTGAGACGTTGAATCAAAGTCTCAGCTGTCAGTCAAGACTTTTCATCCTGCCCTTACATCATCAAATCTATTAAAACCATATTTAACACTTGAACAAACATCAGTGTGATAAGAACCAAACCTAAAGTTATTGAATTGTACAAATGTGTTTGGCGCATACTCTACAGACTTTTTAGACATTTTACACACGCTAAATACATCTTTGGCTTCAGTCTATGACCAAAACGGCGTGAAGTCAAGTTAGCATTTCCTACTGCTTCCACAAGAGGGCAGTAAATTACAATATGATTGCTAACTAAAATAATCGTTATACGTGAGAGCTGTTGTTGATAAGAGCCCATTCTGAGCTTCTCTTTCAAAAACAGGTTGTTTGCTGTGTCGCTTTAGTGAAACTAAAGTTAAAACTAAACATAAAATCAGAGTCAAAGTTTGTATAATCTGTGTGGATTGTGCGACAGCTACCATCCCATACATTCTACTGTCTGCAGATGTAACATACAACAACTTACATTTTGAGTTGACATGTAGCAGTTTATTGCTGCTGTTGAAATGATGACGTGTGACGTTAGCAATCAGATCCTAATACGATTATTGTCAAAGACAAGCTTTATATTGGAAGGGCTCCTTTGTTCTTACCTGCAGGATCATAACATGATTGGCTTTTCAGGATGAGAAGGCTATAGCTCGTCACGGTCAAGTGGTCATTACCAAGCCCCAGCGGCAACACACACACACACACACACACATTCACACACACACACACACACACAATACACAAATAAGAAATGCTGTGACCTCTCTTTGACAGCAGTTAATAGCTGACAAGATGTGGAGGTGAAGAGGTCACTCATTCCTCAAGGGACATTGCACCCTGGGAACTTGATTGGATTTCAGCATCATAGGACTTGTCTCATTCCAATAAGAGGAGGAGAGACTCGACAAATCAGCCATCCCCGGGAAGGAAACGGCAGAGGCAGCAGGCATCTCCGCACAACTCAGTGACAGCGCTGCAGCGGATTGCACAAAGGGAGTCTGTGGCTCGAGATCCGGATCTTTAAAACGTGAAGCACCGCTGGGGAGCGTGACAGGCTTCACTGTCTAAATGAAAGCGATCGGTTTATCGGAGAGGGACTGACAGATACAGACACACACCGGAGATCCAGCATCCCAGAGGCAAACAGATACGATCGGCCAGATAGAGCAGACTGACAGCAGCTGCCTTGATGGGCTGCACAGCTCCGGTGTGTGATTAACTGGTCTGCACACAATGAAGCCTCTAAATATGTCAAAGCTTATAACAGCAAACAATGCTGTGTACACCCACACGTAGAGCACTGTATCGGGAACAAGCTGGAATCACCCACACAGTGGGCTCTGCACACATGATCTAAATGCATGATCTGTCTTCTTCTCACAGCCCCCTCCTCACTCCTCTCACATCGCTCTGGTTACACACATACACACACACACACACACACACACACACACACACACACACACACACACGCACACACACAAACACATACGAGCAAGATCACAAAATTTGCATAACAGAGAAATGTAAAAGTCAAGAAAGCAAAGCAAACCTTCCCCAAAAGTCACATATTCACATTCAGAGACAGGAAAAAAAATGTTTGTTAAAGGACTCACCCAGAAAAGAAGATTGAAGAAGACCATTCCATATCGCAGGGCCATCATGCAACCCTCGGCCATCCTGCAGCGCCGCAGTTCTAGGAGGAAGATGAAGGAGAGGTCCAGGTAAAACACCACATACTTCTTCCCCTGGGCGTAGCGCCCCTTGGTCGTTTCCGGCCCCTTGGTCGTGTGGAAGCCAAACGCAAACGGCGGCCGCTTGTACTCAAACTCTCCACTGAAGCGGTGGAAACCAGAAGTGAAAGGTGGCGAGTCGGCTTTACTGTCCAGGGACGGACTCCGCCGGTACGGAGTCTCGTCTGTGCTCGAGCGTCTCATCGTGGAGGTGGAACGAGCTTTGAGTCCTGAACCGACAACTCTGTGTGTGTGTTTCAGGTGCAGAAGTCCACAGCGAGGGACCCAAGTTATTCCACCGAGGGCTGAGAGAGGATCTCCACCTCAGTTCTCCTCAGAAAGAAGTCTGACCCCTGTCACAACCACAGAACCGCTGGATTTAATTACACCCCCGAAGTGTGATCACTCTAAATCTGAGTTAATCTGTTGAAGATAATGTGATGCCATTCCCTCGGTTTGAGTTCCTCTCTTTTAATCCTACAGTGCCACTATACTCAGCCGGAGCTGGAGACATAATCCTGCTGCAACACCTGTGTAAATCTGTGTATTTAGGACATAATCCCAACACACACATCTGCACATCTCTGTTCCCCTGCCTGTAATCCCTCAAACACAGGTGTCATGCTCTCTGGAGATAAGCCGGGTTGCAGTTTCATCCGGTGACGCCTCAATCAGGCAAACGACCGGAGGGCTCCGGCTGCTCCGGGTCGATGAAAGGATCCGGAAACTTCCTACCTGGGCTCATGAGAAGAATCCCACCCCCCCCCCAAGGCAGGTGCTGTACGGCAGGAGGTCAACAGCCGATCAACTTCTACACCACTACTCGGTAAGAGATCAGGATGAGTGTGGCTGTGCTTTTGCTGACATGCATTTCAAAGAAAACAAAGGAATGAAGAGCGACAGGAAAAGAAGGAGGTAGCTAGATGAACACAAGGAGGTGGAAGGGAAGGATGGTGTGGTGAATTAAGGAGGAAGATTGAAAAGAAGCACGAAAGGACGAACAACGCGTGTGACCATTCTTTGGCTTCTGGAAAATTTGTATCCCTGTTGAATTCCAACCTCGCACAGTTCCCTCTCTCTCTGCCCTAACTCGTCCTGCTGGGGTCTGATAAGTGTCGGGGGGGTTTCTCGCCCTCTCTCCGGTCTTCTCCTCACTCGTCTAGCAAATCACCCTCTTCAGCTCGCTCTAATTTCCCTGCTGCACCTCCTCACTCTCGGGTCCTTCCTCTGCTGACGCCGGCTAATACATGTCCACTCTCATCAGTGAGGCAAAGTGTGCGCTGTCCCCTCTTCTGGTCCTCCCCCCCCTGCTGCTCCGCCACGAGGTTTCTCCTCTCTCTCCTTTTCTCTAGGTGGGCAAAGAGATCAGGGTGTCCACCGGGGTCATGGCCGAGCAGCGAGAGAGAGAGAGGAAGAAGAAGAAGGAGTGAGAAGAAGAGACGGAAAGAGAGAGAAGAGATGCTGAAGAGAGACTGCAGTGTGTGAGCGCTGGTCCAGATCTGCTGCCTGAAGCTCCCTCCCCACCTCCTCTCTCTCTCTCTCTCTCTCTCTCTCTCTCTCTCTCTCTCTCTCTCTCTCTCTCTCTCTCTCTCTCTCTCTCTCTCTCTCTCTCTCTCTCGCTCTCTCTCTCTGCACATGCACACTTCTCTCTCTCTCTCTCTCTCGCTCTCCCTCTCTGCATATGCACACTTCTCTCTCTCTCTCTCTCTCGCTCTCTCTCTCTTTACATGCACACTTCTCTCTCTCTCTCTCTCTCGCGCTCTCTCTCTCTCCCTCTCTCGCTCGCTTGCTCTCTCTTTACATGCACACTGCTCTCTCTCTCTCTCTCTCCTTACATGCACACTTCTCTCTCTCTCTCTCTCTCACTTGCTCTCTCTTTGTATTAACACTGCTCTCTCTCTCTCTTTCTCTCTCTCTCTATCTCTTTCTCTTTCTCTCTCTCTCTCTCTTTCTCTCTCTCTCTCTCTCTTTACATGCACACTTCTCTCTCTCGCTCTCTCTCTCTCTATTTACATGCACACTTCTCTCTCTCTCGTTCTCTCTCTGTCTGTATCTCTGTATCTCTCTCTCTATCTATCTAACTCTCTCACTCTCTTTATATGCAAACTTCTGTCTCTCTCTTCTCTCTCTCTCTCTCTCTCTTTACATGCACACTTCTCTCTCTCTCTGTATCTCTGCATCTCTCTCTCTGTATCTCTCTCTCCTCTCTCTCTCTCTTTACATGCACACT